>NC_080396.1:35748300-36057400 GCF_030265065.1 Corythoichthys intestinalis
GCGTCCCTCTAATTAGAGGTGCCGGCATCACCCACATCTTCACTACCGACCAGGACCGGGACAGGAATAAAGGCGACATTTCCTACCTGCGATTCAGCAACTTGAAGGACATCCAAAAATTTATTGTGAGCAAATTAATCGAGTCCATAGGTACTTAAAGGGTATTACAACACCTGGGGAAATGCTAATATTCCATCATTTATCCATAAACGCATGCCTTTTGGATTCATATCATGCCACTTTGTGTAATTACACACATCGCAACACCAAGAAAATGATAGAAATTTGGATCGATTGTCAAGCTAAAACGACCGGCGCCCGAGATCCCGGAAATCTAGCATATTGTGTGCGTGACGTCACAACAAGGAAACAACCGGCTCAGTGCTTATTACTGAATGGCGGCGATGATGGCGGACAGTTTTGTTTCTAGTTGCAGCGACAAATCCGACATAACGAACGTTCTTCTAATGGTGACGAGGAGAGTTATGAATCTTTCTTTGGTGTTTTGGCTTATAAATTGGAGCCCAAACGAAAGCCAATGCAGCCTAGTGAAACGATCTTTGAGGGGAGCAATCACACTGATGAAACACCGACAACAGATTGTGTGGGGAAACACCGAAAGGTTTGTTTAGCATTTCTTTTTGTGAAGCTGATACACCGTGACCACAAAATAATGTATAGAATAATTATCATTTATTGTGCTATCATAGGTTTTCGCTCTTCCAACAGACACAAATATGAATGGTATTAGAGGATTTGTTGTATATATTTTACAAGCGATAATTTATACATGTGTCCAGTCCTATATCCAATGCGTGATATGTTTTTCATTATAAAAGAGTACTCACTCTGGTCATTTCCCTCCTTTGCTTTGCCTGGGGTGGTTGGGTGGTCTCATCAGAGCCAGTCATCGTCCTCTTTCTTGATATCTCGGGACATTTAGGTGGCTGCGCATGTATGGTGGGCACCGCATCTGCTTTCAGCAGCAATTTCTTAGCAAAACCTGATTTCACTTGTCCATAGTTCGAATAGCTTTCAGGTGTAAAATGCGCATTACACAATACCGTGCCGGAGGCCGGGTCTGCAAAATTAGCCCTCTTAGCACGGATGAACTTTACTCATTGTCTGCGTAGTCCAGCTCTTTTTCTCGCGTTCGGGAACTCATGGGTACTACCTTGCGACAAATGGCTATTTGTACACCACATAGTATGACAGGTTTGAACCATTTTAGCGATTTTTTGATAAAAACCGAACGCAACTCTCGTCGATAAACAATAATGGCACCTGCCTCGACCTTTTGTTTCCTATTTGTGACGTCTCTGCCCCATTCGGCTGTTTCCGGAATACTTTCGGAAATGTTCGTAATTTTCGATCTATTTTCGATAATTGCTCTATCCCCTAAATTTCCGTCATTTTAATCTATTGCTGTTTAAATGTTTTCCCCAAAATGAATTCTTAAATTTTTGAATTTATAATACTTTTAATACTGGCTCATGGGCCACAAGTTTGAAACCTGTGTTCGTGATAAAAACATTTCAGAAAACAAATCATAATTTGTGCATGGAAGGGTTAATGTTAGCCCTGATGAGGTTAGTCCAAGAGTATTCTTTAAAGTTTTAATTGCTGTAAAATGTGAGAACTTTTGCTCTACCTCTTGTAGACATTTATGGCGAACTAGTTCGACTTAAAGAAAATTTGTGACTTAATGACTTAAAAAGTGACTTAGTGATGTGTTTGTCTCCACAGTGGCAAAGGGACCCTGTAGCGTCTTTAAATATCACCAGTAAGCTCCATCTTGTACATGTAAAAAAAATGCAAATATGTGCTCTTGACTTGCCTAATGTACTAACAGCCACCCTTTTGCTTTTAGATGGGCATTCTAGTAAACGCGTCATAACGGAGCCGCAGGAGACGCACAACATTAAGAAGCGTCGTGACAGTAGATCGAACAACTTGTCACCCACCATCTGAGTATCACCTCCAAACAAGTGAAACTGCACGCGCCCACTGGAACTAAAATGGGAGTGTGACTCATCTGAGGATTTGCATCAACTCCGTTTGCATAACCATTGAGAACTGAGCTTACGATATTGACCTCAACAAAAGGAAGCAATTTAAGTGGGTTGTGATTGTCATTGTATTATTATCTAAGTGGAAAAATATTTTTTCTATTTTATTTTATGGCAAACTTTGTTATCAATCTGTTTGTTGATTTTCAAATGATAGTTTACAAGATTTTGGGGATACACTTTGACAGTGGCGTCATAAGACAGTCATAATGCTCATTGTTATTGTCATGTACGACTGATGTCAAGTGCCATCCACAAATTATGTCACTTTTGAATGGCTGTAAAAGATGCAGGCTGGACAAATGGAGTGACAAAATTTGCCATCTGTCATAAGCACTCATGTACGCTCATGACAGTGTCATGTCATAATTATGACAGTTTTATGACACCACTGTCACAGTGTTACCGATTGTCTAATTTGCATAAAAATGGTATTTTCACTAAAGCTGAATATCTCTTGAATGCAACTTTATTCTACAGCTTTTTTTTTATGCAGTCAAAAGATTAACCCCTTGATGCAAAAAAAAATTGACAGTGATTGACGTCCAATCTATTTTGACTGGGAATGCTGCCAGTTAAAATATAACAATTTGTAAATAGATCAAATAATACAAATATTTAATTTTATATATAATGCTAAGTAGTGACAACAGGCATCTATGGTTAAAAAAAAGTTGAGGCTGCCTTTATATGGAATGTCACAAAAATTCGTGACAATAGGCATCAAGGGGTCAACTGATTTTAAATGGCACTTTAAAAATGACACTTTAATCATGCGTTTATGTGCATTAACCCGTTGGCTGTCATTGACAACAGTATACGCCCAATCCAATTGGACTAGGAGGCTCACCGTTAAAATGGATTGGATGTCTACCGTCATCCACCGCACTGAAACACTATCATGCACTGGCAGCCCTCGCAGTACAAATGAGTTGGAGGTCGGTCACCAAATTAAAGGACTTGAGGCCATCTGCCTGCCAGCTGACTGGAGAGAATTCAAAACACGACCAAATTGCAGCATTTTCATCATTTTATTTTCAGTATAATACACAATGAAGCTGCTTTTTGTTCGAGATTAATCGCACAGCTTGCTTTCCAGAATGTGGACAAGACTTGGCGAAATTTCCACTGAGAAATAAACGAATTCCATTAAAGTTGTTGTGTTGCAATTTCTGCAATTACTTCAGGATTGTGCACACTTTGCTTTCCATGCGGCTTTTCTACTGACTGTGTAATTCATATAGTGACCTTAAATTTATAGCTGTTTTTTTTTTTTGCAAGTGTTCAATAAATCTCATCAAATATTCACTTCAAAGCAGATTGCTTTGAAAACTAAGCGCCTATTGAAAGATGGAACAAAAACCAACACACTGCAAACTAAAATGGCACTTCTGAATTTCCACTCAACATCTGAATCAGACCAAAACAGGAAGGACAGCTATCACTGTCTTGTATAAAAGAACACAGAACAGCATTAATACAGTGATTAGCCCAGTTTTTTTTTTTTTTACTTTTTAAACGATTATTTAAAATATTGAAAGTGCTATGAGGTGCCAGGAAAATAGTGATAGCCCAATTAAAAGGCCTTTTATCTGGAAATCAAGAGTCATCACAGTTGGCAATATTTGTTGTGCGTTGAGGATGATGCTTTTTAAAGCTCTTCTGTGCATTTTGTTTAATTAGTGTTTATTTGACCAAGTTTAAGTCTTCAGCGGTCACTAATGTTGCAAAGCTATATCATTCGTAGAGTATTTGGTGAATTTAAAATATGTTGATTCATGAGTCAGCAACTGCAGGCCTATGAGCAGCATTTTTAGTCACTCACTGCCATTGACAGCAATATAGGTCGTTTTTTTTAAACTGGGAGTGTTGACTGTGACGATGATCATATTTCAGTGCCATCGACTGCAGATAATTAAAGCTAACGATGCCCACTCAGCCAATCAGACGCTACCAACCAAATGAGTCATGGCACTGCTACATATTGATTTAAAAAAATGATAAAAGATGAGTGATTGAGAACTATTCTTGCACACATTTTTGTGAAGCAAAAGAGAAAATACTTTTTTTTCTTTTTAAATAGTTTTTTTTTTCTCTACAGGTTCCTATTGGTACAGAGTTGAATTAGAGGACGGAGTGGCAGAATTCTCTGCTGGTTTCTTTAGATCCCGGATCTGTTTGATTAGATAAGTTTTCTCATCGTTGAACTGCTCGTCGTCCGTGCGGTCCTTGTGGAAGTTGCTCAGGAAGTCGATCAATTTGGTCTGATTCTTGAGGAGGATGTCGATAATTGGCTGCGTCTTGTTGGGGTTGGCCACAAACACCTGAGGATAGCGACAGGCACATTTACTGTAACGTTTGAACACACAACAGGGGATACATACAGTGGGGCAAATAAGTATTTAGTCAACCACTAATGCAAGTTCTCCCACTTGAAAATATTAGAGAGGCCTGTAATTGTCAAAATGGGTAAACCTCACCATGAGAGACAGAATGTGGAAAAAAACAACAACCAGAAAATCACATTGTTTGATTTTTGAAGAATTTGTTTGCAAATCATTGAAAAAAAATGAAATAAAGTAAATTAGTTCATCTCAATACTTTGTTACCCTTTGTTGGCAATAACGGAGGCCAAATGTTTTCTGTAACTCTTCACAAGCTTTTCACACGCTGTTGCTGGTATTTTGGCCAAATCCTCCATGCAGATCTCCTCTAGAGCAGTGATGTTTTGGGGCTGTCGTTGGGCAACACGGACTTTCAACTCCCTCCACAGATTTTCTATGTTGAGATCTGGAGATTGGCTAGGCCACTCCAGGACCTTGAAATGCTTCTTACGAAGCCGCTCCTTTGTTGCCCTGGCTGTGTGTTTGGTATCATTGTCATGCTGAAAGACCCAGCCACGTCTCATCTTCAATGCCCTTGCTGATGGAAGGAGATTTTCACTCAAAATCTCTTGATACATGGCCCCATTCATTCTTTTCTTTACACAGATCAGTCATCCTGGTCCCTTTGCAGAAACAGCCCAAAAGCATGATGTTTCCACCCCCATGCTTCACAGTGGGTATGGTGTTCTTTGGATGCAATTCAGTATTCTTTCTTCTCCAAACACGAAAACCTGTGTTTCTACCAAAAAGTTCTATTTTGGTTTCATCTGACTATAACACACTCTCCCAGTCCTCTTCTGGATCATCCAAATGCTCTCTAGCTAACCGCAGACGGGCCTGGACGTGTACTTTCTTCAGCAGGGGGACACGTCTGGCAGTGCAGGATTTGAGTCCCTGGCGGCGCATTGTGTTACTGATAGTAGCCTTTGTTACTGTGGTCCCAGCTCTCTGTAGGTCATTCACTAGGTCCCCCCGAGTGGTTCTGGGATTTTTGCTCACCATTCTTGTTATCATTTTGACGCCATGGGGTGAGATTTTGCATGGAGCACCAAATCTATAGAGATTATCAGTGGTCTTGTATGTCTTCCATTTTCTAATAATTGCTCCCACAGTTGATTTCTTTACACCAAGTGTTTTACCTATTGCAGATTCAGTCTTCCCAGCCTGGTGCAGGTCTACAATTTTGTCTCTGGTGTCCTTCGACAGCTCTTTGGTCTTGGCCATAGTGGAGTTTGGAGTGTGACTGACTGAAGTTGTGGGCAGGTGTCTTTTATACCGATAACGAGTTAAAACAGGTGCCATTAATACAGGTAAGGAGTGGCGCCTCGTTAGAAGAAGTTAGACCTCTGACAGCCAGAAATCTTGCTCGTTTGTAGGTGACCAAATACTTATTATCCACTCTAATTTGTAAACAAATTCTTTAAAAATCAAACAATGTGATTTTCTTTTTTTTTTGCCACATTCTGTCTCTCATGGTTGAGGTTTACCCATGTTGACAATTACAGGCCTCTCTAATCTTTTCAAGTAGGAGAACTTGCACAATTGGTGGTTGACTTAATACAGTACTTATCTGCCCCACTTTAACTCAAGTTTGTCTTAATTGTACCTTGAAGACATGGAAGGCCTCAAACTGGATGTTGGCACTCTTGTCCCTTAGCAGGTTCATCATCATTTTGAGATTCTCTGGCTTGCTGATGTAGCGTGTCATCACTGTGAAGTTGTGTCGGTCCAGAAGTAGTTCGCCTAAAAGCTGCAGAAGCGGCACGTGAGTCATGACAATCGGCAGCGGCTACGACGATCAACTTGCTTGAGTACAAACCTTGAGCGACTGCCTCTTGGTGACGTAGTTCTCAGAGTGCAGAAGCTTCTCGTAGTCTGTAAATACCTAGAGTGGCACACGTTCGACATACCTCACATTTAGTTCCGAAACATTCTCCAACTAACAGGTCAGCGCAGAATCACTCACCGCATCATAGTTTTGTTCAAGATACTCTGCTACTAGCACTTTGTGCCTCGTCAGGAGATCCTGTGATCAAAGACAACCACTTAACACACAACAACGCACAGACTTGGTCTCTCAGCTGATGTTGGAGATAAAAAGCCCTTTGAATTTACTGAGGGGAAGGCCGGCGGTACCTTGAATGTGGCAAAGGCATCCGAGGCGATGTCGAAGGTGGACATTTCAACATAGGTGAAGAAATTGTGGAAATGATCTGAATACAGAACAACCTTGGCAAGCGGCTCGTGACGGATGCACTCCCTCAGCATGATCCCACAGTTGAGTGCCACTAGGGGTGCCTCATACCTTCAAAACCAATGTGGGTCTGAGTCACTGCAGGCCATTAACAACTTTCAGCGACAGAGTCACTACAATGGATCGCTATTCAAAAGTTGACAGTACAGACCTTAAAAACCTTTAGAAAGTAAATGACAATTTTTAGTAATTGTTTTTTTAAACACATTTTCAAATTTAAAAAAAAAAAAAAAAAAAACTTGCCCCAGCACTGGATACGTATAATTTCTTCATTTGGGTTGGGGTGCGGGGTGTAAAAAGAGACTGCAGCTAAAACTAGCTTATTATTTCATAAGATGTATGATGTTCTGGGGGGGAAACAGTATTTTTAGCTACAGTCTATACAGTGATCCCTCGTTTTTCACGGTTAATGGGGACACCCCCCTCCGCAATATTCGAAAATTCGCGAAGTAGAGGCAGAGCTTATTTGCATTATATTTTTTGTGTGTGTGTGTGTGTGTGTGGGTTCAACGTATTTCCTCAGCTATAGCATTGGAAAGACACATATAAGACATGTTTTTTCCCCCCAAAGAAAAATATAAAAAACCTAGTACTGCAACGATTAATTGATTAACTCGAGTATTCGATTAGAAAAAATATTCGAATTAAATTTTGTTGCTTCGAGTATTCGTCTAATTAAAGTGGCATTGTAATGGTTTATTTTGAAAGTGTTTACATTTAGTTTTATTGATTGGGGTGGATACACTGCCCTCTGGTCTGCCTCATTTCACATGGCTGAATCCAACTGCTCCCTGTTAAGACCAACATAAGTTTTTGTTTAGGCAAATGTTTTTTAAAGCATTCGTAATTTAGTTTATAGGTATATTTAGCCATTTTTTGTGGGAATATGAGCCTGAACCATTTGTTAAAGAGCATTGTTAAAAAAAAAAAAAAAAAAAAACACGTTAGCATTTATAGCATTTAAGCTAGCGGACTTTTGCTATGTATGTTAGCCAATGTTCTTTTTTTGTACATAGATCCTCATTTATTTCCCATACCGTTTGAGGCTCAGTCCAGGTATTTTAATTTTTCATGTTCCTCATCCAATGGCGTACCGCACGCAGGCTATTTTTAGACCGTGACGTCGCATCGTAAAGCGGAAGTAAAGCCGAAGTGGGACATTATAGACTCGCCCTCGCATAGACCCAACGTAAAAAGTGCTACATTTCGCCGGTAATCTTTCAAAAATGAACATGCCGATCACGCATTGCTTTTTTTGGAACTTGTAGAAACGACTCTAGACATTACGACCATGAAGGATGTTTTCTTCATACGTTCCCGGAAACCAAAAACTCAGGAGAAAAAAATGTGAAGACCGAATCAACTTGCGCGGACTTTAACACCAGCTTGGCGAATCCATTCACGTTTCATATGCAGTAAACATTATGTTGGATTGGCATGGTCTTTCAGAGGACAAAGAGGTAAGCAATTTTTATATTTTTACTTTATTTTTTTAGCATAACGTTGTGCCGTACTGCTTCTGTCTGACAATGTATGACCTGAAAAAAATTACAATGGCATCTGACTGCCACTGTTACCGTTTCTGTTATATATATACACATACATACATACATACATATACATATATACAGTGCCTTGCAAAAGTATTCGGCCCCCTTGAGTCTTGCAACCTTTCGCCACATTTCAGGCTTCAAACATAAAGATATGAAATTTAATTTTTTTGTCAAGAATCAACAACAAGTGGGACACAATCGTGAAGTGGAACAACATTTATTGGATAACTTTTTTAACAAATAAAAAACTGAAAAGTGGGGCGTGCAATATTATTCGGCCTCTTTACTTTCAGTGCAGCAAACTCACTCCAGAGGTTCAGTGAGGATCTCTGAATGATCCAATGTTGTCCTAAATGACCGATGAGGATAAATAGAATCCACCTGTGTGTAATCAAGTCTCCGTATAAATGCACCTGCTCTGTGATAGTCTCAGGGTTCTGTTTAAAGTGCAGAGAGCATTATGAAAACCAAGGAACACACCAGGCAGGTCCGAGATACTGTTGTGGAGAAGTTTAAAGCCGGATTTGGATACAAAAAGATTTCCCAAGCTTTAAACATCTCAAGGAGCACTGTGCAAGCCATCATATTGAAATGGAAGGAGCATCAGACCACTGCAAATCTACCAAGACCCGGCCGTCCTTCCAAACTTTCTTCTCAAACAAGGAGAAAACTGATCAGAGATGCAGCCAAGAGGCCCATGATCACTCTGGATGAACTGCAGAGATCTACAGCTGAGGTGGGAGAGTCTGTCCATTGGACAACAATCAGTCGTACACTGCACAAATCTGGCCTTTATGGAAGAGTGGCAAGAAGAAAGCCATTTCTCAAAGATATCCATAAAAAGTCTTGTTTAAAGTTTGCCACAAGCCACCTGGGAGACACACCAAACATGTGGAAGAAGGTGCTCTGGTCAGATGAAACCAAAATTGAACTTTTTGGCCACGATGCAAAACGATATGTTTGGCGTAAAAGCAACACAGCTCATCACCCTGAACACACCATCCCCACTGTCAAACATGGTGGTGGCAGCATCATGGTTTGGGCCTGCTTTTCTTCAGCAGGGACAGGGAAGATGGTTAAAATTGACGGGAAGATGGA
This sequence comes from Corythoichthys intestinalis, assembly GCF_030265065.1. Taxonomy (NCBI): domain Eukaryota; kingdom Metazoa; phylum Chordata; class Actinopteri; order Syngnathiformes; family Syngnathidae; genus Corythoichthys; species Corythoichthys intestinalis. The sequence goes on from NC_080396.1 coordinate 35,757,659, forward strand.
TGCAGCCAAATACAGGAACATTCTGGAAGAAAACCTGTTGGTATCTGCACAAGACCTGAGACTGGGACGGAGATTTATCTTCCAACAGGACAATGATCCAAAACATAAAGCCAAATCTACAATGGAATGGTTCAAAAATAAACGTATCCAGGTGTTAGAATGGCCAAGTCAAAGTCCAGACCTGAATCCAATCGAGAATCTGTGGAAAGAGCTGAAGACTGCTGTTCACAAACACTCTCCATCCAACCTCACAGAGCTCGAGCTGTTTTGCAAGGAAGATTGGGCAAGAATGTCAGTCTCTCGATGTGCAAAACTGATAGAAACATACCCCAAGCGACTTGCAGCTGTAATTGGAGCAAAAGGTGGCGCTACAAAGTATTAACGCAAGGGGGCCGAATAATATTGCACGCCCCACTTTTCAGTTTTTTATTTGTTAAAAAAGTTTATCCAATAAATTTTTTTCCACTTCACGATTGTGTCCCACTTGTTGTGGATTCTTGACAAAAAATTAAAATGTTATATCTTTATGTTTGAAGCCTGAAATGTGGCGAAAGGTTGCAAGGTTCAAGGGGGCCGAATACTTTTGCAAGGCACTGTATATAAAAACAACTTTAGTAAGGGGGAAGTGTAAATAAATTATAGGATTAAGATGTGTTATCAATGAAAAAATTAAAAGTGTTCGTTGGCTGTCACTGAGTAGCATTTGCGACCGCTACACAAAACTAACTAAATTACCCCCAAGAACGGTAAGAGACGTAGGACAACCAGAGGATATATAAGAAAGACAGGGCTGATGGTAAAGGATAGCTTGTTGAAACCGGAGAATGTCATTGTCAGTCGCGTCAATAAAAAAAAGCTAAAGCTATGCTTAGGTCGGCTCGTTTTTTTCGTCTTTTTCAGCCTTCGACACTAAAGCCATCTCTTTAATTGAATATTTTTATGTTCTTCCACATCTATGCCAGTCAATTTGGCACCAGGCACATCATTTTCGGAGAGAATTGGTAGGTTTAGCGCTGTAAACGTCTCCTTCGTACACGATTTCCATTCATTTCCTATTAGGGACAAACAATGGCTTGTCCTTGCTTAGCAACAGTAGCTAATGTCATGAATATTAATGAGCGGAACTGACGTGTTGCTTGCGGTTCGCCATTATTCGAACTAACTAGTTAATTAATCGATTACTACAAAAAACAGCCCTAAAAAAAAAACAAAAAAACAACATGTATATTTTCATAAATGCTTTTTTAGTATTTCACATGTAATAATTATAAGTTTTAAACATGTTACTTTCACACCAAATTATTTTTGAACAAGAATAACGTAGAAAAATGCTCGTCTTTATTAAATGCTTCATTGAGTGAGTACAGTGAAATCCGCTCACGCTGCTCACTAACACACAATGAGTTGCCACAGCAAGTGTTTAACAAGCTAAACGACGACTGAAAAATGCAACGCCTTGAAATTTCCGCATCCACGCTCCTCTGGCAAGATCTACCCTTAACGGCTATCAGTCATCGTTAACTTTAACAAGCCACTCCAGTGCACTGCCTGACCAAGAAAAGCAACAGGAGGGAGAGTGAGAGACTACGGGGCCGTTTACATGGTGACTCGCCGAGAAGATGAAAAATTTCATGTTTGCATTGATATGGTTCCGTCTCCATTCGAACAATGTCGCAATTCCGCATGAAAACGATGTAGTATTAATGCCAGGCCCTAGGGGGCACTGCAGATTTATAAGGCGACAGCGAATGATGCACTTTGACCTCCTCAGCCCGAAAGACAACACGCCCGCCCACTCCAAGCAATGGCATTTTATTTTGTTAAAAAAGGCACAAAAATTGAAACATTCAACCTATTTAAATTAAATTATAAAAACAGATTAAAGCCGACATTCTGCCATATTTGCTGTTTTTAATGTTTAGTAGCACCGCTGCGCACGCTCAATGTGACGTGTACAAGTGCCGACATTATCGGCGTGGTCCCGCGCCGCGGGTGCTTTTGATATGCCGACACCATACGAACGCGAGGCCACTCCGCAACACAGTCATTGTGTCTTCGTGTCACAGAGTCGGCATGTAAACTGCCCCTACGTGATTGGATCGGGACAGCTCTATAAAATACAGTGCTTTAAAATACTGGGGGAAAAAAAGAAGAATCCGCCATGGACTGAGGGCACGAGGTTTGAAGTGCGAAGTAGCGAGGTATCACTGTATACAATTACTTACATATAATAATTTAATAAATTATCAAGAAATTATCCCTATCCAAATCCTAGTCAAAATGGATTAGACATCTAGCGTCTTCAATGGCAGCCAATGGGTTAAAAATATATCATCCAGGCATGAAAGGGTTCAAGTGTGACTGTGTGAGAGGCCTACCCGTTTAACAGGATGAATAGAACCTCTTGATGGGAACAAAAGTACTCTACAGTGGGGCTCCTGGTTCCGATTTGCCTCCTCAAGATGTTGTTAAAGATCTGACACACATCCTTCTTGCCCTGGAAGCACATGCATCAAATGGGACTTCAGCGAGTATGTTGCTAGTGCTTCGTTGGCTGGGACCTACATCCTTTCTTACCTCAAAATCAATAACCTGCAGGTTCTCCACCAGTGTGATCAACAGGCCGCTGTTGTAGAGCTCCTGGGCCAATTGGGCCACCGTCTCCGTGTGCGGTTCCTTATCATTGCTCCCATATAGAATCTCCTTCATGGACACTAGACACTTTGAGACCTCCTCAGATGCCTGTAGGACAGTAAAAGATATTTATATTTTATTTGTATTTGAAGGGGACTTTAACTTGTCAGACATATGGGAGGGGGGATACACTGATTCGAATTTGCCCACACCAACCTTTTCAGTCTTCTTCTCCTGTTTAACAAGCACCGCCAAGTTCTCCTTGAGGGTCTTGACAATCTCCACCGGAGTCTTGTGGGATTTACCAAACAGCGGCATGATGTGCGTACACACACCTCAAGTCCTGGAAAGTGAGACACCACCAGACTTCAGTTCAGAACAAGTTTTTCCCACCAATTTTTAAAATTTGCAGTAAACTATATCCGAGCAAAACTATTTGAAGTACCCAGTCTGCCATTGCGCACACAAAGCCAACAGATGCCAGAGTTGCCAACCGTCCATTGAAATATGGGATAGTCCCGTATTCAGAGACAAAAGTATGCCTCTCATATTGAGCTTACAAGGGTCACACTACGTCCTATATTGCCAGGAAAATCGAAAACAGTGTTTTATTTGTAGAACGAACAAATGGTGCTTTTCAAGAATATGTAGGGGAACGCATTCCCCCGCCTCTCCTGTTTTCTGACCAATGACCTGACAGAACAATGGGAATCCAGCTCATTTCATTGGTCGACGTACTGTGGGTTGTCATTATGATACCGGAAGACAACATAGAATGTGGGAGGTAAGTTTGAGTGAAGCTTGAGCAAAAAGCATGTTCAAAATGATGAGCATTTGTTTTCTTGTTCTTCTCTTTGTAGTTTATTTTCACTGTTATATTTTTGTGTTTGCATTTTCACATGATATTTGGAGTGATCATTTGTGAAACTTTGACTTTGAACACACCTTAGCTTATCTTTGCACTTTTAAAAAAGTATTAAAAATACAGTGCCAATAATTTTTGTTTTTCGATGTGCTTATATCTAGTCAAAAGGTGACGGTTATCAGGCCAGCTGTCTAAACCAATGACGTGTCTCTTATTTTTATTTTCAGGGAGTTTGCAACCCTCGCAGCAGCTAACGTTACTGTTTACCTACATTGACTGTCGCAGGGCTGCTACTGAGGTTTGTTAACACCTGGCAGCCACTACTAGAGAGCGACGTCCACGGATCTCTATTCGGTACTGTTTGCGATACAAAGCTCACGATAACGATGATTTGACGATATGGCGATACAATGATTATCGATACATTGGTCAGGAAATCATTCTAGGATATTCTAAAAACAACTAATAAACAGAAAAACAAGCTTGTGCTGTGAATTGGAATGAGTTTATCACTAGTAAATGTCCAATCCATTTGAATTGGGAGGGTGGCAGCGAATGAACGTTTGTTCGTTCATTCGCTGCCATCCCTCCCTCTTCAAACGGATTGAACGTCTATGGCCGTCAGTAGCAGCCAATGCCAGGCAATGAGGTAATTTTGGGCCATTTATTGTCATTTACGTGTTGATTTTCAGTTACTTCCTTTTGATTTTGGGGTATTTTATGGGTCACTTCCTGTTCATTTTGTGTTAAAAGACCTGGGAATCACCCAGATGAATAGTCAGTGACTCAAACTCAACAGGAAATGACCTGGAAATGCCTTAAAATAAACAGCAAGTGACCTATAAATGCCCTGAAAATCTGACAGAATGACTGTGAATGCGCTGGTTTCGAATGAACGAACGTTCCCAGTCTAAATGGATTGGGTGTCGAGCACAGTCAAGGCAGCCTTAGAGTTAACCGAGACAATATTATGGTGGAAGATTTTGGAAGCAACTTGTTGTTTCCTTTTTTTTTTAGACATTGACACCTTTTTAAAATGATATCTCTATTCTTGCAGGAGCATATCGATAACCTTTTGGGATACAAAGTATCACGATATATCACCATTTCGATATTTTGTCACACCCCTAGCTTCTATACTTGTTCTGAGCTTCAGTCGCAGCTGCAAGGTGTATTCCAGTAATAAATTGATCCGTTTTAGTGTACCGTATCTGCACTTACTGACCGACACAATAACACTTGTGTGCCTTTACAAGCTTCTGGTTGCAAAATGCGACCTGGTTGCTTGTTCTAAACATACTACTGAGGTCCTGGAGGGAGAAGAAAAGGAATGTGTAAAACTTTTGGTATTTTTTATACTGTTATACTGTGGGATGTACCATTAAAACAGACATGCCCAAAGTCAGGCCCGGGGGCCAAATGCGGCCCGTGGTCAAATTTCATCCAGCCCCCAGCCTCTGTCATGAAATCAATAACGTCTGGCCCGCACACACTTAATAAATTGGTCAGGAGTACTCCTACCAGCATATGAAGTAGCTTACACACTAAATGCTGCTCCTCGTTTACCCACTAAAAGGCAGCAGCACTCTAAGCAACATTACCCCGTGTGACCCTTTACTTCCAATTTTCTAAAATGGCGACAATCAACAAAAAAAAGTTGATTGCTACGGCCAACACTTCAAGGATAGGTGGAAATAGGACTATTTCATCACTAAAATATGCAACAACTGTGTCTGCCTCATTTGCAAAGAGACAGTTGCTGTTTTTAAAGAGTTCAATGTGAGGCGATATTACCAAACAAGACACGCTGACATGTACGACAAGATTACAGTGAAGATATGCAGTGAGAAATTGAAGCAACTTGAAGCTAGTTTAATTTCACAGCAGCAGTATTTTGTAAGAGCCCGACAGTCAAAAGAGAGCGCCACAAAGGCTAGTTGCGAGATTGTTGAAATTATTAATTAAAAAAATAATAAAGCAAATGTGACACACAGAATGGGTTGCTAAAATTTGCTTAAATATATTGTTCTACGTAAAGGACGTCAGCCATAGTCGGCCCCCCGCATTTTTACCACACCAAAAGTTTGGACACCCCTGCATTAAAAGGAGCTTCAAAAACTCCCAAGTTAGACTTCAAATATGTACATACCAAGCTTTCATGGTCAGCAGCCTGGTATGTTGTGTTATTAAAGCTTTAACATGCTCTAAAGGCATCTTTTCACGTGGTTTGCATACTTAACATCACTCTCTCAAATGACGTGAAAAGTTTTACACATCATACATTTAGGTCTGAGGCTGTGTGCACCTGGGCAGTGTGAAGGCAAAAACAAGCGATTTTCCAGAAAATTTCCATAACCTAGTTTGCCAGTCCCAATTTCCATTATGTAATTTTAGTCCCAAGTGTTGGCTGTTCCGACCTACCACTCCTCAAGCCACTTAAAACTGATCTACTTCCGCTTGCACAGTAAAGAAAAGCAATGTCAGCAAAACAAGATATCAGCCAAAGCCAACTCAGGCCTCTGTACGTGGGTTGTCATAGGGACTGCTCATTCCTTTAGCACCTGAGAGACACATTCCAGAACAATTCCTGAGCAACGTGCTGAGCTTCTCACACACTGCTGCTGTCACAGAAGTCATCATATTACCGGCTAGTTACACTGACAGACTAGCCTCAATGTGTCCGACTGGTCAAGATGTGATGGCATGCCTTTCATGACAGGGTTGAGAGCTGGTGAATCACGTACACTCACAGGTTAGTGATGGAAGGAAGGCCTGAAGTGAATTTTGTTCAGTTACCCAGAGAACAAGGTGCTGGAAAAAATAACTATCCTTTGATTTGTTCTCAAGTAAAAGCTAAGAGCTGTGCAATAAGCACACAATTTCATATCCCAATAATTATTATTTTCCTATTTATTGCATCAAATAAATTTGCAACTTTTCATGACCTTTTTTCCATTTGTTCATGAAACATTTTTAACCCTTTCAGGGACAGTGGTCACTACAGTTGACAGCTATTCAAAAGTTGACGCTTAAAACCTTTAACCCTTTATCGAGCAAATGACTAATATGCTTTTTTTTTTTTTTTTTTTTTTTTTTTTTTTTTTTTAACTTTTTTGCTAGTATTTTATATATTTTTTCCTCATATTTTTTTTTGTTAAAGTAAATTAAAGTTAATTGATCAATCCCATGTCAACAAAAATTACATTACTAAATTAGTGCTGTTACGATGAATAAAAGCAAACACTGATTACAGCCCCAATTAACAAACTAAAGTTCTTTTTTTTTTTTTTTTTTTTTAATAAATAGTATTTATTTCATTGCATGGCATTGATGGTGATATATATCCAATTCATCTAAAGCAAAAAGAATGGCTGTGAATGCTCATGTTTCAGTGCCATTGACAGTACTAGACGTCCAATCCATTTTGACTGGGAGGGGCGAATGAACGTTCATTCAATGGCAGCACATGAGTAGGGTTAAAAAAAACAAAAAACAAACATAATTCGTGCATGAAAGAGTATAACACAAATTCATTTAAAAATAAAAGATTCAGTGTTTAAATAAATAAATAAACATCTGAGAGTTTAACTACCGTATTTTTCGGACTATAAGTCGCAGTTTTTTTTTTTTTCCATTGTTTGGCTGGGGGTGCTTGACTTATACTCTGAAATTATTAACACATTATTATATAATTTCACATGTTATTTTGGTGTTTTGGAGTGACACTGATGGTTTGGTGAACTTGTTAGCATGTTCTTTATGCTATAGTCAGGGGTGCACATAAGTGGTCCGCATGCGCGCATGCGTACTGGACGTAGACAAACGCAGGGACCCTCAACAGCTTCCATACGCTTTTGCGTACCGATGGCTGACCACTGCATTTGCGGCGGACATGAGAAAATAACTTCTCAAAATTTCGAAGAGGCAGGCCACACTGAGTAATTATTTCCGTGTTCCCCCACCCCTGTCAAAAGACAGACAGACGACAGAGATGTCACCGGAGCTACCGAAAAAAAGGACTTTTGCTGAAAAGTGGCTGCAGGAGGTACCATGGCTAGAAGCAAATGATGCTCGCACGGAAATGCGGTACAAAATGTGCTGTGAGAATCCCAATGTCGCTGATAAGAGCAGCGCATTTTATGTAGGGTCAAAGAATTTCAGCCATCCAAACTTTGAAAAGCATGAAAAAAACAGAGCATGTGGCAATTAAGCAAACTATCGATGTCAGACAGGACCCCACTCGCCCTATGGACAAGTGGCAGAATACAGGTAATGAAGAACAGCGCCATGCACTGACAAACGTGTTTTTGCTCGCATTTTACAAAGCTAAACATGCACGTTCAATGAGGTCTTATGAGGAGGACATCCCCCTTTTACAAAGGCTTGGAGTTAATGTGGGAGCCGCATAATGCCCTTTATTTTGAATTGGTGCTTTTATGTTTATTTCTTTACATTTCACTTCAAAGTAACGGCAATTTTGTTGTTGTTAATCAAGCATTAATTGTTCATATGATTAATTAAAGTTAATTGGCTCTAAGTAAAGCTTGTCATAATTTTATCGCATCAGGCGGGTCGGCTCTCAAGCTCAATGAGGACCAAGTCACATCTCCAGGTCCTCCTCTGAGAACCTGGGCGGAAAAATTATGTGCACCCCAGGCTATAGTTATCGGAATAACTCTTTATAGCTATGTTACGTTAACATACCAGCCACGTTTGCATTTTGTTGTTCATGCATCATGTAGCATTATCATACTGTACACTTATTTAGCATGTTGTTCTCCATTGTATTTTTAATTTTAAATTGCCTTTGAAGATGACATTTCTGTTCTATGTGTTTGATTTTTTTTAAGTAAATTTTCCCCAAAAATGCGACTTATACTCCAGTGTGACTTATATATGTTTTTTTCCTTTTCATGGGGCATTTTATGGCTGGTGCGACTTATAGACCCTACTCACCAACGTCACAGAATGACGTGTCGCTGTATCCGGCCGCCATATTGTCAGTCTCTGTTTAGCCCTATTCTCAATGGTTTCAATTAGTCGTTCAGTTTATAGAGCAATTAATGGAAGTCCCGGTGCTTTCAGACGCTGTAAACTCATTGGATGCGTTGCATAAAAGGCGTTATGTGGAAAAGCTTCAGTCTATCCATTCGCCAGATCCATATTTGATGCCTAAATCGATATTTTTCGACCCGCTGTCTTCGCCCTCTCTGCCTGACATCTGCTACCCTGATATCTACAACTATCTTGTCCACACAAAATCAGCCTATTCTCACCAAAGTTTGAAAAACTTTAAGAGCAGCACTCTAAGCAACATTACCCCGTGTGACCCTTTACTTCCAATTTTCTAAAATGGCGACAATCAATTAAAAAAAAAAGTTGACTGCGATGGCCGAAGCTTCAAGGATAGGTGGATATTGGACTATTTCTTCAATAAAACATGCAACAACTGTGTCTGCCTCATTTGCAAAGAGACAGTCGCTGTTTTCAAAGAGTTCGATGTGACGCAATATTACTAAACAAGACACGCTGACATGTACGACAACATTACAGGGAAGATACGCAGCGAGAAATTATAGCAACTTGAAGCTAGTTTATTTTTTCACAGCAGCAGTATTTCGCAAGAGTCCGAGTGTCGAAAGAGAAAGCCACAAAGACGAGACTGTTGAAATTATGAATTAAAAAAAATAAAGCAAATGTGACACACAGAAGGGCTTGCTAAAATTTAAATATATTGTTCTATGTAAATCAGCCAAGGTAGCCCCCCGCATTTTTACCACACCAAATCTGGCCCCCTTTGCAAAAGGTTTGGACACACCTGTTTAACTGATGATCCGTAGACGAGGCCAGCTTCTTTCACTTGGTACCAGCTAAATATTATTCAAAATGTAATGATGGTGGAAGAAATAAGCATCTTGAATTTGAAACTGTATGTTGTCGGCGATTAGCCTCGTAATGATCATATTTTATGGTTGTCAGCCCCAAACCCTCTAAATATATATTAAATGCATCTTACCAGATATAAAATGACTACTACATAATCCGTGGTAATCGTTTGGAGCCCAGTTTTCTCGTCGAATTGCAGCAGTCCATCTCGCTCTCCTCTCTGGGTCTCTTGGAATATGGTAGAGCTTCAAGTCTCTCCGTCTATCTTCTCTGTTATTGCAACCAACCGCCACACACGCCTTCACCATTTTGATTATTAATGTTAACGAGCAGAAAAACACGCCATAATAGGAGAAATTTACGTAGCGGTAATGCATCAACACGACGAGTAGACGGACAATATGGCGCGGAGGCGTGGTTGTGACGTCATGTGAGTAGGGTCTATACTCAGGTGCGACTTATAGTCCCAAAAAATACGGTACTTATCAAGGAATATAGTGCAGTGCAAAGAATTGAAAATATAAACATGTTGATTTTTTTTTTTTTTTTGAGCATATGCTTACATACTGTGAATGCCCTAGAGAAAAGACATTTGACATTACTAAATTTGTAAGGGTAAATAATAGTTTATTATTTTTTGTGTTAGTTAATAAAAGTTATTTTGCCAGCAAAATATTGCTAAAACAAGAAAATGTTTATTTTTCTGGAAATGTGTCTCGCACATTTTAATACCAACTGAAACCCAATGATTCTTGCGCCATAGAATTCGATGGTAGACTGATAACAAGATCATGAGAATTGCAACCCATCTTTTCACCAAAAGCCATTAAATTCCACATGGTGAAAGTGCCCTCTTTGGGCTTTCTATCACTTCTTTTCTACCATGAAAGCCTGACCGAATGTTACGCAATGGGCTTAATCTGGTGATGTCTGGGCTCCGCCTTCAACATGCAGCTGCTCAGTTTGACCGACTTAGCCTCACATATACTGTATGTAACAATTAACCATAACTAACCACATGCATTTTATGAAGACCAGTTGGGTGATTGTCATGAAAGTTATGCATTACTGTAAATAATAAATAGCAGAATGCTATGATGACTCAGTATTTTTTTTTTTTTTTAATCAACAGTTTGAGCTCCCTTGTATTTTGTTTAAAATGAAATATCTAATTGATTAATGTGCACAGTGCAACAGTAATGAAAGCTGAATGCTTGGAGACTATATTTTCCTTAGATAAAAATTTATACACAAAGTAAAAAAAACACGATAGCTTATCATAATCTGCTAAATATTAAACAAATGTAAATTTTTATTTATGAAATTTGAATATTTTTGATGCTGTAATTCTAGGTGAAAACAAAGCTTTTTGTGGACTAATTAGAGAAACAAATTTACAACTAATATCTGTTTAAAAAAATAATAATAATACAAAATACTGTACTATTCTGGTAACAAATCGCTGAATGGGCCATATAAGAGACATAACCATCTTTCAACAAAAAATAAACTATTTTATGTTGTCATGACTATCCCTAAAATCTTTAAAAAACTTTTAGATTAGCTTTATGAGAATCACCCAGTAACGCAGAGCACGACATTCAGAAATGCGATTTGTATAGCGCACATTCATTGAGTTTTACAACAATACCTAACTTTATTCATTATTTCATATTCATATAAGCTCTCAACTCATGTGACAAATATGTTCTGAGTGCATTCATGTGAATGGTAGTGTGACTCATCTTCAATATTGTGGTAATTTTTATTTCTGTCCTCTGGCCTTGTGTAGCAACCAAGGTATTTGTTGATGGACACTTAGGGGCCGTTTGCATGGAGACACGCCGAGAATACAACAAATTCCACTTTTGCATTTACATGATTCTGTCTCCATTCGAACGATGTCGCAATTCCACGTGAAAATGATGTAGTATTCATGCCAGGCCCTAGAGCGCATGGCAGTTTTACAAGCTGACAGCCAATGATGCACTTCCTTGACAACAACCTCCTCAGCCCGGAAGACAACTTGCTCATTCGAAGCAATGGCATCCACACAGTTTTTTCTTTTGCTTCAAAAGGCATAAAAACGCAAGCATAAAATATATTTAAATTCAAAATATTATAACAGTAAATTAAAGCCGACGTTCCAACCATGTTTGCTGTTTTGAATGTTTAGTAGCAGCCACTTGGCATGGCCAAAGTGACGTGTAGGAGTGCTGACGTCATCGGAGAGTAGGGCTGCAGCTATCGAATATTTTAGTAATCGAGTAATTGACTGAAAATTCTACCGATTAATCGAGTAATCGGATAAAGCAAATATATTTTTAGGTGAAGAGCAATTATACATGAGAAAACAAGACATTTCATCTAATCTTGAATTTTCAGTCAATCAATGTCTTTATTTTCGATGTATATTGTTGAAAACAGTCGCATTGCAAACAATTGCGTCTCAGATTTAACCAGAATAAAAATTTAAAAAAAAGATTAATTCACTGCTTTCATTCAAAAAAACCTTCAGATTTTAGAAAAAAAAAAAAATATATATATATATATGTACCTAAAAATGCCGTTACGCTTGATAACACACATCACTTAAAAGTGATGGGATGGGATTTTTTCCCACGTGTTTCAATTAAATTTATACTTGTGTCAAGCCATTTTTAAGTTCTAGTTAAGTTTTAAGTTAGTCTAAACTGTAAGTCCTGATAGGATTTTGAGTTTTTGCAGTGTTCAAAATAAATGTATGATACAGGCTGTATTGGAGCACATTAGGGACTAGTGCTACTTGGTGTTTTATACAGCAATGACTACTGAGCTAAAATTGATAGTTAGCATTATCGAGTTTTTATTTTACACCCTCATCACTCCACAACGCTATGTTAAAGCCTGTATGTAAGACACGTTAGCCACGCATCAAAAGTGGTCATAATTAATAGAAACCTAGCCCTCCGCAGGGCTAACGTTACGTGAGCTAGTGACAGTAACGTTAATCTTATTTATTAGCGCTCTTTATTAGCGCTTAGCGCTCTACTGCTTTTAGATGGCGGCTGTTTACTAACGCTGCCCAGATGCGCCCAAAGTCTGTCATTATGCATCAAGTTCAACATACATGTGATCTATATGAGACTCATCAGAAGCTACCTGCTAACAACGTAGTATAGTGCGGGCTAGTATTTAGCAACGTTGGCGTCGTTTGTAGCGGCTGTCGGCTGCAGTAAGTTTTTTATTTATTTATTTTTTTTGCTTCTTCCTCTACGCACATGACATCAGCGCGTTGTCCCGCATTAAAAGTAGTCCTAGCAAAAGGTGATGCTTAGAGCTGTCAAAATAAATGATTACTCGAGGTGAATAAAATTACTCGGATCAGTTTTTAAACTCGAGTTACTCGAGTATTCGTTTTAGCTCTATCAGAGAGAGAGTGTTCCATTCAAATGGTTGCGAAGCAATCCCCGCAATCGAATCGTACCGCTTTGACGTCAGGAATCAAACATTTGTTTCCTCGCCTTCCGTTTTCACCGTCATCGTGTAAAGGCGAGGCTATTCCACAACACAATCGTTGTGTCTTGGTGTCGCAGCTTCACCATGAAAACAGCCCCTTAGTCTGTGTTTTTTCCAAGATATTTCTCCATAAAATAGTACATTTATTTTTTACAATTGCAGTATGATTCATCTTATTATTTTTCTTTAGGTGCATGTTGGCAAGAGCAAGAGTACTTTGCACGTGGATTTCTTTTAAGTATTTCATGAAAGGGGACATTTTGTCCTCTGACAGCGCAAAATGGGTATTCACATTTTCTAGTCCAGAGGTTCTTAACCTTGCTAGAGGTACTGTACCCCATAAGTTTCACATGTGGATTAACCGAACCCTTCGGAATTAGATAATAAAGCATTTTTTTCCCCCAAATTAAAAACCTAAGCTAGAAAGCTAATAATTTAGAAAATTCCCGTTCAAAATTCTTTTCAATTTGACAGCATGTTTTATAAACAGCTCAAAATTTGAAACCTCGCTGCCCATTGGTCTGTTGTATTCCTCCATACCAAGTGCGAGTCAACCTTCACTGACCAAACCAATTCCTCCTCCCATCAGACTGAGGACTAGTAGTTTAAAAAAAAAAAAAAAAAAAGATTGAGCTTGTAAATTGGGAGCAAACCAGTACAAAACCTGGTCTAAAAAGCCACTTTGCCTGGATTTAATCAGCGTCCGAAAATAGGGGTCTGTGTTTCTTTACCTTCACCGAACCCCTTAGACTTACTCACGAACCCCTGGGGTTCGATTGAACCCAAGTAAGAAATCCCTCTTCTAGTCTTTCTAAATATTTGGAGGCTCAATTGCGGGAATGCCAGGCACTTTTCACGTGAGCATCTTCCACTTTCTCATCAAGCTATGCATATCGTTTTGACTGTCAACATTAGCATAATGACTACCTGCACCTCAAATTTTATCCTCAGCTCCTACAGTCATGTAAAAAATTAGGACACCCAATGGAAGCCTGTGTGTTTTTTAACATATTTGGTCATATGGATATTTAATATCAATTTTAACAATCTTGAGAGATTCACGTAATAGAACTAAACAATTAAAATGTCTTTCTTTCATTTTGTCTTTCTGTAAAAGTGTAATTTTAAATAAATGCAATTTCTGGTGAGGAATAAATTAAGACACCCCCACATTCAATCCCACTTAAAATGCCTAAAGACATACACAGCGGTATCACATCAGGTGCACATGATTAGAACATCATTACCCAGTGTTTTGAAGGAGGCTTGCCTTATTTAAACCTCACATTCAGTTTAGCGCGCCCCTGATTGTTGAAGTGAGAGAAAACACCATGGTGAGATCAAAGGAGCTGTCTGAGGCCTTCAGAAAGAAGATTGTAGGCGCTTATGAGTCTGGTAAGGGATTTCAAAAGATCTAAAAAGAATACAAAATCAGTCATTCCACAGTCTGGAAAAATAGTCTAAAAGTGGAGGACATACAAAGCAACTGTCAAGTTCACCCCGAGAGCAGACCGCAAGATGCTAATAGAAGTCTCCAAAAACCCTACAATGTCATCACGGGACCTACAGCAGGCTTTTGCTACTGTTGATGTTAAAGTGCATGCCTCTACAATAAGAAAGAGACTTCACAGGTTTAACCTTCATGGGAGGTGTGCAAGGAGGAAACCTTTGCTCTCCAAGAAAAACATGAAGGCCAGACTGAAGTTTGCCAGAGTGAATGTAGACAAAAACCAGGACATCTGGAATAATGTTCTTTGGACTGATAAATCTAAAGTTTAATTATTTGGACACCAGAACAGAGGACATGTTTGGTGTTAACCCAATACAGCATTCCAGGAAAAGAGCCTCATACCAACTGTGAAGCATGGAGGTGAAAGTGTCATGGTTTGGGGATGCTTTGCTACAGCAGGACATGGCCAGCTCAACATCATAGAATCCTCCATGAATTCTATCATGTATCAGAGGGTGCTTGAGGAACATGTGAGATCATCTGTCAAAAAATTAAATCTGAAGCCAAACTGGACCCTGCAACATGACAATGACCCAAAACATACCGCTAAATCCACCAAGGATTGGCTAAAAAGGAAGAAATGGAGAGTCCTGGAAAGGCAGAGTCAAACCCCAGATCTTAATCCCATTGAGATGCTGTGGGGTGACTTGAAAGGGGCTGAACATGCAAGAAACCCCTCAAAGATCTCACAGCTGAAAGTATTCTGCGTTGTAGAATGGGACAAACTTTCTACAGACCGATGTCAAAGACTGGCAGATAGAATTTTGTGTCCCGATTTTTTCACATGACTGTATGTCTTGGTTGTTCAGGGAAAACCACTCATCATCGCTGAAGTGGGAGGGAATTTCCAAAATATTCTCTTGGCATCCATAGTATTTGCCGCACTTGTAGTTGACAAATGATAACCCGAGCCCTGTTGTGCAATTTAAAGCAAGTAAGAAACCCTCAATTCTAGAAATCTTAAACTCCTGTTCATTAAGTAATTACAATGCACAATAATTTGATTTTTAATTCAAGCATGGACAAACATAATTGCACTGCTGGCTCAAATTATTAGAGCACATCTGTCAGTTTAGGCACCAGAGTATGATGGCTGCCCATATTAGATGACACTTCACTTGGATTAGAGAGTAAGCAAAGTGAATCAAATAAGCACTAAAGTGAACACAGACAATTAAAGAAAACATCAGTAATGCTTACAACAAAATGAGAAGCTTTGTGCCCTTAGGGACGTTTGATCGGCAAGCTTTACTTAAGTTTGCAGCAGATTTGAGGCAAAATCCTGTCACAATAAAAGCTTTTAGTTTAGCTAGTCTTTTTTAAACAATACACTATTCTATTCCACTCCTTATAGTAACTTGATCCGCGTATTTTTAGGTTACAGCAGGTACAGTATGTTCACGTCATCAAGGGATCTTTCACCAAAGACAAGGACTTTTTATCTGATGTGGCAGTGGGCGTTGTCAAAATGAACTCAGTCAGGCTGGGAGCACAGAAGAAGTGTTCTGTCAAACAAATAAATGTAGGCACATCTGTGCTTCTACAAGACTCAAAACATTTCCGCTCTCCCATAATGGGTCAGGTACTAAACAATGTTGAGGTGCCGTTGATCAAGGAAAAGCCCTCCAGTTATTTAAAGGAGAAGACAACATATTTAACAAGTGCCTTCCAGCGGAAAGAATCTTGTTTAATAAATTGAGAAAAAAAAAAAAAAAAGATTTTTTTTCTGAAATGTAATAGTGGAGAGAAGAGGAAATAAAAGCCCGTATTTCCAAGAAGTAGCCGCCCTTAGTACGGGCAGACATTTGATCAATTCAGGTACTATTTTAGCCAATCAATTGTGAGTATTTCAAGTTTCCCCGCCTTTTCTCGTTATGTTATTAATATCCATTATCACATGCACGAGTATCAGTGTTTATGTACACAGGTATAACTGATGTCCCAAAACGGCTGCGCTAATTAGTGGTGTAATTTTTTTGTTTCTAATCACTATTTTCTCCAGTACCACAGGTATAATGGTCTGTCATGAAGGTAATTAATACAGTCATACCCAAAAAGTTAGAATATCAAGTCAAATTTGTTAAAATTTGGCAATTTAACATTACATTATTAGCCATTACACAAAAGTTCCCACATCTCAAGCAGTATTCTAATTTTCTGAGTAGTACTGTAGGTCTTGCCCTTTTATCATCACACATGAATATAAGAAAATAAGCAGGGGTGTTACCAGGGAGGGCAGGGGTGGGCGGTTCCCAACCACGGGACACGGTCTGCCCACCCAAAGAAAACTGGATGTATTACTAACAGCAGTCTGGGCACCGCGTATGGTATGCCATTCATATAGTACTGATGTGTTCTAAGTTTTAACCTTTGCGTTGTTACCTCATGTTTCACCTTTAAAAAAAAATGAAATGTTGGTTTTGTTCCTAGGGGGCGCTACACACATTTGCGCATATTTAGATTTTTTTTTTTTTTTTTTTTTTTTTTTTTTACATTTTATCAAAGTTTTCACCAGTGTTCACCTGGCTGTTGCGCTTGGTGAGTTTTGAAGCATTCTGATGGGGTCAAAGTTGGGCTCAAAGCGTCGGCAGGACAATGAATGACTGCTAGGGGGCGCTACATAGTGTAATTGGAATTTGTCTTTTAAAGGTATCAAAGATTGCACCTGTCTTGACCTGCCTGCTGGTTTTGGTGCATTTTGAAGCATTCTAAGTGGGTCAAAATGAGCTCAAAGGGGGTGTGGAACAAAGAATAAGTATATTATTATTAATAATAATAAAACCGAGGAACCACAATAGGTTACCTAAAAAAAAAAAAAACATTGTCACCTGCATGTCCATACTGTTCAGTTATGGCTGTGTTCTAAGTCAAATAAAATCAACTTTTATTTGTTTAGACCAAATCACAACAACAGTTATCTCAAGGAGGAAACAAAACATGTTTTAAGGTGCAGTAGCCCTACGCTGGATTTCGATCTATTTGAGCATTGTAGGTTTTTTGTTGTTTTTTTTGCCCCACCAAGTAAGACTAATGCTCACCCACACCTGGCATCACGGTAACACCACTGAAAATAAGTACTGTAGCATTAAATGACATTATGTGCCGTAGTAGCGAGTTATATATATATATATATCAGTGGCACCACCAGGGGGTGGCCAGGGGTGGCCACGGCCCCCCCTATAAATTTGTTGGCCACCCCACTGGCCACCCCGATTGCCAGTATATCATTAGATTATTGTAGCATCAGTTATGCATTTCATCCCAAATGCAAATCTGCCAGGACCTGCTTTTCCCTAGTAATTATTTTGTTTTGTTAAATGTACAACTTATGCCTCATATATATATATATAACACAACAAAACAGAATTGTTGTGGAACTCAAAATGTTGACTGGACAGTTATGGACTATGCACATTAAATCATTAGTAACATCAAATATTACACAATACACCAAAGTATATCAGTAGCCGTGTCCTTAAGTCTTTCTCATAGTTTTCCCCTGACCTATTTACTGCAATAATATAATGAAAACCTGAAAGTATGGCTTTTAGTTTTGGTGTGGTCCTTTGATAGGCAGGTGGACATTCAGTCAAAAATTACACTTCCGGATTTTACTTTGAAAATGACCGGAAGCAGCTTTGTTGTCATGGTGGTTAGCCTGCCACCTGACGTCTAAAGTAACAGCAAGAAACAAATAAATAAATGTCCATCGCACATCAACTAATGCTGGCGTGAATGTACCGACCGCGCTTCAATAGAGTCGTCTTTGCGTGACAGTTTGGAAGCAGAACGCGCACGTAGAGTGGTGACAACGTGATTTGACGAGGCAACACCCCTCTCCCCTGGCAGCTCAAGTCGCTTTTTGTCCTACGGATTTCCGATGCTAATCACAGTTGCCTCCCTGTTATCACAAACAGCTGTTGAAAATGACACGAACGTATCTGCGAGTTGACCCCGAGTGACGTTACAAAAGACAACCAAGGGCAATA
Organism: Corythoichthys intestinalis; assembly: GCF_030265065.1. Lineage (NCBI taxonomy): Eukaryota > Metazoa > Chordata > Actinopteri > Syngnathiformes > Syngnathidae > Corythoichthys > Corythoichthys intestinalis. Next base: position 35,776,041 of record NC_080396.1, read on the forward strand.
AAACATGCCAGTTGCGATTACGAGCCGCTATCCTAGAAAGGATACTTACAGTGAGAGGAATCTGAATCGTTGAGCGTCTAATACGCTACTGTCCCGCTTCACAGCCGCCCAAATCAACTTCACTTGTCACGCCAGGGCTGTTAGTCCGCTTGGCCGCCTGCTAAAAAGTGTGCGAAACAATTTAAAATGTGAGGAATCTGTTAGGAAGGGAGTGCAGAATTCCATCTGGTTACGTTCCAGCCTTTAGTCGAGCTAGCAAGGGCAAACTACGCGACTTCCGGTTTGGTTTAAAGCGAGACGCTGATTATTGGTCCTCGCCCTAATCCACTTCCTTATCTTAGGAAAAGGTAACAACAAACGACGCAGTAGTATTGCACTTAATTATTAATAACACAGATGTAATTTGAAGCTATAAAACCGCACCGTAATATAATTTACTTTTATTGTGTTAACACGTCACTTCTGGTTATTGATTGGCATGGCAACTTTAGCTTTTCAAACGTAGTAGGTCTTGTTCGCTATTTATTCCTTAGGACAGGGGTCGGCAACCAAAAATGTTATACAAGCCATATTGGAGCAAAAAAAAAACAAACAAAAAAAAACCATATATGTCTGGAACCACAAAAAAATGAAAGCCTTTTATAAGCCTTATAATGAAAGAAACACAAGCTGTATGTATGTATATTAGCTATATTAGCCTACTATCAAAATTACTAAGTTGGCTACAAATACATCATGATTACCGTATTTTCCGCACTATAAGGCGCACCTGAAAGCCTTCAATTTTCTCAAAAGCCAACATTGCGCCTTGCAATCCGATGTGCTTTATATAACCCCACATTGCTCCTGGTGCTGCGTCACCAGTAGGTGGATGGCGATGTAGTGTAAAGCGCTTTGAGCAGCTTGAAAGGTGGAAAAGCGCTATACAAGTATAGCGGCATAACGGCATGGATCCATTTTGGTCAAAGGAGATAGTACATTATTTCGTAGGCACCGTCTAGCTAATTGTATTACTCTAACACACCCAATTTAAAATAGATAGCACTTAAAAATGCATACGACAGGAGGGAAAAAAGTCTTAAACAGCATTATTATGTGAATTAGAATCATATTTTGAGATTATTTGACTATATACAACAATTTAGCAAAGCGCAGATGACGAGAAATTAGTCTTTTAATCTGACGGTTAGCCACGCCTACCATTATAGGGCTCTAGCGTCCCCAACAGGTGGATGACATCAGCAGGAGAATGGGCTCATCGGTTTTACTATTCAGCCCATTGAGGGGGAGTTATTCAGAACGAAGAAAACGCGACGAAGAGAGCCGCAAAATGTCATTGTTTCAGTCTCTGTACTCCAATATTTTTACGGGATATTCTTTTTATCCAAGTATTTTTCCCCAATAGCTAAATAAATGGCTTGAGAAGGACCAGTCAGCCCGACGAGGGGGAATTATTCACAACGAGGAAAATGCGACGAAGAGAGCTGTAAAATATCATTGTTTCTGTCTCTCTACTTCAATATTTTTACAGGATATTCTTTTTATCCAAGTATTTTTTCCCCAATTGCTAAATAAATGGCATGGTCATGACAAATAACAGTCTTGTGCTAAATGGAATATGAAATAATAAAAATGCACTTATTCAGGACAACATGGCAAAATTACTCCATAATGGTCAAAACTGTCGACTTCACCTTTACTGTCGCACCTCCCGAACGATATTGTATGACACCTAAATCGGGCTTATGTCATTTGCCTTCCCCGGCTTCGGAGAATGTAAACAAACCAAGAGGCGTGAAAGCTAGCCGACATGCTAACCCGAACCGAGTGATGTTTCAAAGTCTTCAAAGCGGAAAATCACACATAACTAGCCCGGATCATTTGACATGACGACTGGGTTGTCGATTGTCTTCGCCGATCGGCAAACCACTCGGCGGAGAGCAATTTACAGCTCGTTCCCCGGAGGAGGGCGGCTGCAGTTGTTGTGCAGCTTAAGTGCATGAGGAGAGCTTTTTACATGCCTATCAATGATCAAACGTAAGTAGTCCTTTATTTAAAGAAAGTTTGTAGTGTTTACTTTGTAATCGCTGTATTCGCGGCTATTTTTAACACAAAGTTGCAATTTCTGATGGGATGGAAAATTTGACAGAACATCAGGCACACCAAGAGTGCACAAGCCGAGTATAGTGTTCGCCCGGCGGCGGGATGTGCGACAAGGAGCATGTCACCCACAAAATGCAAGCCACCACCGTATTAAAATGATTCCAGTATTTGACATAATACAAAACAAGATGTTTACTCACTTCCTCGTAAGTCCCATGGTCACACAGTAGTAGGGCTTGTTTTGGCCAATATCCACGGTGAATGGGAACCTTTTGAAACTCCAAAAAGGCGCACACGCCTCTCCTTCATACAGCAAGATTTTTCTGCAGTCGTTTGGCTGGGGTGATGCAAAAAATAAATGTATTAATCCACAAAATCAGCTGAATCCTTAGTTCTTCTCATACAATGGTACGGCTGTATAGTGAAGATGACGCCTTCACCCGTACACGTCACAGCGCCCTCCTCCTCAATGCAAACCGAAGCCGGAAGTCACTCATTTTCATGGCGCGGGATTCAAAAAACTAAATAAATATATAGCGATCGCTTCCACACACATCCAAGCGGTCCATATCATTCAGGAGCATAAAATACTGCGTATATTATGAAATAAACATGCTTTTTCCTGTCACGTGCACTTTAAACCATAGTTTAAGGAAAACAAGCCAAATAAAAGGCATAAAAGGTACACAACACCTTCTTATTACGGAAGCCCAACATGTGCGTCATACGCACCAACTCTCGCAATCAGTTCTCCTGGACAGTCCAGAACAAATGAAGGGATGCCCTGTCCTGACACAAGGAAAATCAACATCCTATATCCAACTGATAACACGACTGACAAGACTCCAAGAGCCTCTTTGACACTGAGGTGGCAAAATCCACAACCTTCGTTCCCCGGACAACGGTAACTCCCGAATCCTCCTGTCCAATCCCCAGACAATAATCCCAAACACACCCTTCTTCCTGCCCACGGCCCGCCCCGCGAGAGCCTTCAAAAGACTGAATGTTTAACTCAATCTTAAATGTTTAGATTTTTACCGGGAACCTTTTGTTGACTTCTGATATGGTGCTCTTGGAATGAGGTTGCCTCCTCGCCTGAGTGTTTCTGTTTCGGCTTGCCATTTTGATCGCTGTCCACCCCAATGAATTATCAACTTCTTCTTATCGGTGAGCCTTCTTTAAACCTTTCAAAATGGAGTCAGTGCAAAGGGTAAGGGCTAAGGTGAACGCGAGTTTTGCCTTCTGGCCGTTGGAGCTGCGCCGGCATGAGTCCAGCAGTTTGGCTGGCGCGATTCCAGCGGTCTAGCTAGAAGGTCAGATTACTTCATGGTTAATCATAGCATGACATTCCATTTAGCTCAGCTCCATCTTGTGGACGCATAACGCAATGCCAACCACTACTACTACTGCGCCTTATAATGCAGTGCGCCCTATACATGAAAACGCCACGCTTTTAAAATAGGCCATTCATTGAAAATGCGCCTTATTCTCCAATGCGACTTATAGTGCGGAAAATACGATAATTGTTTTCTCTGCAGTGCATCCTACAGAGAATGACACACCACGCGACTACGCTGTTGTACGATGCCGCCTGAAGTTTAACTTAATTACAATATTAATGAACTACCGGTAGATGGATGTTTTTGTCATGTTTGTCCTCCTACAGAAACTGTATAAAAACGAAAAAATATATCTTTTTCCATTTTCAAACATTTTAGAAAAATCTCCAGGGAGCCACTAGGGCAAGGCTAAAGAGCCGCATGAGCCTCTAGAGCCACGGGTAGCTGACTTTGGGTTTAGGGTTTATTCATTTAACTCATGGGCTGCTATTGACGGCCCAAGACGTCCAATCCATTTAGACTGGGAGAGGCTAGCAGTGAATGATTGCTGCCAGCCCTCCCAACTCCAATCCAAAAATGGATTGGAGTTTGTTAAATTGAGTATCTTTGTTTTTATTCATTTTGATTTTATTAAAACTTTTTTAAATCACCCATTTATACTGTAATACTGTTATAATAAACTATACATATAATTGAGATGTAGTGTCCAAATATGTGGAGGTCACATTTCATGTCATGTAAGCTACACTTGTATACCAAATGTTAATATTGTGGTCAACACAACCCAAAATGTGCATCCACGCATGGGGATGCACTGTCTTTATGGGGTTTAATTGTTTTTAATTTCCAAAAAGTCATTATAAAGGGTTATGCTATTGTGCCGCTTTTAATTCTGCAGATTATTGTTTTTTGCTGTGTGAGAATTGTAGATCTTTCACGAGGACTTTTCAGGCAAGCGAGGCAATTAGGTGAGTTTGGCGAGTTTTAAAGGAGTTTGAGCAGTCAAAACTTGGATTGTGACTCAACGGAAAATTTTTAATTGGACAGTAATTGTCAAGTGGCTAATAATAGATATAATTTTTTTTTTACTGATGTTAGCAAAATTCTAATGATGTTACACACACACACACACACACACACACCCTCACTCAGCGTTTTATTCAGTAAACGTACTGTATAGAGGAAACCATTCGACTTTATTAAAGCTGCTTCTGATTTTACATACAATACAGAATTACATATTTACAAATATACAGATATTAGTTTCATATCAATGCCATAATCAGTACATATACAGTAGGAAAATAAAGATTGCGGTTGCTGCAATGTGCTGTGTAAAAAGAAAGTACAAAATATAAACAAAATCTCTCCAGCTTTCATGTTTACAGTACAAATAATTTTGTGACTTGTGATCAAACACTACAGCTTTCATGCCTGTGTCAGCTTTCATATGTGGGCAGAAAATAAACACTCCAAATTTACAAAAATGAATGGTAAAATGTTTTCTTGAGTTTGGACTCAGGAAAAAAATATTTTCTATATAAGTGGCTTCAAACTTTAGAGCAGGGGTCCCCAACCTATTCCACTAAGGCACACTGTGGGTGCAGGATTTCATTCTTACCAAACAAGATGACAACACTTTTTCCCCAATCTGGTGTTTTACAAGTGCAATCAGTTGATTGCAGTCAGGTGTGGCTTGTTTTAGCAGAAGCCTCATTGGTTCAACTGTCTCTGCTGGATCGGCTGGAACAAAAACCAGGACCCACAGTGTGCCTTGAGGACTGGGTTGAAAACCCCTGCTTTAGAGAATGAGATGTAAGACAGAACACAGTACAAGAGCAACATTTCTGTATTACAATGACCAACACACAGTACGCGCCATAGTTTGAGATTTTCTGTCATACCATTTTTACTTTTCGGAAGACAAGAACGTGCCCTTTCATGGGAAAGACATGCATTTTGTGCTCAACCATTGTATTGGACTGAGGGGGAAAATAGCATTAAGTGGTTCTTGAGAAAAACAGCAACAATACGTTGATATACTGATAATTGCCACACAGAAATATAACAAAATCTGCACCCTAGCCCTCTTTTTTTGTTTTACGTACGTAGACAAATAGAACTGATTTCCCAGCAACAAACGGGTAGGGCTGATTTTACTGCACGAGTGAGCAACACTGTATTTATATGCCACACATATAGCACGACCTTGTGAGTACAGTAAAAACTGAGTGTTGTAAAACAGGTTGTCTTTAGAAAACATGGTGTACGTCATTCATTGTTGAGAGGAGCAAAGGTTTCTATGATTCTCATGGTGGTTGTTGCAGAGTGAGCTGCATCATCAGTGGCCCCCTCATTCCTATTTAAGGGCCATTCTTGCTGTGTATTCACACACAAAATCATGTTTTATTTATGCTTGTCCATCAGCTATAAGACAGGGCTGTAGTTTAAAGAAGAAGGTGGTGGTTGTCAGGCCAATAGAGCAAACAAGCTTAGCCGGTCTTCGTCTAATTGCTTGGAGGGAAGTAACTACCGTCACATGCCTGGGTTGGGCTGGGACAAAGCTGTTTTTGTTCCCAAGTGCTGACCAAAGATAGGTAAGCCGAATTTGGAACAAATCTGTGAGTACACTTAAATCTAATTTTCAGGTCTGTGACACAAGCATGTACGATTCATTCGGGAGAATAGTTGCATGTACATATACGTACAATAATGTGCACACATATGACATTTAGTCCAAGTGGGGCAGGAATGTAGTCACACCTGCCAGCTCCGTGCCGCCTCAGAGGTTAATCCAGAGCAGCTGAGAGGTGAGCCCGGCAAGCTCTCGCAAACAGAACAAGGTCCACATCCTCTCTGATTGCTTAGTAAAAGTTAGAGGCTGTGTTTGAGCACCAGATGGCGCTGGTGATTCCAGCATTGTTACATTCCATACCGATGGGAGCAGTTGCACCTATCAGTATAAATTTTGCAGACTCTCTTGAAATGATATTCTAGTTGCAACCCCATGCAAATTTTCACAGTGTTGATCAATATGGGACACTAAGTGCCGCCTCTGCCGAACTTTCTCAGGAGAATTCCATTCCCTGTGACTCACTGCCAGCAGTACGCTACAAATCTTGCGCAGACATTCTTAAGATGTGTCCACATTTGCTACATAATTGAACACAGACTGTCAATAGCATATAGCACTCAGTTAAAACACTGGTGAAGATCAGAGCACTGTTTTCTGTGGTCCTAGACAGGTTAGGGTTTGATGTCTGAGTAGCTGGTGTAGGTCTCACTACAGCTGGAGGACGTGCTAATGTTTCCAGAGACACTGTCATCTGCAAGACAAATCAAATTTGACCTCAGGTCGCTGTACGGAAAAAAAAAAACTTACTATGAAATGAAATTTGTAGAGATTAATAAACCCAACCTGAGCTGCTGAGTGATTGAGATGATTTTGACTCAGAAATCAAGTTTAGTAGGTTTGCCTGTGCCATCCAACCCTCGTTGTTGCTGCGAAGGTTCTTCACAAACCTGCACATAAATGCATATGTTGCGAATTGAGAAAGAGCAACAAACTGATGCTGCTATGCTAACATAACAAGACATTTACCACTGGCCCTCCTCTCCTTCTCTTATGAGCTGCACTACATCTCCGCTCTTGACTGACAGCTCCTGAGGTCCCGCCTTATCGGAGTCTGCTACCACTGTATACTTCCCTGGAATCTGAAAGACAAACCAATTTTTAGCATGACTCATAAGCTTATTGGGCTTATTGGCTGCCATTACCAGTGATAGACGAGCCATATTTGCTTAAAAAATTAACTGCTTTACAGTGACCACAAACTTAACTTCGGCCAATACCAGTTACAACCAGTGTTGTTAATAACGGCGTTAGAATATAACGGCGTTACTAACGGCGTTATTTTTTCCAGTAGTGAGTAATCTAATTAATTACTTTTCTCATCTTGGCAACGCCGTTACCGTTACTGAGGCGGGAAAGGCGTGCGTTACTATGTTGGTTGAATGACGCGAGGAAAGTCTGAGAGAGACGGACTCACGGAGACGAGACAGCAGAGCAGGAGTTTGGAGGAAGCAAGGGAGTTGTAACGGCGCTCCAAACGCGATGCTAGGTGGCTCCAATAATACTTTAATACTTGACTGTAGCCGATAGCCTACAAATACGCCCATATGATGCTACGGTAGCTATAATACTGAACTAGATTCAAATGACAGACACGACAGCATTAGCAACATGTATAAAGAACTAGATGCTTTAGTAAACAGCCGCCATCTTAAAGCTGTAGACCTCTCAGAAAGGCTCTGTTGTAGAGAAACATCCTAGCAAACCTAAGTGTTTTTATCTAAAATGCTCCTCAATCGGCAAAAGCTTGACTAAATCTATCTTTAAATGATTAAACAGTTTTAAAACTTACACATGTCGAAAGTAGACAGAAGGGAACTAATGCAATAACGGCAGCAATTTTAACAACTTTAACAGTTGATTCACAACATTAAATGACTTCCAAACATAGCAAAGGTTACTATCTACCGTAGTTATCGCAATATCCGCAATACCCCTGTGTCTAGTTAGGTTTAGGGTAAAGAATTGGGCTAGGGACAATTGTCCCAAAAACCCTTTAAACTTTACATTGTGTGACCTGTTTTTTTGTTTTTTTGAAATTTATTTATTTTTGGAAAAAAAAAAAAAACATGAAAATTATCACCAGTTACTTTGACAAGTAACTAATTACTCTTACATTAAGGCAGTGCTTCTCAATTATTTTCTGTTACGCCCCCCCAAGCAAGACGTAAATGTTTCGCGCCCCCCCAAACTCTCTGCCGCCACTGTAAATAGTATTATTTGTCTATAAAATTACTATTATAAATACGCATCTGCCTAACATTGTGTCCTTTTTTTCTAATAAAGAAAAAAAGTAACAGATCAACTTATAATAAAGTATAACTTTATTAACATTGTTTTGTTTGTAACAGAGAAGACTTGACGTGCATCAATTTGCCTGAATTTAAAAAAAAAAAGTCACATTCAAACTGTAAAAATACACTCAAGGTACATTTTTGACCATTTGATACAGAAAAATAAAATGTAATAAAATCCGTAAATAATAACAAATTCAAATTGATTAGAAACATTTACTCATGAGGACAATATGCCAAAAAAATTTGACCGAAAAAACAAAAATGAATAAAGGAAAAAAAGAGTGGCCTTGGACAGAAGGACAGTTTTTATTTTTGCTGCTCGCACTCAGTATTACCTCCTTTGCAATGGCGTGGAGTCATTTTGCAATGAGCATGCTAACAATGCTCACTGGTTTACTGATATAACACTGACAAAGCAGGACTATTGTTGGCAATATTCGGCACGTTTTCGCTGAAAAACAATCAAGCGGCTTATCAATGAGATTGGGGTCGAATGTCTTGAAGTGGCGTCTTAATTGATTTGGCTTCTGGCAGTCCGCTATAATTATTTTCAGACACAGTAAACAGTAGTCTTTCCTCATCACCCCACTGTATTAAAAGTCAAAGCTAAAAGGCAAACGGCACGAAAAAAGCGCATTCTCGGCGGCCGAGGTAGAACCGTAGGTGAGGGCGGTCGTAGTGACGATCCCAAGCCGAAAATGGCACTTCTCGGGCGGCGACGTGAGAACCGGACAAGACAGTGGGTCGCTGCGTGAGTGAGTCCGGTCGGAAAACGGCTTTCGAAAACGGCGGCGGCGCACTGCTCTTCATATCGGTTTTCTGTGTGCTGAGTGCTCTTCCTTAGTTCAAAAATACTGCACGCACTCTGAAAATGAGAGCGCCACTGCCAACCACTGAGTGGATGTGCAAGTATATGGAGGTAGATTTGTGTCTTTATTATTCAATCAAAAAAAAAGTTGCTTCGATCAAATAAAAAGTTGCTTCAATCAAAATATATACTTTCAATCGAAGAAAACGTCACTTCAATCAAAAAAAATGTGTTTGAATACAAAAATAAATTTGAAACAAAAAAATATATTTGAAAACTATTTTTCTTTGATTGAATTTTATTTTTTTTGATCAAAGTCAAGTTTTTTTTAATTGAAACACCATTTTTGATTGAAGTCATGTAATTTTCCGTTTGGACCACATTTTGGCTAGGACATTTGTGTCTTTATTATTCAATCAAAAAATAAATTGCTTCAAACAAAAAAATATATATTTTCAAAAGAAAAATCACTTCAATTTTTAAAAAAAAATCAATTGTAGAAAAAAAGGTTTGAATGTGAAAAAATATTTGAGACTCAGAAATTCACATTTGAACACTTTATTTTTCATTCAAACTGTTTTCTTTGATTGAAGCAATCCTTTTTGTGTTTGAGCCATATTAGGGGTAGGACATTTGTGTCAAAATCATTCAATCGCAATAAAAGTTGCTTTAATCAAAAAACTATTTTTAATCAAAGGAAAAAATCATTTGCAAAAACTTTTTTTTTTTTTATATATATTTTTTATTTGAAATTTTTTTTATTTTTTTTTTATTGAAGTGTCACTTTTTTTGAAAAGCAAAAAGTTTTAAACTTATTTTTTTCAAAGTGGAAAAAGTTTTGAACACACTTTTTTTTTTTGAAGTGGAAAAAGTTTTGAAGGCACTTTTTTTCGATTGAATCATTTTGACACAAAGATTCTCCTTCAACGCTAGTTCCGGTGTGTTTGATTGGCAGGTAGCTGAGCCAATGACATAAAAGTATGAAGCAAGCATAATGGCCACCAGGGCTCCATCCAGCCATCGGAGTCTGTTGGAGTCTAAGCCGACTATAGGGCACCGGTACGGGCGTGTGACATCGGCATTTCACCGGAGTACCTGCAATGGTACGGTGCCCTGTCGTGGCACACTGGTCGGACCCCGATATCACCCCCCAGGCGCGGAGGCCGGCTGTCGAGTGGACGCCCCGCGAATGACACGGCACTCATTCAAAGCTGAAGCGATGGGGCTGCCGGCGTGGACGCCGGCGACTCGCCGGTAGTCCACTCGCTTACTGGGCAGGCTAGTGTCGGGCCACTCGCCGACCACTCCCGTACCGGCGGGTCGCGGACACTCCGGTTGGAACCAATTGCCAACCGTCACGTCAGGGCAGCGGGTGAAGTTCGCCGTGTTAAATCACATTAAGCAACAGGGCACCGTACTCCGGTGAAATGCCGATGTCACACGCCCGTACCGGTGCCCTATATTCGGCTTAGACTCCAACAGACTCCGATGGCTGGATGGAGCCCTGGTGGCCATTATGCTTGCTACATACTTTTATGTCATTGGCTCAGCTACCTGCCAATCAAACACACCGGAACTAGCGTTGAAGGAGAATCTTTGTGTCAAAATGATTCAATCGAAAAAAAGTGCCTTCAAAACTTTTTCCACTTCAAAAAAAAAAGTGTGTTCAAAACTTTTTCCACTTTGAAAAAAATAAGTTTAAAACTTTTTGCTTTTCAAAAAAAGTGACACTTCAATAAAAAAATATATATATCTTTCAAATAGAAAATATATTTAAAAAAAAAAAAGTTTTTGCAAATGATTTTTTTCTTTGATTAAAAATAGTTTTTTGATTAAAGCAACTTTTATTGCGATTGAATGATTTTGACACAAATGTCCTACCCCTAATATGGCTCAAACACAAAAAGGATTGCTTCAATCAAAGAAAACAGTTTGAATGAAAAATAAAGTGTTCAAATGCGAATTTCTGAGTCTCAAATATTTTTTCACATTCAAACCTTTTTTTCTATGATTGATTTTTTTTTTTTAAATTTGAATTTAAGTGATTTTTCTTTTGAAAATATATATTTTTTTGTTTGAAGCAATTTATTTTTTGATTGAATAATAAAGACACAAATGTCCTAGCCAAAATGTGGTCCAAACGGAAAATTACATGACTTCAATCAAAAATGGTGTTTCAATTAAAAAAAACTTGACTTTGATCAAAAAAATAAAATTCAATCAAAGAAAAATAGTTTTCAAATATATTTTTTTGAGTTTCAAATTTATTTTTGCATTCAAACACATTTTTTTTGATTGAAGTGACGTTTTCTTCGATTGAAAGTATATATTTTGATTGAAGCAACTTTTTATTTGATCGAAGCAACTTTTTTTTTGATTGAATAATAAAGACACAAATCTACCTCCATACAAGTACACTTTATTCCAGTCCGGCAAAAAAAAAAAAAAAAAAAGCATGTTCCCCGAGGACACATGCGCCCCCCCCCGGCATCGCCCCACTATTTGAGAAGTACTGCATTAAGGTAACAGTTACTGATGCAATTACTTTTTGGGAGAAGTAATTTGTAACTGTAACTAATTACTTTTTTAAAGTAAGATTAACAACACTGGTTATAACAGTCAGACTAAGGAGCAGCTTTAATGGTATTTCTTAATCATAAATCATCAACTTATTGGCTGCCATTAATGTTGATAGAAATGCAATCCATTTGTAGTTCAAATAATTGAAACGGATTGGATGTATTCATTGCCCGCCATCCCAGTTCAAATGAATTTGATGTCTGTCGCTGTCAATAGCAGTGAGCGAGTTACTACGGAGGAACTTCTAAATTAAAAATGGCCTGGGGCTATACCATCCGGAGTACTGTCAAATTTTAAATTGTGCTTGCTTGAAGTGTTAAGTTGTGGAAACTTGGCATTAGCCTCACTCATGATGCGATCAGTGTGCCGGCAACAAGTTTAATCAGCCAGACTGTGAAGTTTACTTGATATGCATTGCACTGCCATTCAGGAGACTCATTTTGCAAGTTTTTCATTAAAACTCTGAAATGCATGTAAGGTCGACTTAAAATTTCAAGTTCTGATAGCTTTGCTTTCTTCTTTTTTTTCAGTGCACCAGTGTTGTTTTCGTTATCGATAACGGAGGTATTTTTTTGACCACCTTTTTTCATGACGATGATATAAAGAGGACAAGCTAAACACGTCTTGGATTATTAAAACATAATGAGATGCTTGCCAGCTATGGCGGACCAAGAGTGCAAAAATTAAATAAATACACAAATAAATTATTAAATGTGTCAGTAATAGTCTTCTATTTCTTTATTTATTTCAATTTATATTTAATTATTTCAACATTTATTTCCATTTTTATTGACTTATTTCATCATTTATTTATTTATTTCAATTTTTATTTATTTCATTCTTTCACTCTTATTACCCTTGTTCCGCATGAAATAATTTCATCTGTCATTGGCTCATCAAACTCGTTGGGCGGGTGTGAACGTTGGGGGGGGGGGGGGGGGGGTGAGCTCTGGGCTCTGGAGTAAAACTATTGCTCTTCCTCCTTCCTTACATGGCAGCATAGCAGCAATTGCTGAGGGTCTGCATGAGCTTTCTCAGGGTTGAATAACAGACGTGTTAGACTTAGTAGAATATGCTGATGCAGGAAATTCAGACCCTGAGCACGTGGATTACAAAACATAGTGGTTTAATGCGAGAGAGTGCTCATCAAAATACTTTTACTTCTTACTTGTAGAATTTTAAAGCATGTATTTTGTACTTTTACTTGAGTATTTTTTTCTTACTCGTACTTTAACTTAATTTTTTGCACCTGTATCTGTACTTTTACTTATGTTAAAAAAAAAAAACTGCTTGCCAGTTAACGTATGACGAGACAACACAAACGTGCTAAGTAGTTTCCGTCAAAATGTTCACAATGCAGCACATTTTTGGCTTACTGTGGTGTAATTTGTCAAAATGCATCCTAGCCGTGATTGCTCACGTGACATTTGGTGTAAATGGGCTGCTGAGTTCAGGCTAATATTTCAGCGTGTTTGGGCTGCTAACTACTAATGTTTTCTAAAGCCATAATGCGCAAATCAGAGGTCAACAAGCATTCTGAAATAGATCGAGTTCAAACTTTGAGGTTCCTCTGTAGGCCAATTATTTCGCAACTCTCACCAGCTTCTGTCCAACATCTTCTTCAGTGTCAGAGTTCAACGGCTCCTCACCACTGGAGTAGCCATCATTCTCCTCAGAGGCATCCAACGAGAGCGAAACTTTGGTCCAGCCTATTGAATAAAGAGAATGAGAGGCATGATTGATGATGAAGGTAAAAAAGGCATCTTAAAAACGGTGATTGAATGGAACAGAGGACCAAAATGTGTGTTGAGCATTTGCCAGAAGCCAGCGCCTTGCCTCTTGGATCAAGAGCCCAAAATATGATCCACACAAGAGCCCTAAATTTAGGCCACATTTTACCGAGCAAACTCAAACAAGCACAGCAAATCACAGCAAAAGGTCACAATGGCTGCTCTGTACCTCGCCGCTTGTTCTGTAATAGACTAGAGGCGCTGGTCCATTTGACTTTGCTCAAAGTGACGTGAGGGGCTGGACAGGGACATAGAGCCAGCAATAATTAGCAGAAATTCTCCATTGTGGTTGGACAAAAACTCCATGAACATAAACTCAGGGCAGGATGATAATGGTTACTACCTGCGGGTAATAGTTATACACCTGACCGTCAGTAGTCATGGACGGATTAGTATTCTTACATACCAACCATTTTCCACTGGACTGTGTCAAAAACACAAGATGATGATAACACACAAACAAGTGGAAACTGATGTTGGAATCATGGAAAAAAAGATGACAAATGGAAGACCAACATCCTGTTGACTCATGAAACAACATTATACCTTTGAACCCAAATGGTGTCGGGTCACTCTTGACCAAGTTGCGCTTGGCATTGTGCTCTGGGCTTAAGCCCGAGCCTGGCCATACAGGCAAGGATATAGTATGAGAGAGAGGGAAGGGGAAAGAGACACGTGAGAGAAGACAAGAATCAAAATTTGTTACTTTGCACAGAACTGAAGATGTTGCACATACAATGTTGCACTAGGACTGCTTGCAGAAAGTGTCCATAAAAGATGAAATCATTTTCCAAAGGGGTCAAACCTTTTCAAGTAACTGTGTTGACTGAAAACCATATATCACAAGTGTCAAAGTAGTAGCCCGGCAGCCAGATCTGGCCCGCCACATCATTTTATGTGGTCCACAAAAGCAAATCCTATGCATCGATGTCATGTTTCCCACCACAATATCGACATTTCAGTTTGTTTGATTCATATACGACGTTGAAATGATGCAAGCATTTTGTGTTACCAGTCTACCTTTAAAAAATAAATAAAATGTACGGTAATAGAGTTTTTTACTCTTCAAATTTAGCTTTTCAAATAATCAAGACTCAGTATTATTTGAATTACGCCACTCTTATGCGCTTGAATTAAACCTCTGTGACATTAAATTAAGCGCAGATGTACAGTGTTTTTTTTAAAGGCAATTGTTAAAATTGCCACACCCCTTTCACAAATAAATTTTTTTTTTTAAAAATGCGATTCAAGTTTTAATCAGGTTACCTTTAGGACTCTTGAGATTGCTGAAGCCCTGCAAAGTAAAACGCTTTTTAGCCACTGAGGACCTGTCCGCGGTCGGACTTGTCACCGTCTCATCTGGAAGCAATGAATTGATATATGGGAAACCAGAAGAGTAGACGCCAATAACAAAAGCACAAAGGAGGTGCCCGGAAAAAAGATGATGTAGATGAGATGATGTAGAAAAGTAGGATTACAGATCAGTGTAAGATGATAAAGCGTCTTTAAAACAGACTCTGATGACAGGAGTATTCACCTTTGGGTTTGGAAAGTGAAGCACTGTTGTCAGACACGGGGTTCGCCTCTGCTTTCTTTTCCTCCTGCTTTTTAGGGTTCTTTTGACTGTTACTCCGAAAGGGGCTGTGTTAATTAAGATAAAGTCACCACCACAATGTGAAGCTTAAACATTGGTGTGTAGAGCCACTGACCTGAGGGAGATGGTGCTGTTTGTAGAGTGGTTTGGGGAGTCACAGCTCTTATTCTGGCTAGCATCTACAAATTTTCAAGCCAAAAGGTTACAACCACATTGGCATTTTCTACGAGTCAAGTGTTTACCTCTGCAAGCTTTGAGCTGTTGGGTGAGAACTTTTCGGATCTCAGTCACCCATGATGATTTGATCTCAGGTGTTGGAGCCTAAACAAAAATAAAATTTTAATTCAAGGGTGTGTTGCGGTCATCTGGTAGTTTAGACTCTTGATTTTGGGGGTCTGGTGTACTCAACAAAAATAATTGGGGGGGGGGAGTCCTATTCTCAGTTGAATTTCCTGCCAACCCAAACATAAACAAAGAATTGTTTAAAACAGGGGTCTCCAAACCGGTCTTTAAGGGGCTCTGTGGGTCCTGGTTTTTGTTACTACCAATCGAGCACAGGCAGTTTGACTGATGAGGTTCTTGCTACAACAAACAGAGTTTACAGGAAAAAAACAAGACCTTCAAAGAAAATAACACGTTCCCCACAGTCAAACATGGCAGAGGTTTCCCGATGTTTTGGGGTTGCGCTGCTGCTTCTGGTACTGGAATGCTTGACCGTGTGCATGGCATTATGAAGTCTGAAGACTACCAACAAATTTTGTTGCATAACGTAGGGCCCAGTGTGAGAAAGCTGGGTCTCCTTCAGAGGTCATGGGTCTTCCAGCAGGACAATGACCCAAAACAAACTTCAAAAAGCACTAGAAAATGGTTTGAGCTAAAGCACTGGAGACTTCTAAAGTGGCCAGCAATGAGTCCAGACCTGAATCCCATAGAACACCTGTGGAGAGATCTGAAAATGGCAGTTTGGCGAAGGTCCCCTTCAAATCTCAGAGACCTGGAGCAGTTGGCTAAAGAAGAATGGTCAAAAATTCCAGCAGAGCATTGTTAAGAAACTCATTGATGGATACCGGTGGCGGTTGTTCTTAGTTATTTTGTCTAAAGGTTGTGCCACCAAGTATTAGGCTGAGGGTGCCAATACTTTTGTCCGACCCATTTTTGGAATTTTGTGTAAAATGATAATGATTTGATTTTTTTTTCATTCTCTTTTGTGTTTTTTCATTGCAAGCAAAATAAATACAAATATTACTACCAAAGCATTTGTAATTGCAATCATTTTTTGGGGAGAAATTGAGAATTATCTGACAGAATTGCAGGGGTGCCTATACTTTTTGCCAGCAGTGTATATATATATATTTTTTTTTTTAAATTTGAAGCTTACCTGGACAATGAAGACCTCTTCTCTTGGGTTGCACCAAACCTCAAATTTCTTGTTGTCTCCTTTTGCATTCTCTGTAATCCCCACTGCACTCATCTGGCGGAGAAATACAAAGACAATGTAAGTTTTGAACCAATGAAGACACGAGATTCTATACTGAACACTGCAGTGCCTCACATTGAGAGAATGTTTAAAGCTGTAAGATGGAGCTTTTTCATATCCCTCGCCATTCTCCTCCCTCTTCTTGCAAAAGAGCAGGGCCTTCTCATGTAAGAACAGATGCCTCTGCATGGGCTTGAACCTGGCCAGGTCTTTCACTTTGGCATGCCCCTTCTTGTGCTCCGTCCAAACACTGAAGGAGCCTTGCATCAGTAAACGACCTAGCTCAGAGAGGTTGCCCTGAAAGATGAAATGCGGATTAACTCTCACAAGAAATCAAATACCAAATAGTGAAAGCTGTGCCAAATAAAACCACTGGACCTCATATCCTGTGATGGCAATGAGGTGCATGGAGTCGTTGACTGCCTTCAGGATGCCCAAAATGGATGAGAGAGCTTCTTGGAGATCATCAGAGCCATCACAACCTTTACTGTACTTTAACAACTCCTGCAAACAGCAATGAGGAAGCATAGCTAGTCTTTTCTGCCTCACACACCGATTCTAGGCCATCAGGCCACGTGAATGCAGTTTACCTTTAGCAGCAGCTGGTACTTTGTAATTCTTTGGACGGGTTTGAGGAGGTAGGAGTCCAATCCAAGTTTATGTTCCAACTTTTTCTGACACTCCTTGTGCCCCCCAATGTCCCAGTGAATAGACATATTAGTACAGCACTGATTCATTAATTAGTTAAATTGTTAAAACTGAAAAACTCAAATATAAAATCTATGGAGTGTATGCTTTGTGTAAAACTAATTCAAATGGACTGGATGTAAATGGCCATCAAAAATCTAATAACAGTGCATATTTTCACCTACAACTACAGGGTCATTCCTGAGCTCTCGTTGACATTGTGATGGCAGATAAGATTGTGTACACTTAATAAATTACAGTATGATGCTTCGATTCCAATAATTTAATGAACCTGAAAGAAGGCACAATCGGAGCACTGCCGCCACAAACTCTCAGAGCGAGGTTTATTCTGGCAGTAAGCTTCGTAGATCTGTAGGTCCTTCATCTGAGAAAAGAAGAAAATATTCAACAATGACCTTTGCCACTTCAACCTCTTGTCTGAACACAAAGTACATACTCTTTCCAAAAAGCAGCGGCCCACAAGTTCAGGGCAGTTAGTGTAAGCCTCTAGTTCCTTCAGAAATGTCCTGAAAATGAAATTCAATCAAGTTTAAAATGTGAAAAGGAAATACAGTATATACAATAGGGCAAATAAGTATTTAGTCAACCACCAATTGTGCAAGTTCTCCTACTTGAAAAGATTAGAGAGGCCTGTAATTGTCAACATGGGTAAACCTCAACCATGACAGACAGAATGTGGGAAAAAAACAGAAAATCACATTGTTTGATTTTTAAAGAATTTACTTCCAAATTAGAGAGGAAAATAAGTATTTGGTCACCTACAAACAAGCAAGATTTCTGGCTGTCAAAGAGGTCTAACTTCTTCTAATGAGGTCTAACGAGGCTCCACTCGTTACCTGTATTAATTGCACCATTTTTAAAACTCATTATCGGTATAAAAGACCCCTGCCCCCAACCTCAGTCAGTCACACTTCAAACTCTATGGCCAAGACCAAAGAGCTGTCGAAGGACACCAGAGAAGAAATTGTAGACCTGCACCAGGCTGGGAAGACTGAATCTGCATTAGGTAAAACGCCTGGTGTAAAGAAATCAACTGTGGGAGCAATTATTAGAAAATGGAAGACATACAAGACCACTGATAATCTCCCTCCATCTGGGGCTCCATGCAAGATCTCACCCCGTGGCGTCAAAATGATAAGAACGGTGAGCAAAAATCCCAGAACCACACGGGGGGACCTAGTGAATGACCTACGGAGAGCTGGGACCACAGTAACAAAGGCTACTATCAGTAACGCAATGCGCCGGAAGGGACTCAAATCCTGGGTCTTTCAGCATGACAATGATCCCAAACACACAGCCAGGGCTTCGTAAGAAGCATTTCAAGGTCCTGGAGTGGCCTAGCCAGTCTCCAGATCTCAACCCCATAGAAAATCTGTGGAGGGAGTTGAAAGGCCGTGTTGCCCAATGACAGCCCCAAAACATCACTGCTCTAGAGGAGATCTGCATGGAGGAATGGGCCAAAATACCAGCAACAGTGTGTGAAAAGCTTGTGAAGAGTTACAGAAAACGTTTGGCCTCAGTTATTGCCAACAAATGGTACATAACAAAGTATTGAGATGAACTTTTGTTATTGACCAAATACTTATTTTCCACCATGATTTGCAAATAAATTCTTTTAAATTAAAAACAAACAATGTGATTTTCGTTTTTTTTTTTTTTTTTTTTTTAACCACATTCTGTCTCTCATGGTTGAGGTTTACCCATGTTGACAATTACAGGCCTCTCTAATATTTTCAAGTGGGAGAACTTGCACAATTAGTGGTTGACTAAATACTTATTTGCCCCACTGTAAGAGCACGTAGTTTTCCTTATAGAAGCAGCACACCTTTTGTGAAACTGATAGATTTCGGGCATGTTCCCAAACAGGATGTCTTTCTTACAAAGCAGCGTACTGGGGATGAGGTGAGCCATAGAGGGGTTGTCCATCTCGGCCGCATAACCCTGGAGTAACACAGCCATTGTTATTCACACAGTAGCTATGTAAACAGTAAACACATTAAAAACAGAGTGGACCGCAACGCAAATCACCTCTAAAACACACAGAAGCTCCTCCACGTAGGCTCGTTCAGTCTCAAGCAGTTCATTCATCACATGACTAAAAAACATAAACAAGATTGGAGACTCGTGCTCTTAAAAACAAATAAATACAGAATTCGTATAAGTCTCTCACCGTCGAAGAATAGCCAGGTTTTCGTCTTCTTCAGAGAGGGATGCGTGTCTGGTGCTGCCATTGTGTACGGGAGACTCCACCTGGACAAATACACTTTATTTTTAAGGAAGTTCCAAAAGTTTCAAGCGTGTCACAATTAAGTCTCAATAGGGCAACATTTACCTTTCTGCTGAGGACATTATCTGCAGAGTATCTTCTCTCTTTTCTCTGTTGGTCTGACACACAGAATACATTTTTTTATAACAGCAAGTTTAAAGTGCATGTGACACAAAAAAGCATGTTTATTTCATAATACACGCGGTATTTTATAGACCCTACCCACGTGACGTCACAACTCCGTCCTCCTGACTGGTGCCGCCCAATTGTCCGTCAACACATCGTGTTTACCTGTTACGGCTACGTACATTCCTCCTATTTACGGCGTGTTTTTCTGCTCGTTAACATTAATAATCAAAATGGTGAAGGCGTGTGTGGCGGTCGGTTGCAATAACAGAGAAGATAGATGGAGAGACTTGAAGTTCTACCGCATTCCGAGAGACCCGGAGAGGAGAGAGCGAGATGGGCTGCTGCAATTCGACGAGAAAACTGGGCTCCAAACGATTACCACAGATTATGTAGTAGTCATTTTATATCTGGTAAGATGCATTTAATATATATTTAGAGGGTTTTGGGCTGACAACCACAATTAAGATCATTGCTAGGCTAATCGCCGACAACATACACGTATGTATGTAGTGAGAGTGCTATCGCTAAACCATATAAACATTAAAAGCCCTAGCTCCATTGACAAATGACATGAAATACATTAGACTTGACAGTGGATGTTAGCAAAAACAAAAGATTTTGAATTGAAAATTTCGTAACTGACCTTTCCAAGCACAAGATAGATTCCTGCCGAATTTTCGTGGACGAGGACTTGTTTCACCCAACCAGCAACAAAGTATTTATAAGCCTCCAAGCTCTTAAAGTTTTTCAAACTTTCGTGAGAATAGGCTGATTTTGTGTGGACAAGATAGTTGTAAATATCAGGGTAGCTAGCAGATGTCAGGCAAATACGGCGAAGACAGCGGGTTGAAAAACATCGATTTAGGCATCAAATATAGATCTGGCGAATGGATAAACTGAAGCTTTTCCACATAACGCCTTTTATGCAACGCATCCAGTGAGTTTACGGCATCCGAAAGCACCGGGTCTTCCATGAAATGCATTATAAATTGCTCGATCAATTGAGACCATTGATAATACAGACACAAAATGACGGACAAGGGGGCGGAACAATACAGCGATCACGTGATTTTGTGACGTCGGTGGGTAGGGTCTATACTCCTGAATGATATGGACCGCTTGGATGTGTGTGGAAGCGATCGCTATATTTATTTAGTTTTTTTAATCCCGCGCCATGAAAATGAGTGACTTCCGGCTTCGGTCTTGCATTGAGGAGGAGGGCGCTGTGACGTGTACGGGTGAAGGCGTCCTCTTCACTAAACAGCCGTACTGTTGTGTAGGAGGACTAAGGATTCAGCTGATTTTGCGGATTAATATGTTTATTTTTTGCGTCACGCCAGCCAAACGGCTGCAGAAAAATCTTGCTTTATGAGGGAGAGGCGTGTCGCCTTTTTGGAGTTTCAAAAGGTTCCCATTCACCGTGGATATTGGCCAAAACAAGCCCTACTACTGTGGGACCATTGGACTTACGAGGAAGTGAGTAAAAATCTTGTTTTGTATTATGTCAAATATGAACACAGCGATTACAAAGTAAACACTACAAACTTTCTTTAAATAAAGGACTACTTACGTTTGATCATTGATAGGCATATAAAAAGCTTTCCTCATGCACATTAGCTGCATGTTAGCTGCACAACAACTGCAGCCGCCCTCCTCCGGGGAAGGAACTGTAAATTGCTCTCCGCCGGTGGTTTGCCGATCCACGAAGACAATCGACAACCAGTCGTCATGTCAAATAACCCGGGCTAGTTATGTGTGATTTTCCGCTTCGAAGACTTTGAAACATCACTCGGTTCGGGTAAGCATGTCGGCTAGCTGTCATGCCTCTTGGTTTGTTTACATTCTCTGAAGCCAGGGAAGGGAAATGATATGTGTCCGATTAAGGTGTCATAAAATATTATTCGGGAGGTGAGACAGTAAAGGTAAGGTCGACAGTTTTGACCATTATGGAGTAATTTTGCCATGTCGTCCTGAATAAGTGTATTTTTACTATTTCATATTCCATTTAGCACAAGACTTATTTGTCATGACCATGTCATTTATTTAGCAATTGGGGAAAATACTTGGATAAAAAGAATATCCTGCAAAAATATTGGAGTAGAGAGACTGAAACAATGACATTGTGCAGCTCTCTTCGTTGCGTTTTCCTCGTTCTGAATAATTCCCCTTCAATGGGCTGAATAGTAAAACCGATGAGCCCAGTCTCCCGCTGACGTCATCCACCTGTTGGGGACGCTAGAGCCCTATAATGGTAGGCGTGGCTAACCGTCAGATTAAAAGACTAATTTCTTGTCATCTGCGCTTTGCTAAATTGTTGTATATAGTCAAATCGTCTCAAATTATGATTCTAATTCACATAATAATGCTATTTAAGACTTTTTTTTTCTCCTGTCGTATGCTCTTTAACAGGGGTGGGCAATTAATTCCACAAAGGGCCGCAGTGGGTGCGGGTTTTTGTTCATACTCATCATGAGGACAGCCTTTCACCAATCTGGTTTGTTACAGGTGCAATCAGTTGATTGCAGTCAGGTGCTCCTTGTTTCCACTGAAACCTCATTGGTTATACTGTGTGTGCTGAATCAGTTGGAACAAAGACCAGGACCCACTGCGGCCCTCGAGGACCGGTTTGCCCACCCCTGCTCTTTAATGTACAAAACTGATAAATCTCTTTGATTAAAAACATACTAGGAGATGACAGTGGGGACTTGACTTCCGGTCTTGGAGCCACTGGCTGAACTGGTCGTGTTTGTTTGGCGGCAAGTTTTTTTAGGCTGGCACGTCTCTTCTCAAACATCTCCTGGACAGAGCTTTGCTTCTGGAAAACCCGCTCTACCTGGTCCTGGTTTAGGGCACACGTTAAAATGTTGATAAAATGTAAAATGTCAGACAAATACATAAAACAAGTTTGTTGATAAAATTCAAAATTTCAGACAAATACATAAAACATGTCGGTCTGACTGACCCTGAGCTGAGTAGTGAGCACCGCCTCATACTGGCAGCAGATGGCGCTGCAGTCAATGAGGGTGTGAAGCGGTGCCGTGTCCAGGTATCGTTCCAATTCTTTGAGCGCAGCTTCTGCTCCATCCTGAGACTGACATCGGTCCACTGGTTGACTTGCCAAAAGATAAATTCCCTCTTCGCACCAACGGGAAGCCTGATGAAACAAATACATTAGGTTCTCTCAGATTTTCTAACAAAAATATAGCTTGTGTGACTTGCAGTGTTGTTAATCTTACTTTAAAAAAGTAATTAATTACAGTTACAAATTACTTCTCCCAAAAAGTAATTGCGTTAGTAACTCAGTTACCTGAATGTAAGAGTAATTAGTTACTTGGCAAAAAAACCTGGTGATAATTTTCATGGGTTTTTTTTTTCTCAAAAGCAGGTCACACAATGTGTAGTTTAAAGGGTTTTTGGGACAGTTGGCCCTAGCCCAATTCTTTACCCTAAACTTAACTAGACACAGGGGTATTGCGGATATTGCGATAACTAGATAGTAACCTTTGCTATGTGTGGAAGTCATTTAATGTTGTGAATCAATCGTTAAAGTTGTTAAAATTGCTCCTGTTATTGCATTAGTTCCCTTCCGTCTATTTTCGACATGTGTAAGTTTTAAAACTGTTTCATCATTTAAAGATAGATTTAAGTTAAATTATGCCGATTTAGGAGCATTTTAGATAAAAAGTGACTTGGGTTCGCTAGAAAGGTTCTCTACAACAGAGCCTTCCTGAGAAGTCTACTGCTTTAAGATGGCGGCTGTTTACTAACGCATTTAGTTCTTTATTATACATGCTGCTAATGCCGCTGCGTCTGTCATTAGCATGTAGTTCTGTATATATATGATATCTACCGAAGCATCATGTGGGTGTAGTTTGTAGGCTATCGGCTTCAGTCAGGTATTATTTGAGCCACCTAGCATAATAGCACGGCGTCACACTCCCTTGCCTCCTCCCCACTCCTGCTCTGCTCTCTCGTCTCCGTGAGTCCGTCTTTTTCAGACTTTTCTCGCGTCAGTCAACCAACATCGTAACGCATAGTAACGCACGCCTTTCCCGCCTCAGTAACGGTAACGGCGTTGCAAAGATGAGAAAAGTAATTTATTAGATTACCAACTACTGAAGAAAATAACGCCGTTAGTAATGCCATTATATTCTAACGCTGTTATTAACAACACTGGTGCTTCGAGTGAGTACCTTCTCCAGGGTATGGTGAAGCTCCATCGTAGTTAGAAGGAGGCTCTTCTTGTCCCTCAGAGTAGAGCTGATCTCCTCACAAACTGCTCGAAGCTCGCAGCACTTCGGCCGAATGGAGTCCTCTGCATAGTGAGCACTTTCAATCAGCCTATCGCCTTCACTGGCAAGTGAAAGAGCGTAGTCCAGAACTTCCTGTTGGAACAACAGAAAGTATTTGGCATTTGCATCTTTTTAGGTTTTCGCCAGGCACTTTTTGAGAAACATACTTACAAAGGCCTTTTCCTCGTGAATGCTGAGCTCTCGGAGGACGTGTTCAGCATGGGCAGGATTTACACTGACCTCTGAGAAACCGCATAGCCGCTCAGATGTTGAATCAAGTTTGGAGCTTACCTGTGCATGTGTCAAAAGAACAAGACAAGTTTTTTTTAGCGAAAAGTAATTGTCATCAAATATGGGCCTGAATTTTTTTCAGACTTACTTCACGGAAGTGTTGCTCAAAATGGCGAAGCTGTAAACACTGTTCCAGCTTCGAGCTGTGGCGTTCCCAGAAATCATCAAATGCTGTCTCGGTCTCATCCAGTTGACCCAGCAGTCTGACAGAGAGAATAAAAACTTTGCAGACGAGAATAAACAAACACCAACACAACATCAAGTCCCTTTTACCGCTGTACAGTGGCTAAGTTTTCCAGCTCATCATGTGTCATAATGTATTCCGTGTCATTCTGAAAAGGTTCATTAATGCACTCCAATAGACGTGCACCTTGAGATTGCGATACCTGTAGGTCCTCCTGGAAAAAACAGATGTTAATAAATGAGACATTTTCTCTGAATGTAACAACCACATGTCCAAATGACATCGAGAATATTGAATTGTGTATAATCATCAAAACCAGACTCATGACCCAGCTGTTCAGCTATTGCCTACTCCATTGAACTTTTCCCATCATTCTCCTGTTTTTTCTGTGTTATTGGTTATAATGTTGTATTTATAGCTGTTTTATTGTACATTATCCTTGAGTGTTAGAAGGGCACACACAGACATATATTACTTTATAAATATATACACAGTATTTATAAAATTATTATCAACGATTTCTCTGAATCATCAACTATCAAAATACTGTAGTTGATTAATTTGGTAATCCTTTAGTTGTCAACTGGGCTAGGTTCATACTGCAGGTCTTAATGCACAATTCGGATTTTTTGTCATATCTGTTTTTTTTTTTTGGCGTGCCTGTTCAGACTGCTTTTGTCCATTGAGCCCGTTCAAGGATCACGAATGCACACTAATTCGCAGTCCGAGATGCACTGAGCAAACTGACCCCATGCGCAGGAGCATTGAAACAAATGACCACACATGCTGCTCAACATCATTCAAGGGCAGTGTTGGGCACGTTACTTTAAAAAAGTAATTATAGTTACTCACTACTTCTTCCAAAAAGTAACTGAGTTAGTAACTGAATTACTTTATAGTAAAAGTAACTAGTTACCAGGGAAAGTAACTATTTCCGTTCCTTTAAAAAGAAGTTGCTTTTATGAGCAGTATTCGAGTCAGTTGAATAGAGAAGAACAGACAGGTAGTTGTGTTATAGAACCTTGTAATATTTATTGCACCTCACCAGCAACAGATTTATCCTACTCTTGAAGTGCAACAAAAATAAACAGATTTGAATTGCTTACCACAGATGTCGACAAAAGCTTTGCCCCGGGACATAAATTACACTTTACATGCACGTTCTTTCCTTTAATTTCGACCAACTTGAAATAGTGTTTATATCTCCACCTCGTAAAGGACAAATTTTCCTCTGAATGCTCTGCCATCATATCCCTCTGCATCTGTTTTGCGTGTGTGTGTTTGCCGCACGCGCTGTTCCGGTTTGTGTGTGAAAACACCGGCTCTGAAGTTTGTTTAAAAAAAAAAAAAATTCTGCTGTATTTATTGTTTGGTGTATGTTACTAAACTCATCAGCGATTCCGAAATTACAAATCGCTACAAAGCTACGAACAGTTTTGCTGCGGATGGGTGCAGGACCTGCACATTATGACCGTATCAAACGGCAACTCCATCGTTCTTGCAAAGGTAGGCTATGTGTGTTTACTATTTTCATTGCCATGAACCTGAACGCACCCCAAGTCTTGGATGACAAATAAACAGCAGAGTAGACTCGCTAAGGCTGGTAGTTTCTTCAATTTATTCAATGTAAGTAACCCACCGCTATTGACCATCAGTAACGGTAACGGCGGAAAAAATAGTTTACCCCGTTACTGAAAAAAATAACGTCGTTATGTAACGGCATTTTTTATAACGGCGTTATTCCCAACACTGTTCAAGGGTGATCATACAGGAATTTTTATTTCCAAAAAGAGGACACAAATAACAGACATAAATAATCCCAGTTTTGTTTTATATTCAAAGTTTATATGGATTGATAGCATGCATGCACAGTCCGTGCATGACACACACATGTACGGACAGTTTGCCTCTACTCTCGGCCGTGTAAGCAATATTGAAATTTTGCTCATTTGGAGCAGAGAGAAAACCAAGCATTCTCAGGCTTATCCTCAACGCATTTTATTTTTTTATGATTGTTGTTAAGCCCGTCCCTTCACCAAAAGCCGTGGTCAAGCTCGGCACTAATGCTAATACACAGCTGCACAGCTATCCTAGCGCCCTGTCTCTCTCGCTCTTTGCTGACATAATTGCTGCATGAATTCAGATTTGGGGGACTTGACAGTTCAGACCGCATCCACATTCTGGAAAAATGTGGCCCAGATCGGATTTTAACCACATACGAAAGTGACCTAGAAAGGATTTGAAATGGTCAACTTTTATGCGACTTTTCAGACCGTCAAGTTAACGCCTCACTCAAGTTGGAAAAACATGAAAAAATCGGATTCGTGCATTAAGACCTGCAGTATGAACCTAGCCTTAGTCAGCCCGAGTTAGCAGACATCCCTCCAAAGGAAACCATAACTACAATGTGGCATGTGTCAAAAATTAGTTTGACACTGCTGATGTAGATCGCATTATAAGGCACAGTAGTAGTAGTAGTAGTAGTAGTAGTAGTGTTTGCTTGATACATCCACCAGATCAGAGGTGGGCAAACCGGTCCTCAAGGGCCGCAGTGGATCCTGGTCTTTGTTACAACTGATCCAGCACAAGCAGTTTAACCAATGAGAGGTCCGGGAAAACGTGAAACACCTGACTGCATTCAACTGATTGCACTTGTAAGACACCAGATTGGTGAAAAGGTGCCCTCTTGATGGGTTGCAACAAAAACCTGCACCCACTGCGGCCCTCTGTGAAACAATTTGCCCACCCCTGCACTAGATGGTGCTGCGCTAAAGGGAATGTCATGCCATGATTAACCAATATCGATCCATATTTGGGCGCATCGGATTATAAGTCACACTGTCTGCTTTTGAGAAAATTGAAGGCTTTTAGGTGCTCCTCATAGTGCAGAAAATACGGTACTAGAAAATGATACCCAATGATCTGAAAACAAGAGTGGGTCTTAATCCTATTCCTAAGTATGAAATGGATCCGATTAAAGTAACATTCCCATGACAAAAATTAAGAAACAGACCTTCATCTTGTCTTTTTTAAGAGAATGCGATTGCAACAAGCTGGTGGTGACCTCAGCATCGTTGGGCATTTCTGTCTCTGCAAGCTCAGTGCCAAAGGCCTGCAGAGTGTGAGCTGTTGTCTTCACCATGAGAGCGAATGCTTCGATTGCCTGCATTGGAAACGCAGAAATATGAATACAATTGGTGCCACAAAAAGGTAGATTGTGTTTCATAAAAGATGTCATTCTGAGTATGTGGGTGTGTGTGTGTGTGTGTGTGGGGGGGGGGGGGGGGGGGGTTCATACAGTGCGGTGTGAAATCCAGCTTTCATTGCAGTACTCGTGAGTGCCTCCCAATTCTGTGGTGAGTTGTCCTGGGTCAATATAGGCATGGAGCTCAGTCACCGAACTCAGCATGACCACCTGCAAAGGCACGTAGCAGATTGGAACAATTGTGGGAGTCAACAGGAAAAATGACCCAATTACAGGGATAAAAGCCACACCTTCATTTTGAATTCATCCTTGTTGAACTTGAATAGGAAGTCTGACAGTGCCCGCTGGAGAAAAGTAGTGGGACGC
Organism: Corythoichthys intestinalis; assembly: GCF_030265065.1. NCBI lineage: Eukaryota > Metazoa > Chordata > Actinopteri > Syngnathiformes > Syngnathidae > Corythoichthys > Corythoichthys intestinalis. The sequence goes on from NC_080396.1 coordinate 35,804,103, forward strand.
AATACCAGAACCAAGTTTACATTCGCTGGGAAGGAGCCCTGGAAAGCAACAAAATGTAAAAAATATGGCCTAAAAATGCCCTAAAAATAAAAACAACTTATTTTGCGTAAATTACTTAAATGATTATGTCATTAATTTATTATTTCCTTCAACCTGTATGAAGTAATTGCTTTTTGTCAGATAAACACATTTGCGTTTTGTCAGATGAGTACAATATCAAGGTAATCCCACTTTATCATCATGTTTATTAATTTTGATAAAACCCAAATGTCAGCAATGCAGGAATGTAAAAACACTGCAGAACAATTTGGGGATAAAAAATCTTGCGTTGTTAGATATTTTTTTTTATGAATAAAACTAAAATTGCAGTCCGGTTGTTTTCTCTTGCCCACCACTCACTATGTTGGTAGTACTTGCATACAATAGTGCCGTACGATATGCATAAACGATATATAACTTTATATATAACTATATAACTATATATAACTATCGACATTTCACGTTTTCTGTCATTATCGCCATAAACAGACCTGTTCCTGCAATGCACCTTTTGCCATTTTGTTAATCATTTTTTAAATTTACTGTATTACTAATGATTTTATTCTTATGATTCAACTTAATACACAAGAGTCATAAAACCCAAACAGCTAGTCACAAATATTAGTAATGATTAGCTATCTTTACATTTGAGAAAAATATGTGCTGTATCTGTATGTTTCTACTGTGCTGCTTCTGTTTACAGTAGATAGTTTTAGGCTGCATCACTACTTGATACTTTAACCATTTGTGACATGTAAGTTTAATGTCAATTCAAAAATAAAGTGAGTGGCAGGAAAGCTGTCATAATTGCTGTCTAATTTTTCACCAAATAATCAAAAATGTATTATATTGTGACATATCGATAAAGTGATATAAAATGGCCCTTATGGTGATTTTTTTCACACAGCACTAGAACACAATTAAAAAAACAGTAGCATTTTACAGTATTCGTAAAAATAGTCAAAGTTTGTAGTCATAACTCCAAAATGTTTCTACTTAAAAAAGAAAGGACACCTTGAATATTATGATATTGACCACCTCATTGTAGAAAGCAGCGCTCCAAATGTGGCACCATAGCAGCACATGTGAGGAGCCTACAACTGAGTCACAAAAATGACATGCAAACTGAACACACGCATTCATCCTAGTCATGACCTGCATGAAGTTGCCATGGAAACCAATCTCCTTGGAAAAGGCACAGGCTGCAATGCAGTCACAGAGTAAGAGATGATGGAGAGCGAACCACCAGGCACACGCGAACAAAAAAATTTGTGCAGATCAGCTGAGCGTTACAATAACACTGATACACAACTCAACGCTGTAGTGGCAAGAGGAACTAATTAAATTTAATTTATTCTGAGTGGTCTTGTTGCATTAACATGACAATGCACATGCTTACCCACTACATGCTAATTAAGACACACATACATACACACACTATCATGATATTTACACCCAAGACACACCATCAGACGACAAGATCAAATGATTTCATGAATAAGTGATAAGTATTTAAATATTCTCTGCAGACCCATCTGATTTATATACACTCAGTCCTGTCTTTCAAACAATGTCGGTCTCCCGAGAGCAGCATAGCCACGTGCTAATCCACAAGCTCTAGCCTCTTTTGCGACAAAGGGATTTTAATGCCAGAGCATTGTAAGCTACAATATCAAAAATAGACTTTATGGACAAAATAGGACATATAGTTGCACCTTTATATTCTTTTCTAATGAGGCATTGAATTCAATTTCTTAATCCCCCTTGATTAGTAACTCTACTGTATATCCAAACAACACCTTTTGGACAATCTCTCGATTTCAACTAACAGTGAAGACCTACTGTACACAATGTGAACTATACAATTAAAAAATTCAAACGGCTAATAATATTGGAATTCAGACAATTCTCATGCTTTCAGGTATAAAATAATCACTCCAATGGGTTTGAAATAAAACGACGTGTTCATATTTCTGAGCTTTCTCTCAAACACGTTACTGTTTGTAAATGTGGGAAGCTAAAGAAAAAAAGCGTTTCTATTTATTAGTTTTTGTTCAGCCGATGTCAAGCTAAAGAAAAAAAGCGTTTCTATTAATTAGTTTTTGTTCCGCCGATATCAGATAAGGCCATAGAGTATGTTTGTTTTGCTGTCAAATAGAGTTCCGACTAACAGCAAGGGTGACAGTGGGCCAGAACGGTCTGGTACGCCATACTGGTAAAAGATTTAAGGACCGGAACGATCCGGTATGGCGCTTCGGTCCAGAAAATAGGACGGCAACTGTCAAAACCCCATGTTAAATAACCGGCCAGGCTGCCACACATACTATACATTACCAAGACAAAAAAAAATCTACTAACGGCAGATTTACATACGCAAGTGTTATAAAGTAAGGGTGTAACGGTACATGTATTTGTATTGAACCGTTTCGGTACGTGGTGCTCGGTTCGGAACGATGAGTCGATTGGGTTACAGTTTCTTTGTGTAGATTATATTTACTCCGTCTTCTCTACTATAATGAGGACCAACACGGTAGGACAGTATAACCTAGAAACGTCAACAGCGCGACAATGTGGCCGCTGCGAGAACGCAGTGAAACGCGGGCGTTAAAGTCAATCAGCCAATGCACACAAGTTGCAGTGCGGCCACGTGTTATACGCGTCCCGGAAGCGGCTCAACACGACGCACACGAAAAGATTTGACGCGACCCTCCTGCCTCAATACGACTACTGGTAGCTAGGATCGGGCAGACCGGAAGTCACTCGTATAAAAATACAGTGGATCCGGTCGATTTTCAAACTAATATGCAATTGTAACCCACTTTTTGAGTCCATCAGATCTCTTGAGCGGTAGATCGGGACACAGTTGCCTTGTCTTTGTTGATTTACTGCTGTCTTCGCTGCTATAATAATAACCAACACGGCCCCGTGTTCAATACTAAACCCTCCTACCACAACAAGACAAGTAGGAACTAATATTCACATAGGAACTAAAGTTATACAACAAATAATATACAATATAAATGAATACTAATTCACATTTGTAAAATATAAACACATAATAAAATAAATAATAGCCCATTTAAATAAAATAAATTGAAATGAGCTAAAACACCTGCAATTAAATAATAAGAATAACACACAGATCCTGCTTATACAATTAAATTTATTAATTTCTGTGTGGGGCTTTAACTTAAGAAAATCCACCAATAAAGCTTTTGAAAACCGTTCATAAGAAAAAAAAAAAGATTCATTGAGGCATTTCATTTGTAAAATAGATGTTAAAATCTTTGTCATTGGGATTGCTTTTCTCTTTAGCAACGGACTGACCAATATCCGGGGTCTGAAAGGCAAATTGTTGTTGGATTATCTTTAAATATCCACTACTTTTTGATTTGATTTTCGATTTGTATAGGGTAATGTTCCTATAGTGAAAAGCACAAAGGTGTGTAATAAACAACTAGCACATTTATATTTTGAATTTTATTTTCTTACTGTACCGAAAATGAACCGAACCGTGACCTCAAAACCAAGGTACGTACCGAACAGAGATTTTTGTGTACCGTTACACCCCTATTAAAAAATCTAATTGAGTGCTTCTGAATTGTACCAGTGTGCTTGTGTAGCGAAATCTGTTTTCATCAGTATTTATTATGTACAGCAAGTTTAATGCAGTAACCTAATGCATGTGTAACCCTTGTATTGTGTTAGAAATCTGCCCATATTTTTGCTTGTAGATCAAATTTGATCTGTGAAAAGCGGCATGGAAAACGAATGAATGAATTTAAATCATCCTGAAAATACGAAACCTTTAAAGTATATTATTTGCAGGTTAAGATTGGCCCTTTTTCAAGTTTGAACATGTAAAAAGCAGTTTTCTTTGAATTTCGGTGGTTTTAGGCATGCAAATTTATTATTTAAAAATCATACACCGTGATTTTCTGTTTTTTTTTTGTATTAGATTCCGTCCCTCACAGTTGAAGAGAACTTATGATACAAATTACAGACCTCTACATGCTTTGCAAGTGGGAAAACCAGCAAAATCGGCAGTGTATCAAATACTTGTTCTCCCCTCTGTACCTCCAAAGTTACTGAGTGTTTTTGCCGTCAGTTTTGTCTTAAAAACCTAAATGAATGCTCAGTTGGATTCAAGTCAGGTGAAACTCTTGATCACTGCACAACAACTCACCTCTTTGCCCTAAAATTTAAAAACACTCTTTGGCCCCTTTCTCAGTATTCTTCTGGTCATCATCCAGCTGCAATGTAGCATTGTCCAATAAATTTGTCTGGATATGAAAAGAGCTCCCGCGACCAAACCTCTACCTCCGCCCCACCTCCACTAAAGAAAGCATTATATTTTTTTCACAAATGTCATCAGCTTTTGCCATCAAGCTAAAAAGTTAGCTAGGGTCCATCTTGTTTCCACTGATCATCTTTAAGATGCTTCATCACCTAAACTGGAATCCAATTGTGGTAAATGCAGTTACATGAATAGGAATTGGAAGTGCACATATGTCTAAATATTGTCCCTCAGTAGCGTACCGCACGAATGGTATTTTTAGACCGTACGTCACCATCTTAACCCGAAGTGGGTCAACATAGACACGCCCTCAAATACAACTCATGTTATTACTCCTTTTTTCTGCTGGTAATCTTTCGAAAAAGAATTTACCGCAGAAACACTGCTGCGATGGAACTTGTAGAAACGACTCTAGACTATACGACATATGAAAGATGTTTTCTTCATACTTTTCCCGGAGCCAAAAACTCGGAGGAAAAAATGTGAAGAATGGATCAACTTGTGTGGAGATCAAAAGACAAGTTTTAGGCCAGCAAGGTGAAGCTATTCACCTTCATACGCAGTAAACATTTTGTTGGGGGCCATGGTCCTACAGAGGACGAAGAGGTAAGCCATTTTCATATTTTTAACTTATTTTTTTGCGTGGCGTTTTGCTGTGCTGCTTTTGTCTGACAATGAATGGCCCGAACAAATTTACAATGGCACTGTTGTTACCTTTTCTGTTGTAAAAAACAACTTTATTAAGGGTGAAGTGTAATTAAATTATAAAATTAAGATGTTATTAATGAAAAAATTAAAAGTGTTCGTTGGCTGTCACTGAGTAGCATTTACGATCGCTACACAAAAATAGCAATGTAAATTACCCATAAGAACAGTCAGAGTTGTAAGACAACCAGAGGATATGATATATAAGAAAGACAGGGCATATGGTGGTAAAAGATAGATTGTTGAAACAGGAGAACGTCATTGTGAGCGGCGTAAGGCAATGCACACATGAAAAAGGTGTCGATAAAAAAGCTACCTCTGGATCAGGTCGGCTCTTTTTCCCTGTCTTTTTCAGCCCTCGACACTCAAGCCATCTCTTTAACTGAACATTTGTTTGTTCTTCCACATCTTTGGATATGGCGCCAGGGACATAATTTTCGGACAGAATTGGTAAATTTAGCTCTGTAAACATCTCGTTCGTACACTCTTTCCATGCATTTACTATTAGAGACAAACGGGAGGTTGACCCGCCTAGCAACGATTGCTAACCTCATGAATATTAATGAGCAAAAGTGACGTGTTGCTTGCAGTACGCCATTGGCAATGCATGTCACAGCTTAAACCAAAAATGAGGTAATTTAAAGTGTGTGTAAACCACTGAGACTGGATTGTCTCAACTATATGCACAGATATGGAAAGTGGAACACTAAAATTTGAAATTCTGCTGCTTTGAATGTTCCGACCAGCACAATCTTGCGTGAATGGAAGACATTTGGGATCACTGGGATTCTACTCGAGCTGGCATGAAGACTGGCCTTAGTCAGGAAGGCGGCCCAGAAACATTCATGCTACCAGAGCGCCACTGCTATGCGGAGGAAAGATGTTAAGCATCTCTGATGATATCCTCCAATCAGGTCTGTATTGTGTAGTAGCCAGATGAATGACACATTTGAGTAACAGGCACATTAGACACTCCCTGGACTTTGCCAAAAGGCACCTGACAAAGTCGATACAAAAATTGAGCTCTTCGGCATTAATGCCAAATGTTATTTAATAGATGGTGGAACCCAGGCCACTCTCATCACCTGGCCAGTACTGTACTTGCCTGGCACGGCCAGACTGTTCTTCCGGTATTTTTTAAACACCAGGAGAACAGTCTGGGATCTAGCTCCTCATTGGCCTCTCGAACCCAAACAAAAGTAACCGTGCAATCAGATTCGTTTATTTGCGTGACATGTTTTTAACGGGCAACGTCACTCTTGCACGTCAGAAGTTATCTCCACAACAACACAGATGGTGAACGGGAGAGCCGAGAATATGTTCCAATCCGCGGTAAAATCAGTTTTAAAATTAATTTAAATGACCAAAAACACATCAAATCACTAAAACCAACAGTTTGTCTCGCACTAGCCATGTTGAATAAACTTCTCTGTTCTCCGCTCTCCTCGTATGTATATTTCCTCGCGCTAGAGTTTCTTGTCGCTTTACCAACGTCACGTCCGCCCGTCTCTGATTGGTCCACTCTGCTGTCTGTTTGCTGTGACTTGCTCCGCCCTGGAAATTTGATACGCGGAACGGTCACCAGACTATCGTTGGAATAGCAGTGAGTCTGGAGTTCCAGGCAAGGCCAGCACCATCCATATAGTGGATGTGAGACTATCATGCTACAGGAATGTTTTTCAGTTGCAACTTGCAAGGCCTAAGAAATACTGCAACAATGTACAGAAAGACCCAGAATAACAACCTGCTTAGTCCTCCTGACATTAGCAGAATGTAAAGTTGGATTGTGGGGTGAAACAAATTGATTACATTTTGTAATATGTCGGTAACTCAGCGCTGTGAATGCTTTCCCAATGCACTGCAGTTGGAACACACTCTAGCCTGTGTGCACCTCACTAAGTTTCACCCTGCAGCGTTCTCCAGCACGCCTGAGCGACTCCGTGTCTATTAACCGCCACTGCATACACAGAATGCAAGGACAATGTCCTCTATTAAGATTTGAGCATTAATTGCAACATTTTCCTTGTAGTTCATTCTCATTTACAGTATTTGGACTACAAACTGTCTGCTTCTGACACAGTCAATATGGAAGGAGGCACAAACATTTGCGCTTATTGCTCATTACTATATACAGTATACTCCAGCAGAATGACAGCATGTGACCTTGAACAACCTTGAGGAGGTGAACGTCTCATGGGACCGTAAGCGACCTTCACAAGGCAATAGGCACACTGTTATTGCCTAGTGAGCGAGACGGGCAGATAAAACACATTCACAGACGTCAGTACACTTTTAGCTAACTGGTTGAATCTTACAAAAAAAATAACCAATTGAATATTTTATACACAATTAACGTAATGGACCAGTAATCATCCCCATGTGTGCTTAGAGTACGGTGCACGGGGGAGATGGGCCTGATGAGCTGCGTGTCCAATTAGCATATATTAGCATACATATGCATACACCTTACAAGCTCAACAGTGTTCCACAGGATAAACATATTGATACCAGATGTACAGTATGTGCAGTGCTAAGGATCCCCCATGAGCTATAGATGCTTTATTGTGGTTAATGGATAAATTTTCCCTGTGGTTCTCCATTCTACTCTCCACTGATGGTTGGACACGTATAGACAGAGTCTAGGTTCAGACACACCAAACACACGTTTCCATTAAGTGTCTTACTGCGATTCGGAGCAGGGTCGCCCTGACAGCGGCCCATCGGTCCTGTCGCCTGTCGATGACCAGAATGAATCCGACTCCTGAAGAGGCAATGCTAAAAGAGAGAAAATGCACACTGATTATTATTTACTCATCAATCTGTGCACAACATTTGGCTATCGTTTCACAGATATTATAAATATGGCTATTAGTTTTTGGGTAAAACTGTGTGTTGGAAGTGAAATGCTTGAACAGTAGAGGTTTTAATAACTTGATGCCAAGCAATATTTTTTTTTTCCAATCAGCAGTTCTGCAGTGATTGAGACCCACATAATCACCATGACAACCACGGCTCTGCCGTTCTGTGTATGTAATAATCTTGCCAACATTATGCCGTATGCAGAAATCTCATCAAGATAATGTAGGTGTCTGGGTATGTGTGTGCATGTGTGTGTAGAATTCAAGCCAACCGGTCTGTCAGAATATATTCGCATTTCTGCTCTAATCACAGCCTAAAGATGAAAGACGTCACAACACACAATGTGGACAGAAAACATAAATAGGTTTTCAGTCCTTGTTGGGAGCCTAACAATGTTGAAATGAGCACAAGCAAGCACGTTAGCAAAATGCTACCTTGCAACTGTAGCAGCAGCAGCAACAGCAAATCGTCAATCCATCTCAAAAAAACAACAAATATTCAAACCATCTAGAGTGAATATATGAATCCATGTAATTCCAGTCCTATAAACGCCACATATATCTTCAGTTTTCCAACGTTATCATCCATATATGTTATATTCCTTAATATTTCGTGATTCCATTTTGTCCAGCATCGTTGATCATCTGTTTGCGAGCTGCAGATGAAGAGAGGGGACTGTTCTCATCCTTAAAGAGCATCCTCCCCTCCTCCAACTCCTCCTCCACTGGCAGCATCTCACGCTCAGCCAATTAGAGAAAAGCTCTGCATCCTACTGTTCTTTCACAGCCAATCAGAGCTCTGGAGTGCTGCCAGATTGTCAGTTGGGTGCAAGGGGCCAGCGGGAAAAAGGGAGGGGGACTCAAAAAAGGGTGCGGGATATGAAAAGCGATAGCCGCAAGAAAAAAAAACGGTGCACAGAAAGGCCGCCATGACACACACACCACTATACAGTATGAGTTTATACTGCCCATGCAAATTAATGAGTTGATCCAAATCTACGCATACAGTAAAAAAACATTGTTTTATCTTTTTTTTTTTTTTCAAAAATTCTGATTCTAGAAGTAAGGTCTATTTTTAAACAATCAATGATGTCATCCCTAAGGCAGCCCTGTAGTTCTGTACTGTCATCTGTTGGCGACAAGCAGTACTACCGACAAACACAACTAACCTGGGCACAGCAGTGAGGTAGTTAAGCACATGTTGGATTTCGTCCTCTTCCAGTTCATTGAAATCCGGGAATTCTGGGAAGATGATGATGGGGCTGCCATCAGTACCTCGGCCCCCTGTAGTAAAAGAGGTGAAATTAGCAAAAGTTGCATTTGGTCAATGCTGATGTTTGCTTTTTATCCACGCGTACAGTATGAATAAAGTTGGTCAAAAAAGAGGCGTAAAGTGTATTCCTCTTTTCCTGGTGGGTCAAGTTGCAATGCAGATAGATAATCACAGTAATGAATTATTCACGTAGCGTCACGAAGCAGTCGTCATTGTCATGGCAACCCAATGCACATTCTCAGTGTGTGGTTCTTGTGAATGTCTTGTGTGCAAAAGTTTGAATTGTTGTCCTAAAAAAAGAGTTTTGTCTGTATGCCACAACATGAATGTAAAAAAGAGCAAACAAAACAAACCAACCTGGGAGGATAGCAAACTGCTTCTGGAGTTCAGTGCCAATTTGTGCTGCACACAGAGGAAGATCTTCTGTCTGCAAAATTTCATCTGAGAAGAGAAATTTAAACATTTGTTTTTAATCACTCAATGGCTTTAGCACGTCAGTCATTAAATGTGTCACTAATGATGGGAGTAATTAACGTTATGAATAACTACAACTATTTAACTACAATCACTACTGTATTGGCCCGAATATAAGACTGTGTTTTTTGCATAGAAATAAGACTGAAAAAGTAGGAGCCGTCTTATATTTGCGGTCTAGACGTTATACCCATTCACGATGCTAGATGGCGCCAGATATCATTGAAGCGATGTTCTGTCATGACAGATCTCAGCTACTCTGAAGTTTAACCAGTTTGCATTATTTTATTGCAATGTTTTTCCTTATTCAGATTTGTTTGAAGACTACAGTTAGTTAGATTTCACTTTGATGGTTAATGCAGTTATTGCAATTTTGTTGTTTTATCACAATAGATTGGTTTATTTACATTTCAAAAACCAGAAGCCATTCATTTACGAATGTGATTGCACTTTAGTTTACATATTTAAATGTTCAGATATTAAGATTTGAATGAGGCAAAATAACATGCTTTTTCTCTCAAATATATTGTTATAAGCATTTGTTTCAGATGTACTGTAATTATTTTCTGTATAAAAAAATAATTTGGTGTTCAAAAAGTCTTTTTATCAAACTTGAGTCTAGAAAAACAGGGGGTCGTCTTATAATCAGGGCCGTCTTATATTCGGGCCAATACGGTATATCTAATTACTACAAAAACGTTTTCAGTAATGCGTAATCAGATTAAACATTTTTCAGTCATGATAATGCAATACTGCTACTGCCAAACAACACAGAACGTTAGTTTTATTAGATAAAGGTTAAAAAAAAAAAAAATCACTACCTCAAGAAAATACTGAGTTCGTAAAGTCACCAAAATCATGCTTATCTTTAAAAAAAAAAAAAAAAAAAAAGATTAAAAAAAATAAAAATACACACACACCCACACATAATCACAAGTGTTATTCTAAAAGTTTAATCAAAATTGTAGGTATGTATATTTCATATTACTGTAAGGTGTAAGCCGCATTATGCACTATTTTAAAGATGAACACTATGCGCTTAAATAAAGTGAATTCTTAATGGTTTAATGAAATGTACTGCATAAAAAGTTGAATTAAAAAAGGGTCTGTAACTGATAAGCAATAATTTTACGGGAAAAAAACAACAACAAAAAACAAACTTGTGTATACTGATCATTGATCAATAAAGAAAGGTATGTAAAACACACGTTTTCAATTGATGGACCTCAAGTATGCAGTGTGTGGCTTTTGTCGCCCCTTAGTGTGAGAATTCCGCATTTAAAAAAATATATATAATTCAAACAATCACACAAATACAATAGCACTACAAATACGAAACTGTGCAATGCAACCCCCCCCACACAAAATATACATATAAAAAAATATATAATATATATATTAAAAAAAATAAAAAATAAAAAAAAGGCACACTGTACATACTGTACAACACGTGGCAGAATTCTTTCAAAATACAAGGCACTTCAATAGTCACACTTAGAAAAACAAAACAAGAACAAAAGAAAATTTACACAACACTAAGAGCCAATCAAGGACAAATCCCTGAGATACTGAAGTGTAGAAATAATCTTCGTGTTCTTTGTAAGCTTCAGTGTATCTATATAAGAATTAAATTCCAAAAGAAATAGCCGAAAATATGCCAGAGAATTCTGCATTTAAAAAATATAGCTCTTGCTTTGATGACGTAAGGTGGCAGTAATGCCCACCATGTGATTCTCAAATGATTTTATTCTGTTTTGATGCACTGATAGAGTGATTACAAAATGTATTATAAGAAGTGGTAATTATTAAACATTTTATTTTTTGGGACAAAAAGGTAAAATGTGTTATTTTTGCATTTTACAAACATGAGTTTGCAGAACTCCTAATCATTGCTTGTAAAATGATATTCATGGTGTGTCATTTTCAGTGCAGCAGTGTGGGTATGTCGCCGCTCGTCTTGCAATATAAAATCTAAAATACGGAAAAATAGAGCATTAAATTAAAGGAACTGATAGGGGTCATTAGCCTTGTCGTTTTCTTTAGTACTTGGTCCCTTTAATCTCAGCCACGACTTTAGTTTCTTATAAATAAACCTTCTCAATGCAGTTGTTGCAGATTTGCAACAATTAAATGCTAATCACCTAATTAATCCACATTCATATTTTATTAGTTTTTTTTCCCCATTCAAAAGTTCCATTTTCCATGTTGCTAAAATCTGAGTCTCAGAGGGTAAATGTGTTTATTTAATTTATGTCATTTGAGCGAAGGCAGTAATGTATAAATCATTGACAGAGTTTATTTGATCAGCATGTTTGTAAATATCCAAGATTTACATTATACCTTCATTTGAAAGATGCCTGACACCAGACTGAAATCAGTATATCCAATTTTCATTTTTCCCCCCATCCCATTACATTACCATTATGCATATTGCAGAGCACAAGATTTTAATTGTGTTAAAACAAGTAGTGTCGATCCAGTCTCACACTGCAATTTCAAACCTCGCTCTGCACAATGTAAAATTATAGTACAGCTGGCAAATTGTACTCAGCTAGCAACACTGTAATTTATCATCATCCCGCCCATTGATGTCTACATGGAACATAATTCCCACAAGTTTAACAATAAACCCAAATGGGTACCCCAGCGTAGACTGGACCTTGATGGACTCTTGATGTACTTTTCTGAAAGTGTGGAAGGCCACAAACCTATAATCTTCTAATCAATGTGGTATATCTTTACAGAGTGAGCTACTACCTGTTCCATCTCTTTTTTTGGTAAAGAATTTTCGACAAGCTTTGATGAGGCAAAGGAGCAAATAAAAGGTATAGTAACAAAACATATGGTAGCTAAGTTAAAGGATGGCAAAATAGAGACGTGGCACAGCCGCAGGTCCACTTGGCAGATTCTAAACAGACCACAAGCATTCCAGTAAAGCCAAGAAGCCTCTAATTTGACCAAAACCAACCACTCTGCTATAATTATCTGCACTAGGGTTGAGTGAAGAGCGCCTCCACAATGAAGAGCAACTTGTGAAGAGTTTAAAAATGTGTAAATTCTAAGACATGCTTTGCTGCATATGTGTTCGTTACATATTGACTTATTGCAGCTGCCATAAAACATATTATCTGACCTTCACATGATTTGTGCTCAAGTTTGTTTCAGGTAAACCTTACCAAGGTTTGACAGGACACTTTTTGTGAGACTTCATTTACTTGCCTCTCTGAAAGTACTTAAAATTCTAAAAGAGACGAATGCCACTTTGGTTAAACACTGCATTTTGTCAGTAGAATTTAGAAATAAAAGTCAGGCCAATGCAAAGACAGACATCAGACATGCAGGCGTCTTTTTTCAGTGCTACTGAACACTAAAACGGCCCGTTTTCAGTCCAGTGAATGAAAAACTATGGCTGCTGTGCTTTGAGTGAAACTCTTTAGTGCACATGCATTCACAGTGGAAGTGGGGCACCGACAAATAGTGATTATGGGGGCAGAGAAAAGAATGTCCCTCAACCTTATTCACACCCTTCCCCCCAACCGGACACCGCTTCATCACTTCATTCATGCTTTTTCATAGGCTTAACAGGAAGACATAGCACACATCCTAACATGTACGAAGAGGAAATGTTAATTTCAACAGATTTATTGATTATCTGTATTTAATAAGTCCTGTTAACGTAAACGTTTCACGCCACCCCAACTCTCTGTCACTACTGTAGATAGTATCATTTGTCTGTAAAATTATCATAAGTACACCTCTGCATGACATTGTGTCCTTTTTTAATATTAAAGGGAAAAAAATAATACAGCTCAACCTACAATAAAATATTACTTTAATAACATTGTTTTGTTTGTAGCAGAAAAGACTTAAAACATCACTTTGCCTTTCACATCCAAACTGTAAAAATACACTATGTAGGTACAGTGGGGCAAATAAGTATTTAGTCAACCACTAATTGTGCAAGTTCTCCCACCTGAAAATATTACAGAGGCCTGTAAGTGTAAACATGGGTAAACCTCAACCATTAGAGACAATGTGGAGAAAAAAAAACAGAAAATCACATTGTTTGATTTTTAAAGAATTTATTTGCAAATCATGGTGGAAAATAATTATTTGGTCAATATCAAAAGTCCATCTCAATACTTTGTTATGTACCCTTTGTTGGCAATAACGGAGGCCAAACGTTTTCTGTAACTCTTCACAAGCTTTTCACACACTGTTGCTGGTATTTTGGCCCATTCCTCCATGCAGACCTCCTCGAGAGCAGTGATGTTTTGGGGCTGTCGTTGACTTTCAACTCCCTCCACAGATTTTCTATGAGGATGAGATCTGGAGACTGGCCAGGCTACTCCAGGACCTTGAAATGCTTCTTATGAAGCCACTCCTTTGTTGCCCTGGCTGTGTGTTTGGGATCATTGTCATGCTGAAAGACCCAGCCATCTTCAATGCCCTTGCTGATGGAAGGAGATTTTCACTCAAAATCTCTCGATACATGGCCACATTCATTCTTTCCTTTACACAGATCAGTCGTCCTGGTCCCTTTACAGAAAAACAGCCCCAAAGCATGTTTCCACCCCCATGCTTCACAGTGGGTATGTTGTTCTTCGGATGCAATTCATTATTGTTTCTCCTCCAAACACGAGAACCTGTGTTTCTACCAAAAAGTTCTATTTTGGTTTCATCTGACCATAACACATTCTCCCAGTCCTCTTCTGGATCATCCAAATGCTCTCTAGCAAACCGCAGACGGGCTTGGACGTGTACTTTCTTCAGCAGGGGGACAAGTCTGGCAGTGCAGGATTTGAGTCCCTGGTGGCGCATTGTGTTACTGATAGTAGCCTTTCTTACTGTGGTCCCAGCTTTCTGTAGGTCATTCACTAGGTCCCCCCGTGTGATTCTGGGATTTTTGCCCACTGTTCTTGTTATCATTTTGACACCACGGAGTGAGATCTTGCAAGGAGCCCCAGATCGAAGGAGATTATCAGTGGTCTTGTATGTCTTCCATTTTCTAATAATTGCTCCCACAGTTGATTTCTTTACACCAAGCGTTTTACCTATTGCAGATTCAGTCTTCCCAGCCTGGTGCAGGTCTACAATTGTGTCTCTGGTGTCCTTTGACAGCTCTTTGGTCTTGGCCATAGTGGACTTTGGAGTGTGACTGACTGAGATTGTGGACATGTGTCTTTTATACCGATAATGACTTAAAACAGGTGCCATTAATACAGGTAACGAGTGGAGCCTCGTTAGAAGAAGTTAGATCTCTTTGACAGCCAGAAATCTTGCTTGTTTGTAGGTGACCAAATACTTATTTTCCACTGTAATTTGGAAATAAATTATTTAAAAACAAAACAATGTGATTTTCTGTTTTTTTTCCCACATTCTGTCTCTCATGGTTGAGGTTTAACCATGTTGACAATTACAGGCCTTTCTAATCTTTTCAAGTAGGAGAACTTGCACAATTGTTGACAATTACAGGACTTTCTAATCTTTTCAAGTAGGAGAACTTGGTGGCAATTGGTGGTTGACTAAATACTTATTTGCCCCACTGTACATTATTTGAGCATTTAATACTGAAAAATAAAATTTAATAAAATCAATAAATAATAATGAATTCAGATTGATTAGCAACATTAACTCATGTGGACGACATGCCAAACAATTTGACAGGATAACAAAAATGAATGGAACAAAGACGACAGTGTCATTGGACAGAGGTACAGTTTTTATTTTTGCTGCAGGCAGTATCAGCTCATTTGCTCTGGTGTGGGGTTATTTTGCACTGAGAAACTTGGTATGCCACTTTATATAATGCTAACAGTGGTCGCCGGTTTACTGATGTAACACTGACAAAGCGGGCTGATTGTTGGCATTATTCGGCACGTTTTCGCTGCGAAAAAATCAAGTGGCTTATCAATGTGTTTGGGGTCTAATGTCTTTAAGAGACGTCTTAATTGATTGCAGTAGACAGCAGAAAGCCCAAACATTTTTAGACACAGTGAACAGACCGGTCCTTCCTCGTCTCTCACTGTATTAAAAGTCAAAGCCAAAAGCTACATACGCTTCGTCATATTTCCTAATCTTAGCTCTTCATATCTCCAGTGCTCTTTGCTGTGTGCTCTTGTTTCGTTCAACAATACTGCACACGCTTTGAAAATGAGAGCGCCACCGCCACCTAAGCCTGTCGCAATATGCAATAATTCCATTTATCACACAGTAAATTAAAATGAAGGCGGTAATTTTCCCGCTGCGATTTATCGCCTCACGTGCGTGCGTATACGTGCGTGCGTATACGTGCGCGCGCGGCAGATGTGCGGCGGATGTGCTGTTAAAAGTTCAGCTTCCTCGTTACCAACAGCGCAATGTGCTGTGATGAGGATTCACTCTGCTTTATTGACTTCTGGGTATGTTCGTTTTACACATTTGAACCTAGCTCATACTACAGGTCTTAATGCACGAATCAACTTGAATTAACTCGAATTAACTTGACGGTCTGAACGTGACAAGTCGCATTGAACTGGACCAGTTCAAATCTGATCTGGGTCACTTTCGTATGTGGTCTAAATCTGATCTGGGCCACGTGTGGCTGGCGGTCTCTACTTTCAAGTCTCCCGAATCCGAATTCATGTAGCAATGACAACAGCAAAGCGAAAGTGGCAGGAAGGACGGGAGCGATGTAGCTGTGCATTAGCTTCTAGCTTGAACTCTGCTTTTATGCACGAAGCGGTCTTGAACACGGTTATAAAAAATAAATGAAGAAAAGGATGAGCCTGACAATTTTCGATTTTAATTCTATGCACTAAATGAGCAATATTTTAGTATTGCTTACATGGCCGAGACGGGGCAAAATGACACACCCACGTCATGTCATGCACACAAGTCAAGGCTTATGTGCGTGCGTGTATGCGTTCTATCAGTCCATATAAACTTTGAATAAAGGACTAAACGCGGATTATTAATGTCTGTTATTTGTGTCATCTTTTTGGAAATCAAAATATGATCACCCTGGAATGACATACAGCTAGCATGTGTCATTTGTTTTGATGCTTCTGCGCATGCGGTCACTTTGCTAAGCGCATCTTGGACTGCGAATTAGTGCGTATGCGTGATACTTGAACGGGCTCCATAGACAAAGGCAGTCTAAAAACCAGACATGACAAAAAATCGGATTTGTGCATTAAGAACTGCAGTATGAACCTATAGTGAAGCTAAATTTTTGTTACTGCTACTTAATCTATTTTTCTCTGTTGTTGTTGAAGTGCAATTGTTTGTGTTACAACAACTTTATACCTCCGTGCCTAAATGCTTAAGTTATTGAAGTGCAATTTTATCTTTCCTTAAAAATTCATGTTATTTCTTCTGTGTATCTGTGCGGTATTGATATTGTTGTCTTTTACTTAAAAGAGGCATGGTCTATTTTTTTTTGTTGGGATTTCTTAAAAGGTATTTTTTAATTTAAGGGTAAACGTTTATTGCGTTGAAATGGGTGTACTTAATATTACTTAGCATTATTAACATATACTGTATTCTGTATTATTGTAAATTGGTTAAAAAAAATTTAGGGGGGGGCACAATAATATCGCATATCGCAATAATTTATGAGAGAATTTATCGCCCACTAAAATTTGTTATCGCGACAGGCCTACCGCCACCCACTGAGTGGATGTGCAATTGCACTTTATTCTTGTACGGCAAAAAACGTTATGTTCCCCAAAGTCACGTGCGCCACCCCCAGCATCGCTCAGCACCCACTACTATTTAAACAGTACTGTGTTTAATTCAACAATGACACGTACGACTGTTCCAACTGAGAAAGCGAAGAGGAGGAGCAGGTATGTGGGTGCTCAATGTCAACTAGGTGAACCAACACAGGATAGCTTTACACATCTACATTTTTAATATGTTGGCCCATTCTTTGTCAAGACTGATTTATTTTCAATGGCTCAACAGCACGGTCACATTTTCCAACACATGACAAGTTCCAACCCGCACCCGACCGAAATAGAATTCAAATTCATGTTTTGGCAGTGATGATAAAACCTATAGGCTGCTTTAGTGATCAACCATCTTATCTTGTGGTTGTTATACAGTGCCTCTTGTGTACAGTATGCACCACCAATTCAAGAACAATTTGCTGCATCTGGTAGTGAATGATGAGCTAATATGTTTAAATACAGTGTCAAGCCCAGTCTTTTGTTTTGCACTCATGTTCCCAGTAGCTTTTATTTTTTGTTAAACACACACTGCCAGTTCAAACAGAGCTTACAGCTGTTTGTCGCTGCAGAAGCTGACAGCTGGAAAAAAGTTCAAAGTCCCCGGAAGCTGAAGCATGTCCACCACCATTTAAACATACATACACAGACACTCACAAGTTCCTGCTTGACAGCAATGCAAACAAAGCAAAAAAGCATGTTAATGGAGATGATGCATGGTTAAGAAATGCCAACAGAGAAATGGACAGTTGCATTTTACTGCACGTGCATTTTTGTACAGATGCCAGGATTTAGCACGACTGTGCAGCTGTGTCTGTGTGTGTGAGGGGGGTGGGGGGGCATGTGCGCACACATTCGTGTAGTAAGTGAATTCAAGCTCTATTATCGGGCATTACGGTGAGGCTTTACCAAAATGCCATCTGTCAACGCCGCAGTAACTGATATGCGAACGCACACGCGCACACAAAATGCTTGACAAAAATTGGGTCACCCAGACTGACAGGGATCTAGTATGTGCATGTGTTGCCTATTCCCATTCCCAAAACTAGAATTAGGGATCAACGGAAATTTGCAGCCAGTGACGTTGGTCACAAACCATTTTATATTTACACACCACCAGCTGAGTACCAAGCCGCCAATTTTTGAAGTTGTTCAGTTGGATGTTTTGACTGCTACTATTAAGATCTGCTTGCCAAAGAAAGGGGGAAATTTTGTATAAATATCAAACAAAGGTTTCAAGCTCCACCCTTTCAGAAATACACCACTCTGTGATGGCCTGTTCAATTTTATATGTACAGGATGAGGCATGAACTTTCAATAATAAGATCTATCTTTCTCAGATTAAATCACTGGCATTGGACAGAAAGGAACTTTGTTAAATTACCACTTACAACACTGAAACTAAGGAAAAAGATCAACAACCTGCTTTCTGCTTCAATGTTTTTTTTTCATAAATTAAGCAATTGGCTGTCATAGATGCAGATACTGTAGGCGTTCAATCCATTTTAACTGGGAGGGCCTGCAGTGATCACTCGCTGCCAGCCAAATTTGGACATCAATCGCCATCACTGGGACTGAAAGAATCACATTCATTACCAGCCATACCAGTTAAAATGGATTTGATGCCTATCACTGTCAATAAATGAACTATTCTGTCTTTTAGCTGCCATTTATTCTGAAGATGAGCAATCAGTTATTCTGGTCAACAGCCAAACAAGCAAATTTAGAAAATAAAAAATGCCCTCCACATTCATCTGACACCATGCAGTAATTTTTGGAGTTTGGCCGTGCAGCCCTAAAGTTAAATGAGTCCCAATCAAAAGGTCAAAAATTGCCTGAGAGCGGGAAGGAGATCCCTTTGGAAAAGGTCAGCACCTGAGTGTGAAATTCATTCTGGCTCCATAACAGAGTGATGTAGACACTTTGTTCGCAAAAAAAAAAAAAAAAATCATTACACTGTTGTTTGTGTGTATTTGGGAACCAAGAATGATGTATCCTGGTTCATTTCATTAATTTAATTTAATTTTGCACTTCAGTGAAATAATGATTCTCTTCTATGTGGATGCAGGTATGGTTTTCAATAAAGAGGCCCTTTGCGAAACAAAAGTCCATTACAACTATAGTGTTGCTATTACACTACTCTTCTGCCATGCATGCCGCGTGCACACAGTTCACATGCCAGGCTGCATTACAGGAGCTTAACAGCTTCTAATCTTGACTTGGCAAAACACAAAGCAAGCAAGGACCAACAACAGTATCGTGTGAGAGTCAAAAGTGTTTAAACACAAAGTCACACTTAGAAAAATGTAACATTCAAACATTTAAAGTGGAATTTGCTCAAATGTCACTAGGTTAATAGGACAAACACACTGTCTATGCACAGTGCAAGTCCCGCTACACAGAAATACACACTCCTTCAATATGTGCATCTACCCTCAGGTCAATTCATGTCTTGCATTATGTAACACTGATGGATAGTGATGCTTTTAGCAGAAGTGTCTTGTTACAATGAGACTAAAATCAATGAGGATGACAAAGTCAGGCCATGTTCATTCATTTGCATCATTAATAACACCATGGATGTGACATATGCTGCGATGCACATCCTTGTGCCTTCAGGGAACAATGAGAGCTGATCAGCGGATTCTACAAAAATGACTTCAAATGGAACAACATGACCTTGTTTTGTAGATGTAACATTTTAACAACATGACCTTGTTTTGTCGATGTAACATTTTCCAACAATAATTCTTAAATCACTCATCTAAATGTGAATAACATAATTAATTTACTCTGGTAAAATCAGCACAAAAAAAAGTTCCTAATAATATTGTTAAAAAGAAAATCTAAGAACATGAACTTTGGAAATTTTGAACCTGTAAAAATTAAGTGTAAAAGCTAGAGAGATGCTAGTTTGTTGCTTCCTGACTACTGTCGAGCTACCCGTGAGCCAGGCACTGACCTTATGACCCATGATATCGTCTCTTCAATCTTGGGGGGGGGAAAATCTTTTAAATTAATCTGTATTATTTTAACCCAAAATCATAGACCTTCATGCTATAGATGTTAAATACCAACATAAGGCGCATTTCAACATTTATTCATGTACATTTGGTTAGATTTATCCATTTCTTAACTCTTTTGTTGCCACTGATGGCATTAGACAACAAATCAATTTGAACCCAATAGCTGCCACCGACAGCAATAGACGTCAAATCTACTTGATTTATTTGCTGTCAGCCCCTCATAATCAAAATGGATTAAACGTCTATCGACGTCAATGGCACCTAATCAATTAACTTCAATAGGTGTGATTGTAATATTAATGTATGCAAGAATATTAGTGCTTTTCTTTTCTTGAAGAGGCACAGAAATAAAATGTTCATTAAGGCTTGCACAGCCAAGGTCCTCTAAAATACATACCCAAAACTGACACTAACATTGTTGCACATAGTAGACCAAAAAACACTGCAAAATAACAAACTGAGTGAACTCTTGAGAAGTCTCTCTACCTGTCATCATCTTCAGTTGCAGCCAAAGCCTGGTGATGTCAAAGCACAGTTGAGACACTCTGTTCACAGCCATGATTGCTTGTACCTATTTGACTCACTCTCAGAATCATGCACACACAAAAAACTTACACACTCACACATACTAGAACACCCCCACAAACCACTACATGTTGTCAGAGAACATCCCACTGGAAGTTTCGGCACTGGCAGTCCATCCTTGCCCTGGTGAGGACTGAAGCCGCTCAATGAGCTGTCAGAGCTCAGTGGTGGCCTACACACTCACGCACACACTTGAATACATATTATCCCCCTGGCAGGCGGAGCTTCAGAAGGTCCGCCCCCAGTTTCACATTTCCGTTTTCACACAAAGAGCATCACTGATGCTTGACAGACTACACACAAGTCTTGAACATTTGTGTTTCGCTGTGCTTCTGTCACGTGCAGTGGGTACCAAGCACATACATGCACAGTTGCACACCAAGCCCGAAACCTTCATCTTTCAAAATAAACATTAGGCTTTAAACAATTGATACTTAATTCTAAACTAGCCAATGCAAGCATCAAAATGAACCTGGAACCAACTGTGAATTTGGACTGTATGACAATATAAATGCTTCATGACAACTGTACAGGAAGGATTTTTTTTTTCCTTCCACAATTGTTAAGTTGTAATCTCTGTAAAAATTTAAAGAGGTGGCAGTCTACGGTCATGCACATTTCCGGAATCACTCGGACAAAAAAACATGACAACCTTGCCCGACGCTCAGTTGTAATACAGTGATCTCTCGCTACTTCACGCCCTAAGGCCATCGCGGATTTTTGTTTCCAATTAAAACAATAAAATAAAATAAAATACAGATGAGCCATCCCGAGCCAATCACGTAGTCTCACTCTCCCTCCTACTGCTCTTTGTTGGCCAGGCAGTGCACTGCAGTTGCTTATTGAAGTTAACCATGATTGACAGACTTGTTAAACAGTTCCTGCAACTTATTGTGTGTAAGTGAGCAGCTTGAGCGGATTTGAGTGGACTCACTCAATGAAGCATTTAATAAAGACAAGCATTTTTCTACTTTATTCTTGTTTAAAAAACAATTCGGCGGGACAGTAACATGTTTAAAACTTATTATAATTATTACAATTGAAGTGCTTAAAAAAACATTTATTAATAGGCTACATATAATTTATATATGTATACAAAAGTTATTTTTTAATTATACTTTGGGAAAAAAGGGAAAAAAAGATGCCTTACATGTATCTATTTCCATTGCTAAATCTGAATAAATACATTGAACCCAAAAAAAAGCAAAAAAAAAAAAATTATTTTTTTTTTGCTACGTTGCGGTTTTTCACTTATTGTGGCAGGTTCTGGTCTGTATTAACCGTGAAAAACAAGGGATCACTGTATTTATTTGTATTGTATTAAATACTTTAGCCTATGCCAGTACTTCTCATATAGTGGGGCACGCAGAGCGATGCCGGGGGGGGGGGCATGTGACCTCGGGGAACATGCTTTTTTTTTTTTTTTTTTGCCGTACTGGAATAAAGTGTACTTGCACATCCACTCACTGTGTAGCAGTGGCGCTCTCATTTTCAGAGTGTGCGCAGTATTTTTGAACTAAGGAAGAGCACTCAGCACACAGAAAACAGATATGAAGAGCAATGCGCGGCCGCAGTTTTCGAAAGCAGTTTTCTGACCGGACTCACTCACGCAGCGACCCACTGTCTTCTCCGGTTCTCACGTCTCCGCCCAAGCCCATTTTGGGCTTGGGATCGTCACGACGACCGTCCTCACCTACTGTTCTACCTCGGCCGCCGAGAATGCGCTTTTTTCGTGCCGTTTGCCTTTTAGCTTTGACTTTTAATACAGTGGGTGATGAGGAAAGACCACCGTTTACCATGTCTAAAAATAATTATAGCGGACAGCCAGAAGCCAAATCAATTAAGACGCCACTTAACGACGTTAGACTCCAATCTCATTGATAAGCCGCTTGATTGTTTTTCAGCGAAAATGTGCCGAATATTGCCAACAATCGTCCTGCTTTGTCAGTGTTATATCAGTAAACCAGTGAGCATTGTTAGCATGCTCATTGCAAAATCACTCCACACCACTGCAAAGGAGGTATTACTGTGAGGAGCAAAAATAAAAACAGTCCATTCTGTCCAAAGAGACTCTTTTTTTTTTCTCTTTTATTCAGTTTTGTTTTTTCGGTCAAACGTTTTGGCATATTGTCCCCATGAGTGAATGTTTCTAATCAATTTTAATTTGTTATTATTTACTGATTTTATTACATTTTATTTTTCTGTATCAAATGGTCAAAAATTTACCTTGAGTGTATTTTTACATTTTGGATGTTAGCTTTTTTTTTTTAATTCAGGCAAATTGATGCACGTCAAGTCTTCTCTGTTACAAACAAAAAAATGTTAATAAAGTTATACTTTATTATAAGTTGATCTGTTACTTTTTATCTTTATTAGAAAAAAAGGACACAATGTTAGGCAGATGCGTATTTATAATAGTAATTTTATAGACAAATGATACTATATACAGTGGCGGCACAGAGTTGGGGGGGCGCGAAACATTTACGTCTTCCTTGGGGGGGGCGTAACAGAAAGAAATTGAGAAGCACTGGCCTATGCAAATATGGCATGCTGTTTAGCTTTACTGTTCTAACGAATCTTCAATATTCTTTGGATTTCTTTATTCCCCTAAATTAAGCCTCATTTTGGGTCATTTTTATGTTGGTAAATGCTATTGAAGCAAATAGCTTGGCCTCGCCAGACTACTTTGTATTGTTTCTACTTGTATTTTACAAGCAGTTTGTTGGCAATTACATTTTCCCTTTATACCCTTGGTCAAAACTTTCTCATTCAATTGAATGATGAAATGTCTCAAACCTGATGACCGCAGGTGTACATCATTGCGTCCACCTTATGGGTCCAAAAGTAGGAAGAGTACCTATGCACTTTTCTTTTAAGAGAAGTTTATTTTTAAATGATGTGTTCTAGTGTTGGTCCTTCCCGGCGACTTTACAGTTCCTACCCAAAGACTAACAGGAAAAACATACCGCCCAAATACAGACTTTACGAATTCCAAGAGGAAATCATATCAACTGTCATGGCGGCACACTTACAAGTGAAAAGTAAGCTTTACACTGGAGTCAGCAAACACTATAACTGATGTCACCAGAGGTTTGTCCAGTTCTTTTTCTACAATGAATGATGCATACATGCAATGTAAAAAGCAGACATCAGATTGAAAACTTGAACCTGAGGCAATCAATTAAATTAGACTTATGATAATTGTTATTTTAGGTACTTTATAATAAGTGGGTCACATCCTTTAGCAAAGCACACATGGTGTGATTGCCAATATAGCAGGTGTGAGGAATGGGTAACATGAGAACAGTATTTCACTCAATTTACGAGCACTTTGAAGTTGGCATTACTCAAAAGTGATTTGAATCAGTAAATACACATGGTTAATTTAGTTTGCATAAACTTACAATAGAAGAAGAAAAAAATATATCAAAATCTATTTGCAGAGAGTAGGTCATAGTGAGAAATGGGTGCATGGGAAGTTAACGAGACATGGGGGTGTGTTGGTGGGGGGGAGTAGCAGACAAGACTAAATGTATTTTTATTTGACACACTATCGACTCTTTCCGCTGTTGGGCTGGGCGAAAACACTATTGGCCGGATGGAGAGTAAACAGGAAGACGCCAATTGAGAGGCAACTCAGGACAGAAAGAGAGGACAGAGCAGAGATTAATAACACATTCATGCATTTAACTCTGCCGAGCACAGGCACAGGGTTATGTGTTGTGTTTGTCAGTATGATGTGAAGTTATCAGCATTAATCAAAAGCTACCAAATTAACACATAAAAAATTCTGAAGCGGTGTAATCAAAGAAGATAATCTAATATTTGTATTGATTTGGACAGTGGACAGTAATTGGGAACCATAGAAGATGAAACAATGAATTAGCCTCGACTCCAATATGCTACCCTAAAAAAAAGAACTTTGGCAATCAGTGGTGTACAACTTTTCAAATGTTTTCTGTTTACCGCATTATGTGAAACTACCTGCCAAGGGCCTAAAAGTGTAAACTAGGTGTTTATGAAAATTGACATATTTACAAGAGTAGTGTACATTAAGGTGGATTGTCACCTTTAATACATTATGGCAAGGGCGTAGGTTTGCATAGGGACGGTAGGGACAAAACACTACCAACTTT
Organism: Corythoichthys intestinalis; assembly: GCF_030265065.1. Classification (NCBI taxonomy): domain Eukaryota; kingdom Metazoa; phylum Chordata; class Actinopteri; order Syngnathiformes; family Syngnathidae; genus Corythoichthys; species Corythoichthys intestinalis. The sequence continues at coordinate 35,829,205 of NC_080396.1, forward strand.
TCAGGATGCTCAAGTAGTCCCTCCAATGTTCAAGCAACCTTATATGCATTATACAGTGCCTTGCAAAAGTATTCGGCCCCCTTGAATCTTGCAACCTTTCGCCACATTTCAGGCTTCAAACATAAAGATATGAAATTTAATTTTTTGTCAAGAATCAACAACAAGTGGGACACAATTGTGAAGTGAAACAACATTTATTGGATAATTTAAACTTTTTTAATAAATAAAAAACTGAAAAGTGGGGCGTGCAATATTATTCGGCCCCTTTACTTTCAGTGCAGCAAACTCACTCCAGAAGTTCAGTGAGGATCTCTGAATGATCCAATGTTGTCCTAAATGACCGATGATGATAAATAGAATCCACCTGTGTGTAATCAAGTCTCCGTATAAATGCACCGTGATAGTCTCAAGGCCCAAGTACACTGCATGCGTGATCGTTGCGGTTCCGGTCCGACTCCGGTAAAAAATAGCGCCGGAGCCAATCCGTTCCCATTATATCCTATTGTTCAACGTATACCGGCCGCGTCAGTGCTCCGGCTTGACTGCGAACCACCTCCGGCGTGCCGCATGCCCGCCGGATGGTATAGGCTATTTTCTATTTTTGCCGGACACGCATCCGGCAAAATGGGCGGAGCTGGGCCTGGACGTAACAACCCAGGTGCCTAATCACGGTTTAAACACGAGCGAAGATGGATGATGAGCGCTTCATCATGGAGGTGGAAACCCACAAAATCATTTATGATGCAGCAGATCCTTTCTATAAGGACAATTTTAAAAAGGAAGTTTCAAGGTGTCCTATTATGTGTGTTTTTCTGTCCTGATCTCATCATGATGCAGTCATGTCTGTCTCTTAATTCCAGATTAACTAAAATATCAATATGCAAAGAAAATATGTGCTCTCTCTCTGCTTCTCTGATGAGTATAGACTCCGTGTGTTTTTCGTTGTTTTAAATGGCACATTATCGCACGCGATCACGCGAGAGCTCACGGGGGGGGGGGGGGGGGGGGGGGTCGAGGTTGGCGGACCACAGCAGTGCAGCAGCCGGTATGATTTGCCTGTTTTTGACGGATTGCGTGGCACGCAGGCAACACTGAACCGGACCGGAACCGCAACGATCACGCATGCAGTGTACTTGGGCCTTCAGGGTTCTGTTTAAAGTGCAGAGAGCATTATGAAAACCAAGGAACACACCAGGCAGGTTCGAGATACTGTTGTGGAGAAGTTTAAAGCCGGATTTGGATACAAAAAGATTTCCCAAGCTTTAAACATCTCAAGGAGCACTGTGCAAGCCATCATATTGAAATGGAAGGAGCATCAGACCACTGCAAATCTACCAAGACCCAGCCGTCCATCCAAACTTTCTTCTCAAACAAGGAGAAAACTGATCAGAGATGCAGCCAAGAGGCCCATGATCACTCTGGATGAACTGCAGAGATCTACAGCTGAGGTGGGAGAGTCTGTCCATAGGACAAAAATCAGTCGTACACTGCACAAATCTGGCCTTTATGGAAGAGTGGCAAGAAGAAAGCCATTTCTCAAAGATAACCATAAAAAGTCTCGTTTAAAGTTTGCCACAAGCCACCTGGGAGACACACCAAACATGTGGAAGAAGGTGCTCTGGTCAGATGAAACCAAAATTGAACTTTTTGGCCACAATGCAAAACGATATGTTTGGCGGAAAAGCAACACAGCTCATCACCCTGAACACACCATCCCCACTGTCAAACATGGTGGTGGCAGCATCATGGTTTGGGCCTGCTTTTCTTCAGCGGGGACAGGGAAGATGGTTAAAATTGACGGGAAGATGGATGCAGCCAAATACAGGAACATTCTGGAAGAAAACCTGTTGGCATCTGCACAAGACCTGAGACAGAGATTTATCTTCCAACAGGACAATGATCCAACGCATAAAGTCAAATCTACAATGGAATGGTTAAAAAATAAAGCTATCCAGGTGTTATAATGGCCAAGTCAAAGTCCAGACCTGAATCCAATCGAGAATCTGTGGAAAGAGCTGAAGACTGCTGTTCACAAACACTCTCCATCCAACCTCACTGAGCTCGAGCTGTTTTGCAAGGAAGAATGGGCAAGAATGTCAGTCTCTCGATGTGCAAAACTGATAGAAACATACCCCAAGCGACTTGCAGCTGTAATTGGAGCAAAAGGTGGCGCTACAAAGTATTAACGCAAGGGGGCCGAATAATATTGCACACCCCACTTTTCAGTTTTTTATTTGTTAAAAAAGTTTAAATTATCCAATAAATTTTGTTCCACTTCACGATTGTGTCCCACTTGTTGTTGATTCTTGACAAAAAATTAAAATTTTATATCTTTATGTTTGAAGCCTGAAATGTGGCGAAAGGTTGCAAGGTTCAAGGGGGCCGAATACTTTTGCAAGGCACTGTATAATGAGTTCAGTTATACAAGTATTTTAGATTGTCTTCCCATATATTGTAAGGATAGAATTGACCCTATGAGTGAATTAGTTTTAGTATGTTCAAATCTACGTTTACCCCTTTTCAACTTGACTAGAAGTTTTTTTTTTTTTTGGGGGGGGGGGCAGCAGCAGCCACAGTAAGTAATTTAAAAAGACGTCAGTGTTGTGGAGGTGGGGAACACAACCCTAATTTTGCTACTGAAAGTCCGACCTGCATCACAGTTGGCATAACATTAAACTGTGTGAACTTGCTGACCAGCAAAACTCAAGTAGGAAGCTGTTTAGAGAGGAGTCCTTCTGTTTGCGTTTTTTACAGTTTACCTGAATTAAATTGTGAGAAATGTAGTGAACTCTGCTGGAAACTATAGAACCAGAAAAACATGAGCAAGAAGCTGCTTGGAGAGACACGGGTACTGCATATAACCTCACATATTGCTCACACAACACAACATACAACATAATCATAATTAACTACGTACATAAATTTTTTTTTTTTAAAAAGAAATTAAAAAACTTTTGGGGGGGGGGTGATGCGAGCCACCCACACTAGCGTTGCGATCGACTTGTTGATCGTGATCGACGTAATGAGCATCCCTGATTTAGCATATCACTTTATTAGGTTCATATTCATGAGAAATGTACCCCTGACGCCCGTTCACCCAATCTGTTTGGTCTCAGGTTATGCTGTTATATCGTCCCTACCAATGTTGAGACCAAACCTACGCCCTTGCATTATAGGGCTAGGGAATTTACAGTATTTTACGTAAGCAATAGTATTTATATATATATACAGCATATATATATATATATATATATATTTTTTTTTTTTTGTAATCATCATAATTCCCATCCAGCATAATTCATTTAGCAGCCATGCTTACTGTACACTAAACTGAGGATTTGATACCTTTCTTAGCTACACCACAGAAAATCTCCATGGATAATGGACCAGGGGCGTCTCAAATGTGCGGAAACAAAATATAACAAACAGTAAATGAAAATTAATCACTTATGAGGTAGATGAACACTGAACCCACATAGTGACTATTAAAATACACTGAGAAAAAAAACAGCTGCTAACAAAAGCAATAAAACACGTCATTATTAACTTTCTTTAAAAAGGCCATTGCAAGGAATGCTGGGTATTTTAGTGTCGATTCCATCCAGGTGAACAGCCTTCCAGACAACGCGTGTGGAGAGTGACATAAAAAAAATATTGCAAATAGCAGTGTTCAACAAAACAGAGCAGGACCGGTAAACCACACTGACAACCTACTATACAAGAATCATATAGCATTCCTTGACTTTATAATCTCATTAGCGTATCTTCTGAGGAGATACATACATGTATGTATTGGATGCCACTTACTGTATTATAGTGTCTTACTACTCACAAGCACTAGTAGACAATTACTGTATATATCTTTACATTTGTGCAAAAACATGTATGCTACTGTGCTGCTTCCATTTGCACTGGATACTTTTATTTTGCAGCTCTACTTGATTCACTTCAAATTTGCGACAGGTGTTTGATGACAGTTTAAGATAAAGTGAGGTGGGGGGTTGTCATAATAGTTATATACATATATATTTATCATATATTAAAAGTAGACTATTTTGTTGCATACAGTATCACTATCGTGGTATGAAGTGGCCCATATTGTGATCGAATTTTCTTATTTTTCCCAGCACTGATGGCAAGGCAAGGCAAATTTATTTGTATAGCACAATTCAACACTAGGCAAGGCAATTCAAAGTGCTTTGAGTGATAAATTTTGTAAATACCATAATTTTGGACTAACTCACACCCCTATGATTGTCCACATTGTATTATGTAATATTTACAGAAAAAAAACATGCAGCTCATTAGCCTATACAGATCCATAAGTAAGCCGCATTTTATAGTCCGAGAATTACGGTAAATCTGATTACTATGTACAACAACAACAACAAAAAAGTTTGAATAAAAATACTAAGAGTCATCGAAGAATTTTGCATAATAGGCCAAATGGAGAAAGGAATAAATAAATGAAAAAATGAAAACCAGCGTGATGAATCTTGTGATTTCGAGAGGTCAATTAAAGAGGAAGTGCCACAACAAATTCACATGCCCACACGTCACGTATGGTCACACCGGATTCAGGGGACTACCATAGGAAGTGTTTAAAATCAGCTGATCAACACATTATGATTGTGCAAGCACTTTGTGTCTTGGGCACTTAATATCCTCTTGCAAATTTCTAACCTGGTGACTGCATGTGACAAAAGATTATTGGTCACACTTTTTTTGACTGTGACATCATAAGACTGTGAAAGACTCTCATAATTATGGCATGACACGAATCCTCATGAAAGGTGTCTTAAAGTGTCATCCAGCAAATTTTGTCACCAACTCCATTTATGTCCAGTACACATCTTTTACATTCATTCAAAAGTGACATACTGGTAATTTGGTTGATGATAATGACATCAGTCATAAGAAATCATTAGCAATCATAACAGTGTCATGTCATATATATGACAGTCTTATGACAGTCTTATTACACTACAGTCAGATTTATTTTATATTGTTAGACATTGAAAGAGGAAGACAATAGATGTTTTCTCTAAAAATCCACCCGCAGGTGAACAAGTGCAAACGACTTTCTGGCCACTGTGCCAAAGACAAATGCAAAGACGCAAGGGCACAACTGAATTAATTAATGTCTTGAAGTATACATTATCTGTTACTAGCACAGTGTGAAGTTTATTACCGGTATTTTGGATGATTGTTCGTAATGTTTTATTACAGCTTAGTGTGTGTGGCCCACTTGACAGGTACATGCAAATAGTATAGGAAAACAGACATATTGGCACTCAATTGGTATTCAACACTTTTTTAAATAGAGGAAACTATGAGCAAGAAGACGATAACAGTTAAGCAGTTGTCCAAGTGGCAACGTACGATGTAGTAGAGTAGTAGTATTAGCACTGTAGTAAATACTAAAAATACACAGATAAGCTCTAAATAAAGAACAAAGGAAATGGATCAGAGTAGCCTTAGCGGGTAGAGAGTTCCAAAAATACATCACTATGATGATCAATCATCTCACACAAACACACACATGCACACAATTTATGCAAATGTACAATAAAACCACCTTGAATAAACACGGATGTAGAACTTTATCCACAACCAGCTGTTCTTCTCCCAGGCTGTAATTTTTTTTTTCATGTGACACAACACCTTCATAAAACACTATTTGGCATTATTGGCCCTATCACTTTGGATTTGAAAGAGGAGCACCTATGCACTTTGATATACGGGTAAAGCTCTCCATCGTGCTAGGGTGACTGCTGACATTAATTAACAGAATGCAGGTCGTAACTCGGCCTCCATTGCACACTCAGTCAAAGCTTTTTCATTCATGCATGACATGTACATCGAAGTACAAGTTAAAGTCAAATAAGACAAAAACAGACACTTACACTGGAGATGTTGACAGCACTGGGTATATCTGTAATAGCTCTCCATCTCAGTCAGTGAGACGCAGACAAACCTCTCACCACCTTGCTTCACCCCACCCTTCTCCTCTTCCATATTTACCACTACAGTTAACGAAACACATGTCCTTGTCCTGTACTCCTCCTTGTATTTTACATATCTGGTTGTTGCTCCCTCTCTATACACAAGTACACCTGTCAACTAACGTCATTACTCCTCCTTTTTTCCCGCCCCTGTGCTGCTCTGTAGATGGGTATCAGAACGACAAAGAAATGTGCACTTCCTTTTACGACACGATGAGTTCCAAAAACACAATTCCTTGATCCAACATGACTTGCAGTTGCAACTGTTAGCACGTCATTTGCATTCTTATTTGGCAGTGAAGTAATCCTGCCCTTAACTCGAAGCAGTTGAATCCACTTTTAAGGACCATAGTACAGGAAGATTAAATTAGCACTGAGATACCTCCACAAAGGTGGTTTTTACCACTGCTACTGAATCAGCCGGCTGTGCATTCAAAACACACATCGGTGGCCCGAAGGGATCGCACACTGTTTGCTTTGAAATGTTCAAACAGAAAATGTCCACAAAACAAGATAAGTCCTCTGATCTGTCTGGTTTCATGCACCGAGTGCATGCGGCTTCGGCACGAAAGCAGTTCCCATCTAATAATGTAGGCTATGTTGCAATCATTTGAACTATTACAAAAACAGAAGTAAATCAAATTTACCTGTGTTCTCAATCGGTGAATACTTAGCATTCTCTTTCTGCCCTCCACAGCAAAGACAGGCAGACATAATGAGTTCAAGCAGACTTGCTTGAGTGGCTGTATCGATATTTACTGATCTTGCGCTTTCCTTATTCCTATTTTCTGCTCAACCTGTGGTGGCAAGTCAGCTGAGCCACTAGTGCGCATGTGGGCGAATGGTGGTGTAAAGTTTGCTAGCATAAAGCCACTTGAGAAGAGATAATCAGTTACTAAGGTCAAGCTGCCACGTACCACTACAGTTACGCATTAAGTGCAGAAGAAAGTATTACGTACTGGATGTGTTATAGACTCTTCTGAAGGTGTAAATTACAGCACAAATTTGAAAGATATAATACACTACATGTCAAAGAGAACACTAACCTGAAGTAGAACAACTGCCATTGCTGATGTTCGATGCATTGCTTGTTTGTGGGCCAAAAGATAAATTGTGAAACAGTTGACCCAACAAAGTTTGAACTTCGTGAATCAACTCCACGAGTGTCATGGTCTTGGCGATTGATGTGATATTACCATGGCTCAGCCGCCCTGATAGTACCCTGCTGCCTTCTGTTTGTTTGTTTGTTTATCTGGATGTCTGGACTCCTTTATCAGAGGAAAAGCAAGGAGGAGGGTCTCCTCTGACAAGAAGCCCTCCTTTGAACTTAACATGCTAAATAAATTTGCAAACCGGGCTTGAGTGTCCACATTTATTTACGGCACGCCCTTCTGGGTAAAAAAACTCAAACTGGCGCCTTCCGTTAAAAAAGAAACCAATTATCGCCTGCTCAATTCAAGTGTGTGTATTTACAGTGGAATAAAACATAAATCCATAATAAGAAAAGCACCCCATTGGGCAGAATATAAGACAGTGTTTTTTGCATTGAAATAAGACTGAAAAGGCGGGGGTCGTCTTATATTCGCAGTCTAGACGTTATACCCATTCACGACGCTAGATGGCGCTAGGTATCATTGGAGCGATGTTCTGTCATGACAGATCTCAGCTACTTTCAAGTTTAACCAGTTTGCATTATTTTATTGCAATGTTTTTCCTTATTCAGATTTGTTTCAAGACGACAGTTACAGTTATGGTTAATGCAGTTATTGCAATTTTGTTGTTTTATCACAATAGATTGGTTTCTTTACATTTCAAAAACCAGAAGCCATTCATTTATGAATGTGATTGCACTTTAGTTTATATATTTAAATGTTCAGATATTAAGATTTGAATGAGGCAAAATAATATGCTTTTTCTGTCAAATATATTGTTATGATCATTTGTTTCAGATGTACTGTAATTATTTTCTATAGAAAAATAAATTTGGTGTTCAAAAAGTCTTTTTTCAAATTTGAGTCTTGAAAAAGAGGGGGTCGTCTTATAATCACGGCCGTCTTATATTCGGGCCAATACGGTACTTCTAGTAGTAATGTTTACACGAGTGAAGGCCGCACAGTGAGCCAGTGGTTAGCACTTCTGCGTAATTATAAGATCATGGTATCAATCCCGGGTTCTGGTTTTCCTGCGTGGGCTTTGCATATTCTCCCCGTGCTTGCTTGGGTTTTCTCTGGGTACTCTGATTTCCTCCCACCACCCCCACCCCCAAACATGCCTTGTAGGCTGATCGAACACTCCAAATACTCCACAGTTGTTACAGAGGAAAGGATGTTTGTCTATATGTGCCCTCCATTGGCTGGTAACTAGTTCAGGGTGTAACCCTGCGTCTTGCTCATAGTTATCTGGGATGGGCTCCAGGCTCCCTATGAACCTTGTGAGGATAAGCAGTACACAAAATAATGAAAGAATATCTTGCTGGAAAAAAACAAAAAAACATGTGTTGGTGAGCAGCTATACTGGTTTTGATGTTTTTTCCAACTGGTCTTGCTGGTGAGCAGCAGGATTATCATTCATTTCAATTGCCTTAAAACAAACATGTGGAGGCGACAGCTGTTTATCAGCAAAAGAGATTATCGGCCGATTATCGGTGCCGATATTTGGAAAATTGACGTATATCATATCGGCCTTTTTTTTTTTTTTTTTTTTATAAATCCAACTGGCCGATAAGAAAAAAATCAATTCAAAACTGGGTTATGTCGCTTCGGATGCAAGCGCGCCTCCTTCTCCTGTCTGCTGTCTCCTGCAATATTATTCACCCCATCCTCTGATTGGTTAAATGGTAACGGTAAATGCAGTTACACTGGTATTGCGTCTTTCCAACTTTTTAAGGCCCTCAAAGGGCTTCATATTATATCCTCATCTACCTACTGGTGACGCAGCACCAGGAGCAACTTGGGGTTTAGTATCTTGCTCAAGGATACTTCGATGACGTCATCAGGGCTTTTTTTTGTTGAAAATTTTCTGAGAGGTATTTAGTTAACCTTTTATTCAACTTTATAAGAGATGTTTCTGAGTGTAGGAAATTCCGGCACTTCTGGAGCTATTACTTTCTATTTGTGAGATTCAGTAAACATGCTTTAGCATTTCAATGGATGAAAGCAGAAACATAAAGAGAAGTAACCAGGTGCTAATGAAGTTATGTATAATGCTTGTTGTTCATATCCTGTACATGGCATCATCAAAGAGACCAACATTTTCAACAATTTAGACTCATTAAAAATTTGTACAAAATGACAGAATCATGTGGGGACTGACGAAAAGTATCATTTTTTTTGGAGGGGGTAGGATTTAATTTTACTCAATTTTGACATAAGTTTCCACCTGACTCTGGCAATGTACAGTAACTATCTAAGGAGTTCTTGAGGTTGCAGTTATCATTATTGACGTCTTCAACAATAGCAAGTTTGTGCAAAAGGTTTGCACCTTTATTTATACATTTATTCTTGACTCTCTTTTACAACTTCTTGATAACACTGGCACGATAAGATCAGTGAACACTTCCCTCCGAGAACTTCCTGTTTTTATCTTACGATGGCGAGGTAATGGTAGTCAACTGTTACATACAGTGGGGCGAATAAGTATATAGTCAACTACCAATTGTGCAAGTTCTCCTACTTGAAAAGATTAGAGAGGACTGTAATTGTCAACATGGGTAAACCTCAACCATGAAGACAGAATGTGGGAAAAAAAAAAACAGAAAATCACATTGTTTGATTTTTAAAGAATTTATTTCCAAATTAGAGCGGAAAATAAGTATTTGGTCACCTACAAACAAGCAACATTTCTGGCTGTAAAAGAGGTCTAACTTCTTCTAACGAGGTCTAACGATGCTCCACTCGTTACCTGTATTAACGGCACCTGTTTTAACTCATTATCGGTATAAAGGACACTTGTCCACAATCTCAGTCAGTCACACTCCAAACTCCACTATGGCCAAGACCAAAGAGCTGTCGAAGGACACCAGACACAAAATTGTAGACCTGCACAAGGCTGGGAAGACTGAATCTGCAATAGGTAAAACGCTTGGTGTAAAGAAATAAACTGTGGGAGCAATTATTAGAAAATGGAATACATACAAGACCACTGATAATCTCCCTCGATCTGGGGCTCCATGCAAAATCTCACCCCGTGGTGTCAAAATGATAACAAGAATGGTGAGCAAAAAACCCAGAACTACACGGGGGGACCTGGTGAATGACCTACAGAGAGCTGGGACCACAGTAACAAAGGCTACTATCAATAACACAATGCGCCGCCAGGGACTCAAAACCTGCACTGCCAGACGTGTCCCCCTGCTGAAGCTAGTACATGTCCAGGCCCGTCTGCGGTTCGCTAGAGAGCATTTGGATGATCCAGAAAAGGACTGGGAGAATGTGTTATGGTCAGATGAAACCAAAACAGAACTTTTTGGTAGAAACGCAGGTTCTTGTGTTTGGAGGAGAAAGAATACTGAATTGCATCCAAAGAACACCACATCCAGTGTGAAGCATAGGGGTGGAAACATCATGCTTTGGGGCTGTTTTTCTGCAAAGGGACCAGGATGACTGATCTGTGTAAAGGAAAGAATGAATGGGGCCATGTATCGAGAGATTTTGAGTGAAAATCTCCTTCCATCAGCAAGGACATTGAAGATGAGACGGGGCTGGGTCTTTTGAGCATGACAATGATCCCAAACACACAGCCAGGGCAACAAAGGAGTGGCTTTGTAAGAAGCATTTCAAGGTCCTGGAGTGGCCTAGCCAGTCTTCAGATCTCAACCCCATAGAAAATCTGTGGAGGGAGTTGAAAGTCCGTGTTGCCCAACGACAGCCCTAAAACATCACTGTTCTAGAGGAGATCCTCATGGAGGAATGGGCCAAAATACCAGCAACAGTGTGTGAAAAGCTTTTGAAGATTTACAGAAAACATTTGGCCTCCGTTATTGCCAATAAAGGGTCCATAAAGTATTGAGATGAACTTTTGGTATTAACCAAATACTTATTTTCCACCATGATTTGCAAATAAATTCTTTAAAAATCAAATAATGTGATTTTCTGTTTTCATTCATTCATTTTCCATGCCGCTCATTCCTCACGAGGGTCGCGGAATTTTCTGTTTTTTTTTTTTTTTTTTTTTTTTTGCACATTCTGTCTCTCATGGTTGAGGTTTACCCATGTTGACAAATACAGGCCTCTCTAATATTTTCAAGAGGGAGAACTTGCACAATTAGTGGTTGACTAAATACTTATTTGCCTCACTGTATGTAATTACACAAAGAAATCAAATATTGCCAGAAAATATCTGAAAATAAGTCTGAATGAGTTGTTATGAAACAGAATGAGATAATAAACATTAAAAAAAAAAAACAAAAAAAAAACATTGACAACAAGTTTTTAAGCCAGTGACATTATCAGCTAGGATGGCCACAGTGAGTGATGGTAGAAAATTACCTAATTGTATACAACTGATATCTAAAGTATTCTATTCATCATTTTAATAAATCCAACAGACATTTTTTAGTGTCAGTCAGGTATTAATTGAACAATATATAAAGTACACTTTGGTCATAGTTCTCATGGAGCTACACTGCATTATACGTGCTGTCACAAATAATGTTAGCTACGTAGAAACCTACAGCAGTAGAAGAAACCATAAATCATCACTTCTAAAATAAAATCGAAGCAAATGACTACCTACCACTGATTGGTGGTAACGCCCATGGTGTGTGTCCCAGATCACCTTCCACAGACAATTCTGCTCCCATCCTGTTGAGGTGGGAAGGTCATAACCCAGTGAACGGTCCTCCTCGCGTGTACCTTAGCCCTGAAATAAGTCAAGCACACTGGCTGCTGTAAATTACAAGTTGAAGAAACCGTCAACATCTACTTCATTTGAAGCAAGGCGTCATTAAACCTCCTCTGTTGTTTACTTTTTACAGAGTGAAGGCCTGTCAAGCCACCATTCAAGTAATTGCTGTTGCTCTTCTTTTGGGATCTAACTTTTAAGCCTTCTCCTTTGTCATTCGTGAACTGATCATCTTAAAACTTAGTAGCTATTTAGGATGGGCTATAGCTATCAATCCTTGGATTTTTTTTTTTTTTTTTGATGGGGGGTCAGGGCTGATTAATTGTATTCATGATGCACAAATAAAATGAACAATAATGAAAAATGAGGAATTATTAACTTATAAGTCAGGGGCGCCCAAGTCCAGTCCTCGATACCCCCTATCCAGCTCGTTTTCCGTGTCTCCCTCCTTTAACACACCTGAATCAAATGATCAGCTCATCAAGCTCTGCAGGAACCTGGTAACGATCTTGATTAGTTGATTCAGGTGTGTTGGAGGAGGGAATGGAAAACAAGCTGGATAGGGGCTCTCAAAGACCGGACTTGGGCACCACTGATATAAGTACTGCGTTACCAGAGAGAAATAGACACTAAGAAAAGTAATAAAACACATAATTTGTAATCAAAAATCAGTGAAAAAGTCCAACAAAATGCATCTTGTGAATCGTCACTCATTGGCATTGTCTGGACTCTGGTGCTATGATTGCTTGTCTGTAAGAACATTGTGGGCCATATGTGATATGGCAGTGCCTTCTTGACACTATGCACTTGCCAGGATTATCTCAGAAGGTACATGATCAAAAAAAAAAAAAAATGATGTTTGCGCTATACTACTTGAATATTAAATACTGTATAGTGGTGCAATATTGGCACTTTTTCCATAACTTCTGTTGGATTTGTTGTCTAATTTTCCACAGAATATTGATTAGAAAAACCTTGAAGTTGTTATTCATTCATTCATTCATTTTCCATGCCGCTTTTCCTCACGAGGGTCGCGGAGTATTTATCATTATTAAAGCATCCACGGGTACATTACAATACAAATAGCCAAAGTACGTAAAGTCCACTACCACATATGTACATATCAGTATGTTTTATATCATTCGAAGATTTTTGGAGTTGGACAACATTGGGATATCGGTTATCGATTAAAAAGTGATTATTGGACAACTCTAATAAAGACCAAGGCCTAGTCGACAAGTGCCAAAACATTGGGAACAAAATTTTATGGACTGCGGAGTCCAAGTCCCAAAGAAATACACAGGATGTGAGCATAACACCATTACCATTACCATTAGCACAAAATTCCATAAGCAGCCAAGGATTGAAATAAGATTTAAATAACATTTTGCAAAACCATCCCATACCCTGTGAACAGTGCTTGATTTGAGCCAATTTCATCCTACAGCAGGACAATGACCTAAAGCAGACCTCCAAATTATGCAAGAACTATTTAAGGAGCAGGGATATTGTACTTTATCTTAGGCTATGTCTACACCTAGCAGGGATTTTTAAAACTGAGAATCCTGCCCCTAATACGTCCGGAAAAATACTTACGTCTACACCAGCACGTTTGTAGAAAAAAAAGCCTCCACAGCCAACCACATTCATTTGTTTTTAAGTACATTTACTACAATGCGCGAAAAATAATTGTCCATAATACCCCTATCCTTTGCATGTGTTCTTCAATATGAAGCACTGCAAGAGTTTGTAAATAAATGGAAGCAAAAAGCACCTGTCTAATAATTAGAGCTAAACTTGAACGATGTAAATATTGGTCTCATGTGTGACGTAGGAACAATGTTTGTCGCAGTCAGTGACTATCCACAGTTAAATCTTCGGTTATCAGTGTCCACATGATGGCCCCACAAATGCAGAATTTGCACATCTTCAGTTTGGACGGAGTTTTTAAAGGGAACCTCGGACTTAAAGACTTATAGGCTCTAAAAGGATATTAGTATGTTTAAGTATTTTCTTAAGTCATCTTTAGTATGTTCTGTCTGTATGCATCTAAACAAAAGCTGAAAGCACACAGTGGTACTTTGGGTTTCAAATTGGCCTCTTGCAGAACGTTTCGCCGGTGTAGCACATTTTGGCACAACCGTTTTTTGTCCTGCTCTCGTCCCATTTCATTCCAGTCTTTCCTGTTCATTTTGCTTTTTCTGCTTGGTTTGTAAAATATCGACAGTGCTGTCATGCTCATTAATGTTTCTCTCGGGTTCAAATTGAAAGGGTTGAATAGAAGACATGTTTATGTCGCTAGAATCATACTCTGGAAGCCCAGCAGCGTAACCATGTGCAACACTGCCCTGCAACGTCAACAACAATGGCGACCTAATAGTCAAACTTTTACAAATTGTATAAAAACGAAAACATCAAGCGGGGTTTTAATATCAAATTATTTTATTTCATAATAACGTTTATCTTTTAAGAACTACAAGCCTTTCTATCCGTGCATCCCTTAAATATCCCTTGTTTTCAATGCCCAAATTGTGTGTGTGGATGATCAGCCAAATCAGAAGGCCATCATTGACACCCTCAAGCAAGAGGCTAAGACACAGAAAGAAATTTCTGAGCGAATAAACTGTTCCCAGAGTGCTGTATCAAGGCACCTCAGTGGGAAGTCTGTGGGAAGGAAAAAGTGTGGCAGGAAACGCTGCACAACCAGAAGAGGTGACCGCACCCTGAGAAAGATTGTAAAGAAGGGCCGATTCCAGACCTTGGGGGACCTGCAGAAACAGTGGACTGAGTCTGGAGTAGAAACATCCAGAGCCACCGTGCACAGGCGTGTGCTGGAAATGGGCTACAGGTGCCGCATTCCCCAGGTCAAGCCACTTTTGAACCTGAAACAGCGGCAGAAGCGCCTGACCTGGGTTACAGAGAAGCAGCACTGGACTGTTGCTCAGTGGTCCAAAGTACTTTTTTCAGATGAAAGCAAATTTTGCATGTCATTCAGAAATCAAGGTGCCAGAGTTTGGAGGAAGACTGGGGAGAAGGAAATGCCAAAATGCCTGAAGTCCAGTGTCAAGTACCCACAGTCAATGCAGCTAGCTATCAGGAGATTTTGGAGCACTTCATGCTTCCATCTGCTGAACAGTTTTATGGAGATGAAAATTTCATTTTTCAGCATTACCTGGCACCTGCTCACAGTGCCAAAACCACTGGTAAATGGTTTACTGACCATGGCATTACTGGGTTCAATTGAAGGTTGATTTTTTTTTTGTATTAAAAAAACTTTTTTTGTATTGGTCGGATGAAATATGCAAATTTTTTGAGTTAGGGATTTTTGTTTTTTCTTGACTTTTTTGCCAAAATCATCATTAAAACAATAAAAGGCTTGAACTACTTGAGTTGTGTGTAATGAATCTAAAATACCGTATTGGCCCGAAAATAAGACGGTGTTTTTTGCATTTAAATAAGAGTGAAAAAGTATGGAGGTAGATATGTGTTTTTATTATTCAATCAAAAAAAAAAAAAGTTGCTTCAATCAAATAAAAAGTTGCATCAATCAAAATATATATTTTCAATCAAAGAAAAAGTCACTTCAATCAAAAAAACGTTTGAATGCAAAAATAAATTTGAAACTCAAAAAAATATATTTGAAAACTATTTTTCTTTGAATTTTTTTTTGTTTTTTAGGTCAAGTTTTATTTTTTTGATTGAAACAACATTTTTGATCAAAGTCATGTAATTTTGCGTTTGGACCACATTTTGGCTAGGACATTTGTGTCTTTATTATTCAATCAAAAAATAAGTTGCTTCAAACAAAAAAATATATATTTTCAAAAGAAAAATCACTTCAATCAAAACTAAAAAAAATTCAAGCGTAGAAAGAAAGGTTTGAATGTGAAAAAATATTTGAGACTCAGAAATTCGCATTTGAACACTTTATTTTTCATTCAAACCGTTTTCAATCCTTCATGTGTTTGAGCCATATTAGGGGTAGGACATTTGTGTCTAAATCATTCAATCGCAATAAAAGTTGCTTTAATCAAAAAACTATTTTTAATCAAAGAAAAAAATCATTTGCAAAAATATGTCTTGGGGAAAATACATTTTTTAATTTGAAATATATATATTTTTTTTATTGAAGTGTCACTTTTTTTTGAAAAACGACGCAAGAATAATGGCCACCAGGGCTCCATCCAGTCATCGGACTCTGCTGGAGTCCAAGCCGAATATAGGGCACCGGTACGGGGGTGTGACATCGGAGTATGGTACCCTGCTGCTTAATGTGATTCAACACGGCGAACTTCACCCGCTGCCCTGACGTGACGGTTGGCAATTGGTTCCAACCGGAGTGTCCACGACGCGCCGGTACGGGAGTGGTTGGCGAGTGGCCCGAAGCTAGCCTGCCCAGTAAGCGTGCCGGAAGCCCCGTCGCTTCAGCTTTGAATGAGTGTCATGTCATTCGCGGGCCATCCACTCGACAGCCGGCCTCCGCGCCTGGGGGGTGATATCGGGGTCCGACCAGTGTGCCGCGACAGGGCAACGTACCGTCGCGGGTATTCCGGTGTGATGCCGGTGACTCCAGCAGACTCCGATGGCTGGATGGAGCCCTGGTGGCCACTATTCTTGCCTCATACTTTTATGCCATTGGCCTAATCACCTGCCACTCAAACACACCGGAACTAGCGTTGAAGTTGAATCTTTGTGTCAAAATGATTCAATCAAAAAAAAAGTGCGTTCAAAACTTTTTCCACTTCAAAAAAAAAAAGTGCGTTCAAAACTTTTTCCACTTAAAAAAAAAAAGTTTAAAACTTTTTGCTTTTCAAAAAAAGTGAAACTTCAATTAAAAATATATTTCAAATAAAAAACATATTTTCAAAAAAATATATATTTTTGCAAATAATTTTTTCTTTGATTGAAAATAGTTTTTTTTAATTAAAGCAACTTTTATTGCGATTGAATGATTTAGACACAAATGTCCTACCCCTAATATGGCTCAAACACAAAAAGGATTGCTTCAATCAAAGAAAACAGTTTGAATGAAAAATAAAGTGTTCAAATGCGAATTTCTGAGTCTCAAATATTTTTTCCACATTCAAACCTTTTTTTTCTACGATTTTATTATATTTTTATTATTTTGTTTGAAGCAACTTATTTTTTGATTGAATAATAAAGACACAAATGTCCTAGCTAAAATGTGGTCCAAACGCAAAATTACATGACTTCAATCAAAAATGTTGTTTCAATCAAAAAAACACTTGACTTAAATCAAAAAAAAAAATTCAATCAAAGAAAAATAGTTTTCAAATATATTTTTGGGAGTTTCAAATTTATTTTTGCATTCAAACTCTTTTTTTTTTATTTAACTGACTTTTTCTTCGATTGAAAATATATATTTTGATTGAAGCAACTTTTTTGATTGAATAATAAAGACACAAATCTACCTCCATAAAAAAGAGGGGGTCGTCTTATATTCGCGGTCTAGACATTATACCCATTCACGACGCTAGATGGCACCAGATATCATTGAAGCGATGTTTTGTCATGACAGATCTCAGCTACTCTCCCCATTCACGACGCAAGATGGCGCCAGATATCTTTGAAGCTATGTTCTGTCATGATAGATCTCAGCTTCTCTCAAGTTTAACCAGTTTGCGATTTTCTATTGCAATGTTTTTTCTTATTCAGATTTGTTTCAAGACTACAGTTACAGTCAGACTTCACTTTTATGGTTACTGCAGTCATTGCGATTTTGTTGTTTTATCACAATAGATTAGTTTATTTACATTTCAAAAACCAGAAGCCATTCATTTACGAATGTGATTGCACTTTAGTTTACACATTTAAATGTTCAGATATTAAGATTTGAATGAGGCAAAATAGCATGCTTTTTCTCTCAAATATATTGTTATAATCATTTGTTCCGGATGTACTGTAATTATTTTCGGTATAAAAATTAATTTGGTGTTTGAAAAGTCTTTTTTTTTTTTTTTTCTCCAAACTTGAGTCTTGAAAAAGAGGGGGTCGTCTTATAATCGGGGCCGCCTTATATTCGGGTCAATACGGTATATGAAAGTCTCATGTTTATCAGTACATTACAGAAAATAATGACTAGTATATGGTAGGGATTTCTGGTGGTAAATGTATCCAGATTATCTCAACAAATTAACAGAATGGCAAAAGCCTGCGATGCTGTGACTGGTGCAAAATAAGCATTCTTTGACAAAAGAAATGTTTGAAGGAAAAACTGACTTTTAAAAAATTCTAAGTTCTTTTCCTGTCAATGTATTTTACTAACGGTTTCCCATTTATTTTGGAAGTAATTTAATATGAAGATAAAAAGTGTGGCTTCTTGACTTTTAAAAGGGAAAAACAAAATTGTCTTTATGACCCCAAAATTTTTGACCAGTAGTAGTGATGCACGATAATACATTTTTCAACCGATACCGATAACCGATAATTTCTTCCTCATTCCTACCGATAACCGATAATGTCAAGCCGATAATTCTATTAAAAGATTTATGTAAAATTTTAAACAAAAGAAAATATTACTGTGCAAAAATATAATTTATTGCTTTTTTTTTTTTTCTCCCAACATAAAATATGAACAAGTCGCCAATTCCAACATCTAAATAATGACATTGTCTGACATTGTGTAATGGTAAACTTTTGGCAACAATTACTTACAGAATAAATACCTAAGTTGCACAAAAATGCCTTTAAAAGTAAGCCATTCCTAACATAACATTAATACACTGCAAAACACACTTCCTTAAAGCTAGTCAGTTTTAAGTGTAAATCTATTGGAAATAAGTGAAATTATCTGCCAGCACTTCATGTGTATTTCTCTCAGATTTCTTGGAAGAAAAATAGCTAGCTGAAAATAATCTTAACAGCCTTATTTTAAGCAATACATTATTATACTTAATCCTAAAAAAAACTTGGAAGAAGAAAAGATTTTGAATATTTGTGGCTACAGAATATTATTGTTATTTCATTACAACAGGAATGTGTATATTTAAATTAATAAGTGTTAATAAGTGCCAATAAGTTTAGATTATCTACTGTGACTGTAATTTAGCAGACAAATAAGTTAAATTAATTTGAAAAGTTATTGCTAATGTTATATGCTTTGTTGCACACTGTGAAAATGATTAACTCAAAAGAGCGAGATGTCATGTACCCATTCTGCAGCGCTTTGTTTACATTTGCGGCACTCACGAGTCGCGACATTCGCTTTACAGCAGCTAAACTGATAAACGGCAGTCCTATTTGGATGCAGTTGGAGCTCGCATCTCCGTGCGTGTTGTTTTGTGCCTGAGTTTTGTTAAGCCGAAAATAAAGGCGGCATTACAAAGTCATCTGACCGCTTGTCATTTTACATACTGAATGTATTATTGACGGGCTGACTTAGTTTTCTCCATGTTTAAATTATCATCTAAACACTGTGCCGTCATGATAAGCTTGCTTACTGGACATCACTTTTCCAAATGTAGTGGTGAAAATGTGATTGGCATGTTTTTCATGAAGAATGGTGGTCGTATAAACTACATTATTTTTTTATCCAGGGCTTTGGCTCTCGGGTCATTTCGGTAAAAAAAAAAAAATCGTGTCTCGTCTCGGCGGCGGCTACGTTCGTACCGGATTATCCGCCCGCACCGGCCGGTTTGCCGCAGCGTATTCGGGGCCTGGCTCTGCTCACACGCCGTGAGGGAACGCTCGAGAAACCGGGGTGTTCGCCGGAGGTCCTGAAGCCGGGGAACCGGGCTCTGCCCGCCCCGCCGATGGTGAGGCGGCGGCGGCCTGCCGGACCGGCCAGAGCGGCGGGCTCCGTCGGAAGACGGCTACTTGCCGACTATCGGTCTCCAGTCGTGCAGGTGTTTAGCCTTAGATGCGAGTTTACCACCTGCCTTGGGCTGCTTTCCCAAACAACCCGACTCTGAATCGTCACAAGCCCCTAGTTTAACTTAGTGTTTACAATAGCTTTAGCATTCCCGCTAGCAGCAGCAGCCTGGCATTCGTTCCAAAAATCTTTGTGATGCAGTTTTAAATGGATGCTGGGTTAGTGATTTTGAATGAGGACGCTTTCTTTCGGCCTCTTGGAACTTCTGCGGTACATGTTTCGCAAATGGCGAGAGCGTCGTTTTTTTAGTAACAGCCGCCATAATATTCAACTATTTCTTGTCGTGTAACTCCGCCTCCTCAACCCCTCCTCCCTCAGGGGCTTCAGAGAGGGGAGGGGTTGAGGAGGCGGCGTGCTGAATTCTTCGGTTGTGCACATTTGGAGGCTAAATCAAGTATATTTATCGGATTACATTATCGGTTGAATTTTTTGTTATCTGGATTATCTGTGTGACGTCATAATTGCCATTATCGGCCGATAATTATCGGCCACCGATATTATCGTGTATCTTTAACCAGTAGTGTGTAGGCTACATATGGACAAATATAAAAACAGAGTTTAGCAAACTATTGTACTTTGAAAAATAAATAGTTGCAGGCTAGGCTACAATTAAATGACAAAATTAGCTAAACGACAACTTGTTGTGTTGATCTTCTTTTAAGACAAAGATATAATGGTACATCAAAACAAATTGTAATAGTCTTATTGGGGTATAACTGACGTCTTCACTATTAGTGATTTTACTGACTGTACCTTGTTGGCGTGCTTACCTTTAAATGTGGGTTGACAAGAGAGAAAAAAATGACAAACAGCAATAAAGACAACAATTAAATCCATTTCAACCCTACCCAGATTTGCTCTCGTTTAGTCATGTTATCGCGTTTATCCCCAGCACAATACTAATATGTTGTTTGAATTTACCTGAGTTTAGAGCACTTCGATGCTCGATGCCCAACTCTCTGACGATATGCTAACATCAAATAATTTTCAACACTGAAGTACGTCGAAAACATGAAGGCTTGAACATAGACTTCATAATTATATTATTTATTTATCATTATTATATTATGAAGTCTATGGCTTGAATGTAACTATTAACTGAGAAACGTGTCTACGGTACTCTAAACAGCTGGAAGTCATAAACACCCTCAAGTTATCAAAATTGTATTGAGAAGTTGTGGCCTGTGAACACCCCTAGAGGGCAGTAACGACCAAGACATAGATTACTATAGCCAGTGTTGTAACCAGACATTCCAGGAGCCGCTCAAATTCACCGCATAATACGTCAAATTGTCCGCCATCTTTTGTCAGTCGTCGGTTAAAACGTGGGCAACAATCATCCATCAAATCAGCAGAAGCATCAGTAGTTTGGGTTTATGTCAAGTAGAAGTTCCTCCTTCATACACACTGAGATTCCCTCACATGACTAAAATGTTTTTCCAAACAACATTATGTAAGTTCAAGTTCAAACCTTCATGTCATCATTATGCAGCTTATACAGGGATTCTCTAAACAGTTTTTGTCACCTTTCCCCAACTGATGCAAGTGCTCCCATGTCATCTCACAAACATCAATTTGAAACACAAAACAACACTTACCACTTCAAATGCAGTGTGCACAAGAACCTTCATAATTGCTCCTTTCATTGAGTGTGCCTTTAGCACCATCCTAAGTCCTTGACTGATCTCGTGACCCCCACCGTAGCCAGGTTTCATAACTGAATTATCATGCAAATCCCCATAGCCTTCCAACTGTTGTATGACATTATTGCTTGCCCTCTTGTGATTCTGATTTCAACGTATAAAGAAAAACACTCCATCGGTGAAGGAAATTTATTGGACATATTAATGAAATAAATAGGAGTGTGATTGTTGGGTGTCATTATCATTAAAACACACAATTAGAATAAGCTGCTATCAAATACATAATTTACAGTTATATTCCATTACATAGCTTATACATTTGAGGTCATTAGTGAGACACAAAAAAATTGTAGTAGACATTTAAAAGTGTTAAAGCTTTGAAAAGAAAGAAAGGAACGTTTTCCTTGTCTATTGAGTATAGAAAATAAAATCATAACAATACAGAATATAAAAAAACTCAATATTAACAAAAAATGCTATTTAGTGAATTGCATATTTGACATCACAAAAAGGACAAGTTGTATTGCTTTGGTTTAGAAACCACACATTAATTACCTTTGAATATTTCCATTGTCGATTTTCTGAAAATTGTCTGACAAAGGCCATTTCAATAGGCTACAATGTCCTCTTGCCTACAAGTTCAGTGTTTCAACTTTTAAGGTCTTGTAGATAGCACTGCTTCATTTCTCAACAAGATTCAAAGTGATGTTGCACTCAGAGGTTTGTCTCATCCCAGGTTGGGTCGTTCATGTTCTTCAAAACCCTCCTTATGATCCTCTCAAGCTCTTTCCTTGCTCGTTGCTCTTCCTCTAGTGTCCTTTTCATCCTCTTATTGTCCTGAAAGACCACAAAACATGCATGGCTTCACTCCTTCCATTATCCAGCAAAATGTACACTTACCTGTTTGAGTTCCTGGACTTCATCCCGCAAACTGTATACAGTGTCTACCAAACTCCTGTAACCACAAAATAATTAGAGAAGGGAAAATAATAATTCAGCAATGCACACTGATCAACCAGTACATAGCGTGAGCACTCATGAACGTCATGTGACATCACACACTCCTGTCTCACCTCTCCTCCATTACGGTTTGTCCGTTACTCCTGGTTTCCTCCACTATGATCTTCTCCTCATCTGGGAATAACATGTGGACATCCCTCCTGCTGGAACCTGATCCAAAGAAGACAACAGTGTAAACAACAGTGTAAACTGTGTCTTCTTTTGATATATAAAATGACAAAGCGTCATACACATACATGCAAACACAGCAGATACGGACACTAGAGGTCTAACTCTATTGGCACGCTAGCCAGGTTGCCAGTGTTTTATTCTGACTTGCTACACTGAAATCTTACGAGAAATTGAGGCAGTCCTGTAACTAGTGGCAGTCCAGATACTGTCATAATCCGAGTCTTCTGATTGGTCGGAAGGCGGCAGGTTGCCTGGGATGCCAACAACGATGAGGCTGGAGTCAGCGAGCACATGGTTGTGCATGAGGTCAGTGCCTTGCCAGGCTGCACCCGCAGTCAGCAGTGGGAATACATAGGGTAATGGTGTGGGAGAACATAAACCGCAGATGTTGGGATCCAAAACAAAATTAAATAAAGGATTGGGCCCAAAATAATATCAACATAAAAGAAAAAAAAACATCAGTACATGGAGGAAATTAGAATTTGAGGAAAAATTGAGAAATTATATTATTTTGGGGACCAGGATTGGCAGGCATGATCCAAAGTAGTAATGATGAAAGGCAAGAGCGGAGGAATCAATGGATGGAAGAAAATAAAAGGACAGAGAAAATCTTTGGTTAGAGTTGAAGCTGAGCAAAAATTTTGAGGTGTATGCTGTAACACTGTAAAAAAATTGAATTTCCTAATAATGATGCTAACTCAAGATTTTAAGTAGATAAACTCACATTTAAGTTTTCTTAACTTATTTTGAGTATTCCTTATCAAGGAATGTGAATTTGATTAAATGAGCTGAATTAATGTACATGATCAATTTGCGGGGCCTACATACATTTCTGAGTTAACTGAACTTGATAAGTGGTAAATTATGTAAATTTAGCCTCAATCCTGATGCCTTCAAATTAGCACACTGACATTTGGGCAATCAGCCAAGGTGTTTAGTTCATCTGCGTGCTCTGCTGCCACTGTAGCAGCCCAGGTTAGTTCCCTGCTTGGACCAATTTGTACTGTATATTTTAGTGATGTCCCAATCCCATACTCACTTTTTGGCTGCTGTAAATCAAAGCACTAGCCAAACATATCCGCTGTGTTTGAATACTTCTCTTTGGAAACCAATGATAGTAAATGAGCATCATATAGTATTTGTAAACAGAGCATTTCTCAAGGAGGCACAAGCAGAAATTACTTAAATACAAAGAACACGATTCGTAACCTGACAAAGTTAGTACCACTATTTTCTAAGTTTTTCCCCTAATTCTTTTGACTATTTTCTTTGTTTTGTAAAACTAAGTTTTATTATGGATTTTGCTTTAGAACTATTCGGGATTTATACATTCATGATTTAATGTAGTTTCATAACATGAGTGGCAGAGATTTGTTGCAATACAGTTCAACATGTAAACACACAAAAAAAGGATACTGTAATATGTAATACTGTCTGCATTATTTTTAATTGTCTAGACATATATGAATCAGATCAGTCTCAACAAAACATTATGAAAAAAATTGGCTTACAAGTAAAAAAAAAAAATCTGGATTGGGACACCACAAATATGTTCAGTTAACATTTTAAGTAGATCTGACTTCAGTTTAAGTTCAAACAATTTAATATAAGTCCAGTTTACTTAAAGTATTGACTTTAACCATTTTTGTTGATGTTGTTGTTTTCCGTCAAAACTTGAAAATTCAAGTGAAATTGGTTAATTTGAAGATTTTTTTAACAGTGTAGCAACCTATGTATTTCGCTATAACCTATGTAACCTTTCATGCTGAAAGTGCGTGTGGGTGTGTGGGTGAACTCACTCGAGTTGAGGGTCTGTCGCGTCCTGGCACTGGTGCAGTACGCTTCAATCACTTTCAATATCTGAGCGTCCTCTTCGAGAGCCGCTGTGCCTGAAAGAAAATGACGGACAAGAGATTTTACCAAGCCCAACAAGATAATTTAGCTAACAGGCCCATTTCAATTCAAATTGAACCCCTTACTCTTTCTGACAGTGAAGTCTTCTTCTGAGGCTTTCCTCTCTGGTTTCCTCTTGGGAAGCAGCTTCTTCATATTCTTTGGACTTTTATTCATATCCTGCAAACAACGAATGTAGGCCAGTAGTTTTAACAAGAAACCACAAAATGTTTAAAACTATTAAAGTTTAAGTGGCCAGTCAATAAACACCTCCTTGTTGTAAAGAGCAGCAGATGGCCGGAGAGGGGGCGCAGGCCGAAGACAGCTCATACTCCAGGGTTTTGGGATACTCGGAGGCTCCAAAACCGCCCATATTGGGCTGCCGCCACATGAGGAAAGATGAGGGAGGGTGTGGAAGGCGCTACTCCCGGCTCGAGACTCTGAGTGTCGAGAAGGGGTGACGGGCAGAGAGGGCAACTAGGACATAGAGTTGGGAGCGGTCAATCATGAAGTTCAACGGGTTTTAAGGAGGAGAATCAGGGACTTACTGTGTGACACACCGACGGAGTCTTGTATGTGTGTGCAGCAGGTGTGTGTGTGTGTTTGGTGAGAAGGTCCAGCCAATCCAGTAGATCCTGATGACTGTTGCACGCTACTTGCATACGGTCACACTGGGTACCTACATGACACGCATGTGGATCCATAACCTTTGAAAGTTTTTCTCTGTTGTCCAAAACTATTACACATTGCACTCCAAGTCATGAAAAGGTGAGACAAGATAGAATAGGAAGTCAGACCAGAAATTTCAAAAGCATTCCTCATGGTTTCCCCATCTTCTAACCTGGAGATCAGCATGCCTGACAGTGGCATCTTTCCCTGCAAAGACAAACTCATACATTATATTTTCAACATTCAGCTACGTTTTTAAATCCTTTCAATGATTAATTTGAAGGATTACTTTACATGTTGGATAGTTTATCCAGGCAGGAAATAGTATTAATCCAAACCTGGTAGATGAATCCACTCATCCTCAAGCTTGCTGAGAGAAAGAGCAGAGTGTGAGGGAAGAGCACAAGGTAGCGTTCACTCGACTCCTAAAGTACACACAAAGCGCCTCTTATACACTGTACCATGTTGTAACTCAGTGTGGGGTCAAAATGCTCCAGAGGTTCACCTGACAGTTCTGATAGCGGACCGCAGCCTGGGACATGTGAAGAACAGGGCCGAAGGTCTTGATGTCATCCCCTTCCCAATTCCTAATTGGCTCAGTTAAAATCTGTAACTCCAGGTCCTTCTTCTTCCTCACTTCCTGGCACTGGGCCTGAACAGAGAGACAGGAGACAGCACTCCGTAATGAATCTCACAGGTTAAGAATACTTAAGATTAGAGGTGCACGATAATTATCGGTCCGATAATTATCGGTCCAATAATAGGAATTATGATGTCATCCCAATAAATCCAATAACATTATATATTATCGGGCCTATTAAAAATATTTTTAGCACAATGTCGGATTGGGATTTGAGCGTTTGTTTCCACTCCTGTTTTGCCAGTATCCAAAGTTTTGTTACTGTTATAGAGGCCTTATTTTTCCATCACTGAGTGATGAACCTTACTATGTCAATTAGCAAATGTTTGCATTTTACAGTGTTATGTTTATAAGTTATTGAGAGGCCTTTTAATTATTGATAGGCTTGTTGTCCTATAATTGCCAGGTTAAGAAAGTTGTTTCATGAACAAAAATGATAAAAGTCTCCTCTCCTTTTGCACCAAATGTTTTATCTGCTGACAAAGCACAATACCTGTCGGGTTTATGTTTGTTTTAGTTCTGTGCTTATTGTTCAGGGGAACACATCTTCAATGATGTTGACTGATTGATTGTGATTGACTCAAATTATATTTATTTGAAAAAAATAATATGGGCACTTTTTTGAAGTCAGAACTGTTCTTGTCTTTGTTTTGTTCATTATAATAATGTTCATGTCATCATGAAAATTCATTCTGGTTTGGTCAGAGGCAAATCTATGTTGGATCAATCATTAGTATTTTTTACTTACAGGTGTTCACAAACTCAGGTGAATATAGATTGAAAAATTCTATATAATCGGTTATCGTATCGGTATCGGCCTTGAGGAGCAGGAAGTTATCAATATCGGTTTTAAAAATGTGTTTCAGTCTTACTGCAAGGCTTTGAAATGATGCCATGCAAGCTTGGAGGTCCACTCTGTCTGGGTGTTGCTCCTGGGAACAAGACAATAAAACATTTTCATATTCATTTCGGTTGCCTAGGTAACAAATCAGTCATCAAGTGTCCTTTTCATGATAGACATACAGTACCTCCATGTGTCTGTCCATTTCCTTTAACAAAGTTGGATATCTCTCCAGTCGAGTGAAGGGTTTACTCAAACTGGTTGTCAGCGTCAGAATCCCCGGACTAGATGCCCCCTTTGACTCCATGTACTCCCCCAGCTCCTCGCTGCAAGACAGCCAATTGAGATGTTTTCACTGCGTAATTTGTGTTTCTGATGTCCCTTCCCCCATTTATTTCCCAAATATTATGGGCAATCCCCAAGATGTCAAAATGCCTGCTGTACAGGCCATTCTGACCT
The DNA here is from genome assembly GCF_030265065.1 of Corythoichthys intestinalis. NCBI lineage: Eukaryota > Metazoa > Chordata > Actinopteri > Syngnathiformes > Syngnathidae > Corythoichthys > Corythoichthys intestinalis. Next base: position 35,856,278 of record NC_080396.1, read on the forward strand.
TTGCTGGGTGAGAACACTGACAGCAGATGGATGGTTTGAACAGTAAGCCACATAAAGATACTTCATCTGGGGCATTAGACCAAGGAAGAAGCCTCCTATCCTCTGCTGACATTCTGGAAGCCTTAAAACATTAAAACAGCACATAAAGCCATTGTACTCTATATGATTAGTGCAAAGCAATCCGGTTCAATCTTACACCAGATGTTCAAACACCCAAAGTCTCACAAATGAGTACATGTCATGAAACACTGAGAACAGGTTGTGAGTTTCAAGCGTGTGAGACATAATGCTAAAAGTGGATATGAAAATTCGGCACACCCTTATTCAAATGCCATTGTCAAATCTCCCTTTTTTCAAGTCTATGGGATGGTGCTCAGTGGCAAGACAGAAACCTTATCTAATAAAGAAAAAAAACTCTTGAAATCTAGAAAATGTTATAAAATTATTTTTGTTGCTCACATCCTTTTTATATACAGTAAACAAGACTAAAAAGGTCAAACGTATGCCTCCTGAGTAGACAGAACAAATAGCTACTGACTTTGTATGCTCTTCCAAGGACTGAACCAGCATCTGCTGGAATGTGGAGATCTCCTCAAGATTTCCCTGAATGTGGCTGATGTCAGCACCACTTAGCCTGCAGAGAATCAAGTATTAGACATTTATAATTCAAAGGATGTCTTTGGCTTATCTTCCATTTTTTTTGCGTGAATGGTGTTTACTTTATATTTTTAAAGTGATCCTCGATCTTTAAGACAAGTAATTCTTAAAAGATAAATGTTAGTATGAGTTATAATAATTTGATATTAAAACTAGGGCTGTCAAAATTATTGCGTTAACGGGCGGTAATTAATTTTTTAAATTAATCACGTTAAAATATTTGACGCAATTAACGCACATTCCCCCGCTCAAACAGATTAAAATGACAGCAGTTTAATGTTCGCCTGTTACTTGTTTTTTGGTGTTTGGCGCCCTCTGCTGGCGCTTGGGTCCAACTGATTTTATGTGTTACACCATGAGTGAGCATGGTGTAATTATTGCCATCAACAATGGCGAGCTACTAGTTTATTTTTTGATTGAAAATTTTACAAATTTTAATTAAATGAAAACATTAAGAGGGGTTTTAATATAAAACTTCTATAACTTGTACTAACATTTATCTTTTAAGAACTACAAGTCTTTCTATCCATGGATCGCTTTAAGAGACTGTTAATGCCATCTTGTTGATTTATTGTTATAGTATGTTGAATGTATATATCCGGCTTGTCTTATCTTTCCATTCCGACAATAATTTACAGAAAAATATGGCATATTTTATAGATGGTTTGAATTGCGATTAATTACGATTAATTAATTTTTAAGCTGTATAGACTTGATTAAATAATTTAATTGTTTGACAGCCCTATTTAAAACCCCTCTTAATGTTTTCGTTTTAACAAAGTTTGTAAAATTATTTTAAGTGATAGGTCGCCATTCTTGTTACGTCACAGTGCGTGACGTCACTTGGCCCGTTGCTGAACTTTCAGCGTGTCACTCTTAGCTACCCCAACATGTCATCGGTTCTGCCCTTCCAATTTGAACCAGATCGGAAAAGTGAAGAGCAGGACAGCACTGTCAGTCGTTCACAAGACGAGCAGTAAAGGCTAAATGAGAGCAGGAAATACAGTACCTGATAAGACGAGTTGGGAAAAACCGGTGATGTACTCGCGGCAAGTGCGTCTCAATGACAATGGAGCTAAAGAGTGTAGGCTGTTGAGAACACCGGTTTATGTTCCTCAAGGTAAGCTATTGCGTTTTCAAACTTATCCCAGTATAATTATGTAGATTTTTAGCATCCAGAGCTGTCGTGTGCTAACTGTCCTCATTAAATTCGTCATCTGACGGGAACAAATCCTGGAATCGAGTGTAATCCATGTCTTGTACATTTTAACGCGTGGTAGGTCGGATACGTGAATAAAAGTACCAAAAGGGGAGAAGCTTCCATTTATGCACATTTATTCACAAAAAAATAATATTTCCACCTTGACCACTCGTCACTCGGGAGCTCAGCGGTACACACACACGCGTTCCCAGACGAATTCCAACATAAAGTAATATCCATGTCAGAGTCACTGTCGTCACTGTAGCGTGCCATAGTGCTTTAATTATTTGGTATGATTTGGGGAAAACTCGCACGAAGAATAGTCAACAAAAAAGATAACAATAGTAATCCAAATCCGCGTTTTTTCACTCACTCGAAGATCCAGGAATTAGACCGATCCCATGGCAACTTTGCAGCCGCGATCAGGCCGTCGAATCCACAAAATAGACTGATCCGAAAAGCCGCTGTGGGACCGTAGGATCCAGAAAATAGAAGGATCCCTTACTTGACTAAGGATCCAGGAAAAATGTTCGTGCACCAGTTGTAACGCGTGATAGGTAGGATACATGCATACAGGGACCAAAAAGAGGAGAAGCTTCCCCTTATGCACATTTATTCACAAAAAATAATAATTCCACCTTGACCACTCACGTCACTCCCCTTGTTTCAATTTGACAGAAAATTGCATCCAAAAGCAGCACATCGTGGCATTTTACTTTGCGAGTTTAGGCAGCAATACACAACTGTTGTATACGCTACACATTTGGAAAGATCCCCTTTACGTCATCACTGCGAGCCCGCAAAACATGGCGCCTACCATCGGTCAGAATGTGTTCTAAATATTATAAAATATTGCCATTGATTTAAAATTTTATTTGCTTCTAACAATATATTTTAGTACAAGAGAACAATTGTGGCTTATTAGAGCCTACATGTATTTAAGGTAGAGGATCACTTTAAGAAAATATCTCAAATGTAACTTCACCTATCTGTTGGTTGCAGGGTACGCAGGTAGGACCCCAGAAGACTTTGCAGTTCTCTCGAATACTCAGTCTCTGCTTCCAAGATGTTCTGGAGGACCTTAAACAAACACAAACCTAATTAATGAAAAGTAAACAAACAAAACACAAATAGACAAAGGCATCTGAGCACTTATTTTAGAGACGATCTATTCAGGGATAAATAGTTGATTTTCTTTCATTGACAGTGAATCTAAGGCGGGTTAGTCAGTTCGTTCAGATAGCCCAACTGAAGATGAGAAGCCTGGAGAGACTGTAGAAACTTGCATTATTAAAACACATGCACACGTCAAGGGGAGCAGAGATTCTCAGGCATGGCTGTCCCAGAAACCAATGGAACGGAAGAAATAACCTACATTGTCACCCACGCACCCGCACACAAACGTACGCAGTAGATAAATTTAAAAAAAAAAAAAGAATTGATTGCAACAGATTACAAAAGCACTATACATGGATTGGATGAGACACTGAAAGAAGATACAAAGCAACAGACACTGGGACAATGTTTAGCACTATTGCCCCTCAGTCATAAATTTCTGAGTTTGAATCTTCTAGTGCCAAAAATATAAGCTTAATGGCCATGTTTAAATTATTTTTGGACCTGACTAACACCTTAACAGTTATGTTACAGTTAGTATGTAAGTTTTAGTGCCATGACGTAGGCCAATTCACGGTGGTTTAATTTTGTTATTTTAATCCCGCACCCGCACCCCTCACACACACACACACACACACACACACACACACACACACAAAATTTTTATATCCACTGTACGCATCAATCATGTGATTGACAGGTCATTAGTCATGCCCTCATCTGATATTAGGCTCTGTGAACGTGTGATACTAACCACATTGTAGTATGTCTTGTTGATGATAGAAGTGTCAAAACCTTTTGGAGGACTTCTCAGCGTCCCAGACTTTGGTTTATCTAATTGCTTGTCTGCACAGCAACAAATAGAGAGAAATAGTCAGTAGTCAGCATTTTTTTGTTTCCCATACAAACCCTTTTTCGTCAAAAGCTCAGTGGCTAAGTGGTGGTGTAGTTGTTCCCCAACCCACAGATTGTGAGTTTGATTCTCCCCCCGATGAATCCTTAAGTATCCTGGATCTTGACCAAGATACTGAACCCCACGTTACTCCTGATGCTGTCACACCAGTAGGTAGGTGGTAATAATTTTTTCTTGATCTCAAGAGGAAACATGCCTTTTCAAAATTCACACTTGGGGCAGCAAGTTATAAAGATTGCTAAGGCCATCTGATACGGTTAGTTTTGGATTGTAATTTTTGAGATCCTTTACACGTTTAATGCATGTTTTATGATGATAGCCCAAAGCCTCAAACCAAACAACTGATGTTATCCAGACCAAACTACTGTCAGTCCTTTGCAAACGCAATTGACGTTTTCCACAATAAACTTTCAGGATGTTCTGTGTGTAGGTGGATGGGAGGGGGGGTGTATATGTGTGTGTGTATATCCTCTCCATGCAGCAACTCTAGAACTTCCTGGCTTTGTCAGTCAAGTTTCCTTCCTTTCCTTCCTGCCTTTGTTTAAAAATAACTTACACTTGTACTAATATACTGTAGGTTGAATGTGTGTTTGCGTCTGTCATTGAATTGGACAACTTTGCATAGTCTAAGCAGAGAACAGCAGATATGATAGAGTTTTGACATGTGTAATTCTAGCACCCACCGCTTCCTTTCAGTTCTCGCACATAGTTACTGGGAAACCAGCCGGTCTTGCCGTTGAGTGAACCTTCCCACCAGCCCCCCTCCTCCTGCCTGCTCACATTAATGATGTCGCCCTTGGAGAAAGACAGTTCGTCCTCATTTGTCTGCTGGAAAGGGAAGCGTGCCTTGAAAAGAAATTGGCCACACCCACCACCTTCAGACATGTCCTGCGACAGAGAAAATGCACATGCATCAAAAGTGCAATAGACAAAATCTGAAATGATGAGGTTGCTGACTGTTGTTGAGGAGTTATTTTCTGCCTGGGTATCACTTACAAGGCTGTGATACTGAGGTGGCTGCAGTTTGGAGGAACGACTTTGGCTGTTCAGAGAATCAAATGATTTAATCCTCAATGTGGCGGAGTGCGGCACAGACACAGAAACGCCGGAATCTGCACACACTGAGCCATTTTAAATTCAAATCAAATCTTGAAGATAAAATTAAGGAGCATTTAAGCAAACATTATTACCTTCAGTGGCTTTGTTCAGTGCAACCAAGGTGTTTAGGACCTTGTTGAAGTTCAGCCCCTGAAGGAGGTCATTGACCTCAAAAGGCTGCAGGATTTAGAAAATTGATTATATACAATTTCATCATTATATTGAGATGCACAATTACACAATGGCATCCGATCCTTTTATATGTTTTATGCCATCAATATACCATATAATAACATACGCCTGCTTGTTTCACTGTGGTTTAGGATGCCATTCCAGCAACAGTCTGAAGCGGGATTATTTCAAGTCTGAGCTCCCCCTGGTAATCTCTCCATTACACACAAAAGATGCGTGCACACATGTACACTCATAAGCAAAATACTTCTAAAGCACCTAATCTTTTGAAACAACATAAAAACATTCTGAAGGAGTGAACCGAGTCTGGATCAATGAACATGTACATGGTTGATGAATACCCTCAGTATGACTACTGCTAAAGGGTCTAGTAAAAAGGTAACCCAATGCAAATCATTGATTAATGTGGTGTGTCTGATTACTATTTAGAAACAGTCACTGTAATAATAAACTCTTTAACATCTACAACTTGCATTAGTCCACTTTACACAGCATTTATTGCGACAGTGCAGTATTAAGGAATCTGCATTATAACATATGCAGACGCTATCGCCATATCCATTAGCTCACCAAGGCTTTTACTTTTACACTAATATTTTTATTGGCTTCGTTGAAAGTAATGTAAAGGTAGTTGTGATTGGCTTTACTCTTGAGACCTTGATTTAATTATTCAAATCATTTACCTAATGGCCAAACTATACGATCGCAATGGTCATCAAATAAATCATTCCGCTCCAACAGATTCAGAAGTCCACCATGATAGGAGGCAAACAGAATCGTCTGCATGTCAGCCAGGCTGCCACTAATGGAGGCCTTGGCGTCCAGCACCCTAGTTGACTACTAATCAACCTGATTGGAAAATCCACTAGCTGCATGACACATTGCATTACATCAGCCTACTACTGTCCTCTCCTTCATCCTTTTGTTCTTTACCATGGGTTTTCTCCTAGCCGCGCATACGGTCGTTCTCCCCGATTCTGATATTACAGACAACACAATGAAGCCTGTGTTATGTAATCTGATACATTGATTATAATTGCACTCGATAACCTGCGTGTGCTCTGGAAGTCTGAATATAGGTCTGAGGCAAAACATTTGTTGACACATTCTTTGAAACAGTCATAGATATATTCGCAAACATTGCACTGCCAATTTAGGCCGAAAAAGAACACGCATCAGAGAACACCTACAAAATATATTCTGAGATCAACAGCCTACTTTGAGGTTAAGGGTCAAAACAGAAACAGTGCTGCCCTCTTGTTCCCATGGCTACCACTGACAGGATGCATGAACACAATTTAATTGATTTAATAACGCTTTCATGCACGAATTGTGATAGCTGAAACCAGGATTGTTTTTTAAAAGTGTTTTAATAGTTTTTATAACTCTGTAGACGTGATAAGAAATAATCATGTATATAGGTGTCCACTGTAATGACCTTACAAGGGTAGCGTGGCTTTATTGGGACTGGGTATTTTCACCCCCACAGTCAGACCCGTGCCGCTCATAAGGCAATTTAAGCAACCACCTAAGGGTGCACCAGTGTCCAAAAAGGCGTCATGAAAAATATTCAAATAATATTTGATGAAAGCAGTTTTCAAAAAATTATCACCGGTGAAATGTGTCATTAATTCATTAAAATGGCGATCACATTCATGTAAAAACATATTCAATTTATTATTATTTTTTGCTATCATATATTATTTAATTCATTATTATTGGATAGTCCTGTGTAGTTGCTGTGCTTCAAAAATTTATTTTCTTTTAACTATGCCCATCAAAGATAGTGGCCAGATCCAATAGACAGGTACAGTAGGCTGCAAGAAGTTAGGCGCTATTATGGTTATGTCATGCTGGTCTCACAATCAAAAGCTATTTGACTAATATAATGTATAATTCCACTTTCTTCTCTTTGTAGATGCTCCTCTGAAATATTTTCTTTCTACCTCTGTACATCCTGGGCCATCTTTTACAGCGAATTTATCCACATCAGCACCAAGTCCAAGCCCACCAAGTCCAGGAAAGAAGTGCACCTTCCAAAACAACTGTCATATGAAAGTGCAATAGATGCTTTTGCTTCAGTGAAGACTAAGTTAGTAAGGTTATAAGTAAAGGTGAAAAAAAAGTTGCATTTTAAAGTGTTCTGTGTGTCTTTATAAAGGTTTGTGTTGGTAGGTATTAATCATATTGTAATAACAATTGTAATTTATTCAATGCATTTGTTTTTTAAGTGTTTTCATTGGTGCTTTTGAATAGTTATTACAGCATTTTTCTTTTAATTTCTGCACGTGTTCGTTGTCTTTTTTCATATAATAAATTACAAAGAGATAACGCGCTTTTTCAGTGTGAGTGTTTAAATATATGTGGTGAAAATAGTGGGGGGGGTTTGGGGAATAAATATGTTGCCTAGGGCACCAAAAATTGGTCAGGAACGGCCCTGCCCAAAGTACTAAGTTATAAGTGGATATTCCGTGTCTGCACCAACTATTAACGCAACAAAAACAATCTATGTTATTTGCAAATCAGCCCCTACTACATAAATTGCGTGTGCCCCATTTCCGCGATGTGAACATTTCCTGTCAAATACTGCGCACCTGTACAGTCCGTTACGACATTCCTGAATATCGACAGGTTTGGAAACAGATATTTCAGAATGACGTAAATAATAAATATCAACGTGAGCGCGCAAAAAAAATGTAATTCCAACATTTTCACCGATTTCAACATTAATGCAGTAACCCACCTCCACGCCAAAAGTCCCGGCGCCTTTGATGAACTCGCTTATGTTCAGTTGAAACTCGCTGTCACTCCTCGGTTCCTGAAAAAACTACGCATAAAAAAAGTCACTCAATTACTAGAATCTCACTCACTGTTAAGAAAGTATAACTAGCTATAACAAGGAGCGTTTGAAAAAAAATACTTCTACACGGAAATAATCTTTATTTCAACGTGGTTTGTTGCACTTGCCACTTGTCAGATGGCTATTTGTGTGTGCTATCCTCAATACCTGCCTATACTTCCGGTTAAACTTTCACATTAAAAGAATGATTAGATGAAACCTAATTGCGCTGCATTGTTGACTTTGTATAGTTAATTTATAAAACATGATATCACAAATTATAATACACGGGCTAGCATTAGATGAGCTGCTTCCATAGAAAATGATTGTCCATTGATGTGGATATCAGTGATGTACCTTTATTTCGAAAGAGACATGTCTGACCTTGTTTCACAAACGAGAGGCCCTCATAATTCATTTACAGTTCAATCATTTATTATATAGCCACACATCGCACCGACAATAGCCTACAAGGGTTCTTCTTTTTCCGGTCTTTTATTTTGTCATATTAAGTTCATATTATGTTATATGATCATTTCATCATATTGTTGTTCTCAGAGAGTTTTTGCAATTACTTACTTTTTCTGTCGTTCCCGGTCTCAGTCGCTCCAGCAGCCTGCACAATACCACCCCGTCCTGCAGAGACGTCCGGAGGAAAGCCTCCGGATCCGAGATGCTCTTTTTGGGAGACTCCAGCACCCCGAGCGTGATGAGCCACGTTACAGTCTGCTCAGCCGCGTTCATCGCGGACTCAGAAAGCTCGTGGGCCGATAAAATGTCTCTTACTAAAAAAATAGCAGACGTGGAGGAGAGTCAGCCTAGTGGTTCAGGCGTCCTGCACCTCATTGTTGAATCACCCCAGCTCAGCTATCCCAATGTCAAAACATGGATGTGTTCTTGCCTCTCTCTCTCTCTCTCTCTCTCTCTCTCTCTCTCTCTCTCTCTCTCTCTCTCTCTCTCTCTCTCTCTCTCTCGCTCGCTCTCCAATTACATTAGCTAATATTCATTCACGAGTAGCGTTGGCTTTGTAGCTGCGTAAAATGGTGTCATGGCGCTACCTAGTGGACAATGATTTGAAGTGGACATAATTAATTTGTAGAAGCCAGGGTTTACCCACTTTGAGGGGACCCAACCGGGCGGAACTCCCCGACGTGAAGGTCGCCACGGAGCCAGAAATTTTGTTTATTTATTTATTTTCTTTCTTTTTTTTTTTTTGAGGGGGAGGGGGGTGTCAAAACTACTAAAACTACTGAAATGCAAAGAAAACTGTTATGGCACAGTTATTTCTATAACACATACAAAAACTGATTTTCATTCAAAATTGTATTTTTTCAATGATTTGCAAAATAAAAGTTAACAAAAACAGCAATAACCCCAACCTCCCTCTCCTAATTTTTATTTTCCCTCATTTCCTCACATACAAAATGCCAAATCTTAATTTTAACTACTTAAGAATATAGGATTTATATTAAAAATGAAGTTAATGTAAACATTTACTTTTGCTTTTTTTCCCTCTTTTAATAATTAAATAAAGATATAAATAACACATTCATAAAAATAAGTACAAATGACTTATAGTATACAGAGCAGGGGTCGCGTTAACCGAATATTTTCCGTCGTTGACCGGTTTTTTAAAACGGTGACGGAAAAAACCGAAGTCCATCCGTCATTTTGACAGGTTGCAATTCACACCCCAGACCACAGGGTGGCGAGTGAGCATATTAATTAGCTATTGTCTCTCTTGATGCATGACGTCGTTGGCCTTACTCGGAAAAATGTCAAGGCAACTGAGTGTTTGCCTGGCTCGGCCAGACTGTTCTCCTTGTATTTTTCAAACACTGAGAGAAAAGTCTGGGACACAGCCTCTCGAGTAGGTACAAAATCGATCGACAAATCAGATTTATTTACGTGACGCGTTCTTCACGAGCAACATCACTCTTTCACGCCGAAAGTCGTCTCTACAACAACACGGATGGCGAACGGGAGAACCGAGAATATGTTACAATCCGCGGTAAATTCAGTTTTAAATGAGCTAAAACACATCGACACGAGACACTGACAACAGTCTGTCTCGCGCTAGCCATGTTGAATAAACTCTGTTCTCCTCGTACATTTACTTCCGCGCGCAAGTCCCTCGTCCTGCCCTCGTCGCTTTGCTAACGGCACGTCTGCCCGTCGCTGATTGGTGCACTCCGCTGTCTGTTTGCCTCTTGTTAAGCTTGTTCGGACAGAATATTAATTAAAAATGAATGAAAACTAAATACTATTGAATATGTCATTATTATCATTTTAAAAATGTAAGTGACGGGTAAAAATAGATTATGACCGGATTTTTAAGACACTGTCAGTCAAAATGACAGACAACGAAAAAGTCTAGCGCAACCTCTGATACAGAGTGAAATGGAATATATTTTGAAGATCGCGCAGACATCGACTTTTTTAAATCATAAGAAAATGAATAAGTAGCCTAACATAAATGAACAAATATAAGTCCAAAGTGCACATTGACAGCTACGATGTTCTGAACCTCCCCATCAGAGCAATTAAAACTAAATATGATAAATAAGCCTCCTCAAATCTTTCCTTGCTCTTAAAGATTTGATCCATTTTCTGTTGCATTGCCCTTTTTTATTGCATCAATTCAACAAACATTTTTTTTTTTTTTGCTGTTCCAGAAAACATGCACATTTGAACCAAATCAGCGCTAACTATCCCTGCTGATCACATGTCAGTATGTCAGCCAATTGAACGGATAAATGAGTCCAGGCGTTTTGCTTTGCTGCGTGCATTCGCACATTGACATGACTCATCATCGTCAGACTCAGATACCTACAGCAGCTGAGGAAACCTCCATGCCGTCCGTGGAATAAAATACATAATAAGTATCGGTGGAAAACGGATGACGCTACACAAACACTTTATTATGCTTGTTGTTTACACTTGTGTATGGAAATCGGATGGTGGTAGATTGTTATCTTCTTGGAGATGTGTGGCAGCTTAGCTTTTTTTTTTTTTTTTTTTTTTTTTTACGTAGCATTTTGACAGTTGCTGTCATATTTTTGGAATAAAAGCACCGTGTGCTGGAACAGCATTCTGGCCCTGAATCTTATACCGGAACTGTGTTCCGGCCCTGAATCTTATACGGGAACTGCGTTCCTGACCGTTGTAGCCCACTTTCACCCCTTCCTACACCCAAGGGGAACCCTGAAGCAGGAATTGCAGCCTCCGATGCATGCCAGAAGCCCCATCTCTTGTCCACTAAAGCACAACAAGACAGATAAACGTGTATAATTTGGTGACTTTTCGGCCATATAGATAATAATAATCACAAGAATTGCAAGAGGGCCTTTACACTGCTGTATCAATGTTTGCTTCCCATTCATCTAAGCAACATCAGTTCATATTTGTCAAATATCAGACCCCGGACTGGCATTATTCAATAGCAAACAGCAATACAGCAAATATCAGTGCTGTCAGTTTTTCTGTCAGTGGCTCTTCAACTTCCTTGTTTGTCTCACTCAGTGTTGCTTCCTCTTTCAAAAGCATTTGGTAACCGTTAACATCGATGAATTTGGCAGAATAGAGTTTTCGTATGATAGACTTTGAAAACGGACCAGCCTATTTCTGACAAGTTAATTTGTTTCCATTTTGGAGTCATTTTGTAGCACTGGTAACATTTGTACGAGATGGGTGAGTACATGAGAGAAAGTACTTCAGTTGCTCAGATACAACACCTTGATACAATCTTCTGTCTTTCTGCAGCAGCAGTGTGTTCATTCATGGATGTTTGACAAACTTGTGGTATTGGCAGTTCTGGCGATACCTGTCTATGTAGTTTACATGCTGTGTGCCTGAGTGTGAATGTTTGTCCAAAATGTCAGGAGACAGCAGCACTCTGTCCTGGAGGAGTATGTCTCCTACTGGCCAACCAAAGGACCCAGATATGTCACACACAGCAACTACGGGCAGGAAAAGCATATTCCCGGTGAAAATTATCAAAGTGTGTTTCCTCAGCAACAGTTTCAACCTCGGCAAGAACTTCAAACTGGTCCGCTGCGACGAAGGAATGACAGTCAGGGTATTTTACAACTACTATCTTAACTAACCTGCATTTTTTGTAATTAACCTGTTTTATTCTGTTTTGGGGTTTCAGCTTCCTTTTTGTTTAAGTCCTTCAAAATTTTCGGTAGTCCCTGCGATGATAGATACGCCTACCTTATTTCGTGACACTCAGTGAAGTGAAGTGGTGTAAAATAAAAAAAATAAAAAAATGTAATAAAAACTTCCAAATGAACTACGACCACCTGACTCGCTCCCTAAACATCTCATCAGCACTGAGACATGAAAAGCGTAACCGAACAGTGCGCATGGATTCTGTTAGCTAACTTGGAACCTACAGGCAATATTAAATCTATGATTAATTAATGGAATTATGAGCGCTGAGACAAAAAATTAAAAATTGGGCTCTGATGATTGATGCGTGTACATCCCTAGAACATACCTATTAAAATTCATTTTGATCTGCCCTCAAATAACAGAGCAATACCAATTATAAGTGGCCAATTAATTATTTCAATCTAATTATCAACCTTCGGACAAAAAATAAAAGATTGGGCTCAAAAAAATCAAAGTTTATTACATCCCTAGAATATACCCTACCATTTTTTCCCCCTGTTCCATCCATGAATAATGGAGGCAATTTTAGTGTGTGAAGAACAAAGTAAGCAAGAAGTACGGGTGGTCTAATAATCCAAATGGTCCAAATGCGGCACCTTACGGAGATTAATATTCAATGCCCACAAAATAGTATCTTCATTAGGATACTAAAATTTGAGAGTTTTCAGGTGAGCAGGAAAATATTATATGAAGAATACACACATATGAGTGTGCTGCAGGTTGAGGGCTGTGACGAAAAGCCCTCAACAGGCTAACTCGTAACGACAGGAACAATAAGTGCACATTTAATTAATAAGTCCTGAGACAAAGAAGTAAAAATTCAGGCTCGTGGAATGAATAGATACTGGCAGCTACCACATAGCTACCAAGTTTCAAGACGATAGCTTTATGAATGACGGAGGAGTCAGACTTCAAAGTGTTTCCACAAGAACAACAACAACTACTACTTTAGTGACAACTTGACGGACAGCCTTATGACTGTAAAAACAATGATTCGAAGAGGGGTATGGTGGTGTTTGCCACATCCGCCTGACAGTTCTGAGGTTGGGAATTTTTTTAGACAGCCTCCCTGCTTGATGTTTACTAGGGTTTTGTCTGCCTGGTTTTCTCACACATTATATACTGTATATACACACTGCTGGGCGAAAGTATGAGCACCTCTGGAATTCTGTCAGATAATGCTCAATTTCTCCCAGAAAAGGATTGCAATTATAAATGCGTCGGTTTATTTTGCTTGCAATGGAAAAATACAAAATAGAATGAAAAAAAAAAAAATCATTATCATTTTACACAAAACTCCAAAAATGGGCCTGGCAAAAGTATTGGCACCCTCAGCCTAATACTTGGTAGCACAACCTTTAGAAAAAAAACGTAACTGCGAACAACCGTTTCCGGTATACATCAATGAGTTTCTTACAATGCTCTGCTGGAATTTTAGACCATTCTTCTATGGCCACCTGCTCCAGGTCTCTGAGATTTGAAGGGTGCCTTCTCCAAACTGCCATTTTCAGATCTCTCCACAGGTGTTCTATGGGATTCAGGTCTGGACTCATTGCTGGCAACTGGGCCCAACATTATGCTATAAAATTTGTTGGTAGTCTTCAGATTTCATAATGCCATTCACACGGTCAAGCAGTCCAGTGCCAGAGGCAGCAAACCACCATGTTTGACTGTGGAGACCGTGTTCTTTTCTTTGAAGGCCTCATTTTTCCCCCTGTAAACTCTATGTTGATGCCTTTTCCCAAAAAGTTCTACTATTGTCTCATCTGACCAGAGAACATTCTTCCAGAACCTCACTGGCTTTCTCAGGTAAGTTTTGGCAAACTCCAGCCTGGCTTTTTTATGTGTCTGGGTCAGAAGTGGGGTCTGCCTGGGTATCCTACCATAGAGTTCCTTTTCATTCAGACACCGACGGGTAGAACGGGTTGACACTGTTGTACCCTCGGACTGCCGAACAGCTTGAACTTGTTTGGATGTTAGTAGAGGTTCTTTATCCATCATCCGCACAATCTTTCGTTGAAATCTCTCGTCAATTTTTCTTTTCCGTCCACATCTAGGAAGGTTTGCCACAGTGCCATGGGCTTTACACTTATTGATGACAAAGCGCACGGTAGACGCAGGAACATTCAGGTCTTTGGAGATGGACTTGTAGCCTTGAGATTGCCCATGCTTTCTCACAATTTTGCTTCTCAAGTCCTCAGACAGTTCTCTGGTCTTCTTTCTTTTCTCCATGCTCAATGTTGTACACACAAGGACATAGGACAGAGGTTGGGTCAACTTTAATTCATTTTAACTAGCTGCAACTGTGATTTAGTTATTGCCACCACCTGTTATGTGCCACAGGTAAGTGACAAGTACTTTTAATTACACAAATTAGAGAAGCATCGCATGATTTTTCAAAGGGCGCCAATACTTTTGTCCGGCCCATTTTTGGAGTTTTGTGCAAAATGATAAAAATTATTTTTTTTCCCTATTCTCATTTGTATTTTTTCATTGCAAGCAAAATAAATGAAGATATCGCTACAATAGCATTTGTAATTGCAATCATATTCTGGGAGAAATTGAGCATTATCTGACAGATTTGCAGGGGTGCCAATACTTTTGGCCAGCAGTGTACACTGTATTTATATTAGATTCATAATGAAGATGCTAATTATATAATTTTCCCTGCAATTTGCTGGTGAGCAATCCAGGGTGCACCCCTAAGGCAGGTGGTATAGGCTCCAGCACTCAGATGGATTCAGAAGAGCGCAATTACAGTATAAGTTGTTTATTCAGTTCAACAGTGTTCATTTTACCTTGAGGGATGGACAACGACTTTTTAAACTACACTTGACCCCTTTTAATGTCTTTTCAGCATTGATGAATTGAGCCACATGATGATGTACTATTAAGTCTTCAGCTCACAGACTGCACAATCTTCTCTCATAGGATGTCATCAGCATTGTCCTGTCCGGTGGCTGTGTGGGTCCAGCCATAAAGCACAACCTCTCTTACGGACTCCTCCTCAAACATCTCAAGTCGTCAGACATACACTGGCTGCATCCGGACTTGACTATGGCTGAGCTCACCCAGCGATACGTGGAGCAGCACCTGGAAGCTGAGTGGAGGTCTGTATTCTTTGTTTATTGTCGTTGCCAAGTGAAACTAGAAAATGCAATTCCTGCTGAAATTGTGTGGAAACACTTTCACACTAGTGGACTGAGATGTTGAAAAAATGTCGAATTATGTAAATTTGTGGCAATTCCTGATCACTTCCTGTTGAATTCCAGGAAATGGCAGGTCACTTGGCATTAATTTGGGTAACTTTTTGTTGATTTTAGGGAATTTCCAGGTGACTAGCTGTTCATTTTGGGTCACTACCTGTTGATTTTGGGAAACCCTGGGTCACCTCCTATGATTGTGGGTCACCTCCTGTTGATTATTTGTCAAAAACAATGACCATCCATTTTTCATGGGTCTGATTTAAAACTCAGTAGAAAAGATTTTGTGGGTATGTGAGTGTTAAATGTGCCTTTAGAAATGAATGGGCGGACTGGAAATTAATAGGGATGCGTTTTGGTGGAACGGTGCATATTTGGTAAATACTACATTCTTGGTTTGCCTTGATTTTTTTTTTTTTTTTTTTTTTTTTTTTGTGGACTGTTGAACCATGTGAATCAGATTTTTAAAGTGTTAACAGATATACAGTATTTTGAATGTTTCGGGGGTGGAGGTTCTAACCTGTGCTTTTATCCGGCTGCTTGGCATTGAGAATGGAAATCTGAGTGTCCGATTGGTCTGAACAATTTTCATGTATCACATGGCAGTATGACATTCTCCCATTGCGATCATTCAACATGCTTAATTTATTAGAAGAAAGCAACAAATAGGAAGGAGTTATAGGGGGACAGAGGAAAATAAGGAGAGGGAGACAGAAGAAGTACAAACAACATTAAGAAATACATTGAATGCCTACACTAACTATGAATATGCTGGTGCTATCGTTAGTCAGTTGATTTCCAGTTGACACAATGGGGGGGCCCTGATGACCAAGAAAAAAAAAGAAGAGGAGTGGATTCAGAAAGATAAGTAATTGGGAGGGTTAGAGTGTACACTAATCAGCCATGTGAAGTGTACAACCCAGTATTTGTGTGAATCCCTTGTGAGTCTGAGTATGCTTGTATCCTATTCTACGCTATCTGATCGCTAGTCCTGACACCGTGTTTTACTAGTTAAGTGTGTCTAATTAAACCTAGTCATCCGTGAATACCTACAGAAGAGTGAAAATGCCGGCGGGCGCCGCCCCAGGGCCAGAGGGTGGGCATTTTTTGGGGAACGACCAATGGGTTCCATGCGTCCTGCTGGTTTCTAAGACATTTTGGAGTTGGAACGGTGTCAGTCTGTCAAAGGTGTTTAATGGGCTGTACGCTGAAAAAGCAGGTTCAGTGTATTTTTTTAAAAAAAATTTTATTGATAGGTTGTTTTGATTTTAAAAGCATTCCAACAACAAGGCATAGTTACAGTGCCTGTTACTCTTCCAGATATGATTTAAGGATCAGATACATTCCAACAAACTTCTTGGAAAAATTCCAAGAGGACAGAACCACCATGGTCTACTTTTACCAGCAGGTCAGTTGTGCTGTTTGAAACACTTTTACTGTCTTAAAAAAACAACATTGGTTGTAAGGGACATAAATCGGAGTGCATTTACAGGTACGTAGTGATTACATGCAGCGGTTTGCCTCCAAAGTCAGCGATGGGATGGCTCTGCAGCTTGGTTGCCTGGAGATTAGGTAGTGCATACAATTCAAGCACACTCATTTGTCTTCTGTATAAAAATCAGCCTTTTTTGATGTGCTGGCAGGAGATTCTACAAAGACATGAATCCAAATGGACTGGAGAAAAAGTCCAACTTTGAGCTATTGGAGTAAGTCAGCGCCAAATGCTTTGTGGACAATCTCTGACTTTTCTCGGCTCAGACAACATGCTATATTAATCTTATTTTCAAATATACACATTAAGTTTACAGGGCATCTGACATGTCGCCATTTTGCAACCAACTTTGTGGAAAAAAATAAAGACAAAATAATTCCGTTTTGACAGAGTCCTCAAAAATGTTTGTATTTAGTGAAGTGGCCAATGCGTGTCATACTAGTTAGAAAGAATGTAGGATTATCATACTTTTTCATGATCTGAATTTTCTCTATTAGGAAGGATGTGGGACTGGACTTGTTCTTTCCGAAAGAGCTTATCAACAGCATGAAGGTAGGGATTCAGTTATTATGTATTCCGTTGTTCCCCTCCACCAAAATCTGACTTCTGACTTATAGCCAAAGCAGCTACGTCGCATGATCCGTCAAACATTCCAGGGCTATGGTACGCTGAACCAGGAGCAGTGCATGGCCAGGTTCTTCAGCACTCTGGCCCAGTGTTACAACTATACACAGGAAAGATTTGCCTGCCAGTTGGTGGTGAGTCAGTGTGGCTCATTATTTGTACTTGCTGTGGCTGCTGAGTGTCGTGTGAAAACATTTACCACTAGCTCATTGTAGGAAACCCCTTAGACCACTCAAACATTTGCGCAAGGGCTTGTTTGTGCTACAGTATCTTTTCATGTGCAAGATAGTTTCTGTGTTTGACTGTGTGTTCCTCTTAAGCACGGTTGGCGTGTAACAATAGACCTCGTCATTGGATCTGAAGGGATCAGCCAGCAAACAGGAAACTCAACAGTAAGTTTACTCTCTTTAGAGTTAATAAAGTCCTGGTTTTATCAGACGTGAAACGATGTCTTTTTTTCTCCCAAGCCTGTCCGCCTGGCCACATTCTCTCAAGTGAGCAGTATCTTGTGCACTGCAGAAAGCGATGGTCGTGCTCTGCTCACTGTATATATAGAGGGAACCAAGCAGGTAACTTGGCCAATATGACAGCCCAAATAATAATTCAGTCGTTTTTGGGCCGACAAATTATTTTAACACATTTTTGGCTGCAGAATCTAAAAGTGATCTCAGTTTTTCTCTATCAGGTCAAGGTTTTTCCAACACATTTCAATTCATGTATTTAACAAGTTATTATGCCACTACAAGCAATATCCTTTGTAAAAACATACAGTAATAGTGGTAAATAAGGATTGCAGTCATGCATTTCTTTCATACTTGATTGTATTTTTATAGTAGATTTTCAAAAATTATTATTATTATTATTATTATTATTATTATAAAACAAGCGCATATGCTACAGTGTTTTTTTTTGTTTGCTTTTTTTAGGGGAGTGGGACTCGAGTAAAAAAATATAATTAATTAGCAGTATTTAAAGTCAGTAATCTTGATTAATCACATTTTAATCTTAATAATCCTAATAATATTTGTCCTAAAAAGCTAAAAAATGTTAAATAATTTTAGTATGCAAATAATTGCATTTCAACACAAAACAATAGAAGAACAATTATCGTACCTGTTGCAAAACTTAAAAGTTAAAGTGTCTTTTGTCAAAAATAAGACAGAAAAATAACATAAAGTGCACATCTTTCTTTTAAAAACAGACATTTCAGAGATCTAAATCTCCAAGTAATCTTGGCAAAAAGTATTTTGTACTGTAGGTGGCCCCCAACGTTTCTTCACCACAGACTGCTTTTATGTGAAGACATATTTTGATGTATCTTTTGAACGAGCTGGCTCATATTATTCTGAGTGAATTATGAAAGACTAAAATATTACACAGACAGACAGGCAGGTAGACAAACAACTATTAGTACAAACCCACTTTTATTCTAATGTAATGTATCTATTTTGAGCAATTGTACTAATTTACAGTGCCTTGCAAAAGTATTCGGCCCCCTTGAACCTTGCAACCTTTCGCCACATTTCAGGCTTCAAACATAAAGATATAACATTTTAATTTTTTGTCAAGAATCAACAACAAGTGGGACACAATCGTGAAGTGGAACAACATTTATTGGATAATTTAAACTTTTTTAACAACTGAAAAGTGGGGCGTGCAATATTATTCGGCCCCCTTGCGTTAATACTTTGTAGCGCCACCTTTTGCTCCAATTACAGCTGCAAGTCGCTTGGGGTATGTTTCTATCAGTTTTGAGAGACTGACATTCTTGCCCATTCTTCCTTGCAAAACAGCTCGAGCTCAGTGAGGTTGGATGGAGAGTGTTTGTGAACAGCAGTCTTCAGCTCTTTCCACAGATTCTCGATTGGATTCAGGTCTGGACTTTGACTTGGCCATTCTAACACCTGGATACGTTTATTTTTGAACCATTCCATTGTAGATTTGGCTTTATGTTTTGGATCATTGTCCTGTTGGAAGATAAATCTCCGTCCCAGTCTCAGGTCTTGTGCAGATACCAACAGGTTTTCTTCCAGAATGTTCCTGTATTTGGCTGCATCCATCTTCCCGTCAATTTTAACCATCTTCCCTGTCCCTGCTGAAGAAAAGCAGGCCCAAACCATGATGCTGCCACCACCATGTTTGACAGTGGGGATGGTGTGTTCAAGGTGATGAGCTGTGTTGCTTTTACGCCAAACATATCGTTTTGCATTGTGGCCAAAAAGTTCCATTTTGGTTTCATCTGACCAGAGCACCTTCTTCCACATGTTTGGTGTGTCTCCCAGGTGGCTTGTGGCAAACTTTAACGAGACTTTTTAATGGATATCTTTGAGAAATGGCTTTCTTCTTGCCACTCTTCCATAAAGGCCAGATTTGTGCAGTGTACGACTGATTGTTGTCCTATGGACAGACTCTCCCACCTCAGCTGTAGATCTCTGCAGTTCATCCAGAGTGATCATGGGCCTCTTGGCTGCATCTCTGATCAGTTTTCTCCTTGTTTGAGAAGAAAGTTTGGAAGGACGGCCGGGTCTTGGTAGATTTGCAGTGGTCTGATGCTCCTTCCATTTCAATATGATGGCTTGGGAAATCTTTTTGTATCCAAATCCGGCTTTAAACTTCTCCACAACAGTATCTCGGACCTGCCTGGTGTGTTCCTTGGTTTTCATAATGCTCTCTGCACTTTAAACAGAACCCTGAGACTATCACAGAGCAGGTGCATTTATACGGAGACTTGATTACACACATTTGGATTCTATTTATCATCATCGGTCATTTAGGACAACATTGGATCATTCAGAGATCCTCACTGAACTTCTGGAGTGAGTTTGCTGCACTGAAAGTAAAGGGGCCGAATAATATTTTACGCCCCACTTTTCAGTTTTTTATTTGTTAAAAAAGTTTAAATTATCCAATATATGTTGTTCCACTTCACGATTGTGTCCCACTTGTTGTTGATTCTTGACAAAAAAAATTAAATTTCATATCTTTATGTTTGAAGCCTGAAATGTGGGGAAAGGTTGCAAGATTCAAGGGGGCCGAATACTTTTGCAAGGCACTGTAACGGGCTCTCTCTATTTCTGCAGCCATCAGGCAAGCTAATGTGTGCATCAGTTTAATCGGTGAAGCGGAATATTGTGTGTAGTTGTAGTCTTGTGGAGTAGTTGTCTACCAACCCAAAGGTTGTGGATTGGATGCCCTGCCCTGGTGATCATGCCAAAGTACCTTTGAGCAGGATACCCAACCCCATGTTGCTCTTGATCCTCTCTCATCTGGAGGTGACTGAGGTGACAGTGTCAGAGCACCTTGAACGTGGAAAAGCGCTATACAATAGTGTTGTATCGGTCGCGAACGATTCGTTCTTTTTGAACGAATTGTTTGGGTGAACGAGACCGAACTAATCACCATCTGCACTGATTCGTTCTATGAAGTTGGTGGCGCTTGTTCGCTGCGTGGGAGGGCGTTGAGCAAGCGGCAGCGTCTTCTGACATCGCACACGACCAATCAGACGCCAGCCTCATCGCGGGCAGGGGAGGGAGCGGAAACAGAATCATGGCGTATGTCACTCATTTCCACGTGTGGCCAATAAGCAGCCAGCGTGCAGGCAGGGGGGAAAGACTGAGTTTTGTCACTTCCCGTTCAGTGATTCGGTCCTCCGGTTCCTGACCTAGCTTGCTGCTAACTTGACTTTCCAGTAATGACTATGCGGTGAACGAGTCATAAAATGAAAGGAAACGACTTTGTCACATATTTGTTAACGTGGAGCCTATCAAATGCTGCTCAAAAAGACAAAAACACCACACAAATCTAGCGAGCATGGTTTAGTGTTCTACTTTTCTCAACAGACTCGGGACTGTGCCTATGACGATATACTATCAAATTTACAGTAATTTAAAACACGCGTAGCTGCGAGGCAAGCAAAACCTGAGCTGCGGTCGCGTGACGGCAGTGAAGCGGGCAGAGAACTGTCACTATATGGAGGCTTCATGGCAGCGATATGTACCTCATATGTGCACAGAAAAAAAATAATATTTAGTATGATCACCATAATACTGATTTGCAATGAAACTGTATATACATGTCAATTTTTTCCGAGTGTTTTTTTTTTTTTTTTTCGTGTCAGAGGGTGTCGGTTGGTTTGACAAATTATGTCAATCCGTCCATCATGTGCTACCAAGCGCCCCAAAAACAAAGCGCGCGGACACGGGAGATGTCGCAATATGTCTACATTTTTCTTAACAGACTAATGAGAGTAGAAAGGCGAAATCATAAAGCAAACAATTATTTCTCGTCAGCATTTGACGATCTGAGATGCGGGGACGACAGGGGAGCTGACCGGATTATTTTATTTATTAATACCAGTGCAAAAATTCAAAACGATCATCTTAATAATAAAAAACAAAAATACAACAGAGCGAGAGGTTAATATGATGTGTTGGCCGTTCCATAATTAGAAATTAAACTTTCGATTTATTTTTATTTTCGTGACAGCAGGCATGCCGCGTTGGCTGTTAGCAGCAGCATTGTATATGTGAGCAAGATCATGCTAAAGAAAGTCCGTGCGCCCCCGACCCCAAACCCCGACTTCCCCCTCAAAAGGAAAATGTTTAACCGTGTCCTAATTCGAAATGCAAGCACGAGCCATGACTTTGAGCCCATAGAACTAGGACAGACGACGCGGAAGTTCTCCCTCGCTTTTGCAGCAGCGGGAGGGAGACGAGGCTGTCTCTGAGAGCAGAATGATATCGCCTGTCACTCATTTCTGAAACTACGACGAGTGGTCAATGTGCAAGAGAGGGAGGGACCAAGCAATGTCACTTCCCGTTCAGTTATACTGCGAAGCGGTCTTTAGTGATTCGTTCGGCAACGTCACTTCCCGTTCACTAACCGAACGATTCATTTGGGTGGGGAGGGAGATGAGGGGGGCGAACGATTCGTTGAACGATTCGTTTGAACGAATCGTTTTACTGAACGAACCGGAATGGATTCGTTTACTCAAGTGAACGACAGATCCCGTCACTACTATACAAGTGAAATCTCCAGCCAATTTATTATTACACACAGTATCAAACAGAATTAGAATGCATCAAAACAGTGTTTTGATTCATTCTGATAAAAGTAATAAACCACCCCCCCTTCTAAAAAGAGGGTTTAGTTTCCATTTAAGTACAGTGAGTTCGTACTTTTGCCTCATCTGCCCCAAAGCTATCTTGTCATTTTAGTCTCATGAAAACATGCTCAAAAACTCACTAGCAGCGTCACAGTGCAGCCAAAGTGCTGTGGCCTCCCTGTGGTGTAGTTGTGCATTAAATATCCTGTTTTACCCTGCAGCCTCTTTCAGTGAGTACAGAGTCTATGGCTGTAGCAGAAAACATGGCCAACTTAATTGACGGCTTCTGCCAGCTGGAATGCTGCTCTAAAGGCTCACTCATAAGCAGGGGAAACAAAGGTATACACTCGAAGAATTGACCAAGAATGAAACAGGACATCTTGTGATACGTTTAACAAATTCATTTAATATTTATTCTTCCAGTGAGACAGAAACTACCTGAGATTCCAAAACAGTGAGTTCAACTTTTCGAAGGCACCTCATATGTACTTGGAAGATGTGCCAGCCCTGAGCAATTATTAGAACTTATTGACAGTACTTGGTTAAATTTATAAAGACTCTTTTAATTTGGTCACTGATATTTCAGTTTAATATACATTGGGGCAAATAAGTATTTAGTCAACCACTAATTGTGCAAGTTCTCCCACTTGAAAATATTAGAGAGGCCTGTAATTGTCAACATGGGTAAACCTCAACCATGAGAGACAGAATGTGGAAAAAAAAACAGAAAATCACATAGTTTGATTTTTAAAGAATTTATTTGCAAATAATGGTGGAATATTGGAAAAAATTGGTGGAAAGTATTTGGTCAATACCAAAAGTTCATCTCAATACTTTGTTATGTACCCTTTGTTGGCAATAACGGAGGTCAAACGTTTTCTGTAACTCTTCACAAGCTTTTCACACACTATCGCTGGTATTGTGGCCCATTCCTCCATGCAGATCTCCTCTAGAGCAGTGATGTTGTGGGGCTGTCGTTGGGCAACACGGCCTTCAACTCCCTCCAAAGATTTTCTATGGGGTTGAGATCTGGAGACTGGCTAGGCCACTCCAGGACCTTGAAATGCTTCTTACGAAGCCACTCCTTTGTTGCCCTGGCTGTGTGTTTCGGATCATTGTTATGCTGAAAGACCCAGCCACGTCTCATCTTCAATGCCCTTGCTGATTGAAGAAGTTTTTCACTCAAAATCTCTCGATACATGGCCCCATTCATTCTTTCCTTTACACAGATCAGTCGTCCTGGTCCCTTTGCAGAAAAACAGCCCCAAAGCATGATGTTTCCACCCCCATGCTTTACAGTGGGTATGGTGTCCTTCGGATGCAATTCAGTATTGTTCCTCCAAACACGAGAACCTGTGTTTCTACCAAAAAGATCTATTTTGGTTTAATCTGACCATAACACATTCTCCCAGTTCTCTTGTGGATCATCCAAATGCTCTCTAGCAAACACCAGACGGGCCTGGACGTGTACTGGCTTCAGCAGGGGGACACGTCTGGCAGGGCAGGATTTGAGTCCCTGGCAATGTATTGTGTTACTGATAGTAGCCTTTGTTACTGTGGTCCCAGCTCTCTGTAGGTCATTCACTAGGTCCCCCCATGTGGTTCTGGGATTTTTGCTCACCGTTTTTATCATTTTGACACCACGGGATGAGATCTTGCATGGAGCCCCAGATCGAGGGAGATTATCAGTGGTCTTGTATGTCTTCCATTTTGTAATAATTGCTCTCACAGTTGATTTCTTTACACCAAGCGTTTTACCTATTGCAGATTCAGTCTTCCCAGCCTGGTGCAGGTCAACAATTTTGTCTCTGGTGTCCTTCGACAGCTCTTTGGTCTTGGCCATAGTGGAGTTTGTAGTGTGACTGACTGAGTTTGTGGACAAGTGTCTTTTATACCGATAATGAGTTAAAACAGGTGCCATTAATACAGGTAACGAGTGGAGCCTCGTTAGACCTCGTTAGACCTCGTCAGAAGAAGTTAGACCTCTTTGACAGCTAGAAATCTTGCTTGTTTGTAGGTGACCAAATACTTATTTTCCACTCTAATTTGGAAATAAATTATTTAAAAATCAAACAATGTGATTTTCTGTTTTGTTTTCCACATTGTTTCTCATGGTTGAGGTTTACCCATGGTGACAATTACAGGCCTTTCTAATCTTTTCAAGTAGGAGAACTTGCACAATAGGTGGTTGACTAAATAATTATTTGCCCCACTGTATAAGATCACAATGATTTCAAATTATAGTAAAGATTACTATTATTATAGCGACAATTCGATAACCTCTTAAGCTCACTTGTAGGTGTCTTCCTCAGCCTAAGTAATTATGTTTGATCTGTTTTTTAGCAATGTTCCGACTGGACCAACTAGAGGTTTGACCAAACTATCACACTTGCATTAAACTTATTTGCATACAGAGTAAACATTTAAAGGCCCATTTTCAGACTTTTCCCCCCCTTTCTTCAGGTTCAGATATTTATGCGGAGATTCCTGAGGTCACAATGGACCAATGTGGTGAGACAAATTTGCCTAAGCCATAATAATGCTTGGAAATAACAATGCAGCACGACCATTAAAAAGACAAAAATGTGTCTGTATATTTAGAACATCAAAGGATTTCCCGAGCAGATGTAACTGTAGGTTCGATCCTGGGTGAGGGCTTTTTTGGAGAGGTTCATGATGGTGTGTATAAAAGTAAGGTGAGTTAATCTGCAAAGTTCTAATGTAAATAAATAGCCTGTCGAGTTTTGGTAACTCACTGCAGTGATTGTGTTTTATGTATAAAGACAGGCGAGACGATCCGAGTGGCCATCAAAACATGCAAGGACTGTTCAGCAAGCGTGAAGGAAAGGTTTCTCAGTGAAGCTGGTCAGTAAACATTAATGCATGCTTCTCCATAAATTATTTGGACACATAAACCTTATATGCTGGTTAAATTTCAGCTTTGATGAAAAACCTGGACCACCCGCATATTGTGCGCCTGGTTGGAGTAGTTGATATTGATCCAATCTGGATTGTCATGGAACTCTATGAACTTGGAGAGGTGTGTATGCAAGAGTCATGTTCACAGCATGTCATGGCATGTCCATGGCATTTTCACATTCCATGAAAGTACATTCTATAACATCTTTCTGAGGTTGTGAGCACTATAGAGATCAGAGCAAACCTTGTCGTTGCTTTGAAAGTTTTGGTGCCTTTTTTGGGCACGTTTTCCTGTCAATGATCTCAGCTTTAAACATCTTGCAAAAAATAAAAAGTCCAAGAAACGAACCCAACCTGGAATCCAATCTCTATTAATGGCAAAACAATTGCGCATGAAACAGAATAATGGAGACCTCAATTGTTGTGTGTGTTGGTGCAGTTAAGAGCAATGATGATGAGGTGGTGGGCAAGTTTGTTGAAAAGGAACTTTAAATGGTAGGTTTTGGTGAAATTTGCAAATGGAGAGAAACACATAGTGACATATTAAAGTGAAGGCACGTCGTACTCTGGAGTGAAAAGTAAAGCCTTGTACTTAGTTTTTTGTGTATGTAACTTGTAATTTGAATTGAAATTTCATTGCACTTGTTGAAATGACAATAAACCTGAATAGAATTGAGTAGTCTGTAAAAATTATTATGCTGAATACTGATGCGAGTAAAAGTAAGCTTAGAGATAGAGCAGAGCTGCAAATGATTGACATTTAGAAATAAGGAATGTTGTGAAGACTAATAAATACAAAAAAATATCTGGGTTGTCTTAGTAACTGGTTTAATATTACTTTATAGCAGTGGTTCTTAACCTTGCTAAAGGTACCGAACCCCATGAGTCTCCCACGTGTGCTAACCGAACCCTTTGGAATTAAAAATGTTTTTTTTCAAATTCAAAATCGATATATCTAAGGTAGGTTTTACTGAATTTGCATTCAAATTTCTTCATTTACACAGCATGTTTTAAACATGCCAAAATGTATCTTTTTATTTTCAGGCCTGCAGCATCACCAGACCCCTAAACCAGGCTGGCCCAATATGCATAATTTTTCATTCAAGTTTGGAATAATATATCTTATATTGTTCAGCATTAAACCTGCTCAGTTGCATTAACCTTGACCGTGCAGTTTGTCATGTTTACATCTCAAATGTTATCAAATTTAATGAAACACCCTGCACAAAATATCGCCAAATTTGTACACAATGTCATTATGTTGAAAAAAAATCTTTTCAAAAATCCAAGAAACAGTGTTAATTCACAACAAATAATTTTTCCTTTTGATTTGCTTTTCACATTGGAAAATGAAATTAATCTCAATTCATTTCACACTGATTCAATTTTTTTTTTTTATCTCGACATTTTCATTCAATCACATCTTTGCCTCAAATGTGACACAAATGTTGTTGTTTTTTTTTTATGTCAATGCAGTGCGTGCCATCCGTAGGTCTGTTGTACTTCCACTTACCAAGTGAGAGTCAACCTTCCACTGAGCAAACCAGTATTTCCTCCCATCAGATAGAGGAATAGAAGAATTGGAATAAAGCCTGTAAATTGGGGACTAACCAGTCTAAAATCTGGTCTAAAACGCTACTTTGCTTGGATTTAGTCAGCGTCCAAAAATAGGGCCCTAAGTGTCATAACCGTCACTGAACCCCTTAGACTGACTCACCGAACCCCTGGGGTTCAATCGAACCCAGGTTAAGAACCACTACTCTATAGGTTTTGAATAGATGAAACTAGTAATTTGAGGAGTTTGTGGGTGGGTGAGGAAAGTGAAAAGAATGTAATTAATGACCCTAATAATGAATATTTGGGAAATTGTAACGAGAGACCAGGCCTGAAAAAGAAGGGGAGGTTTATAAGCAACATCTAGAGCACCAAAGATGCCAAATTTTCCCTGAGAATGCTGGTGAAGTACAGCGATGGTCAGAAGGAACTGCATTGTATTTATGGATTTAGAAAAGCATTTGCATTAAGTGAGAAGCTGCTGGACTATAATATAACATCTGGAGATAGACAAGTACAGTATATATATTAGATGACTATGGACAGGAGACAAAGCTGGAGGGGAATTTAAAAATACAGAGGTTGTTTTTGGAATGGTGAGTACGGACATTATCGGGAAAAATCTTGTCAGAGGAACAGCGCGACCAGGAATGTTGGCACACAATTTGAGATGTTTTTGAAATGTGTGGAAGAAGGACCATTGACAAACTGGGAGGATGGTGAAAATTGAACTTGGCGGTGGAGTAAATTTTTTTTTTTTTTTTAATCCAATTGAGCTCTTATACACTCCTAAACATTGGTGTATGTTGCTTGTATTTATTCCAAATCAATTACCGTAAGTAATTTTATGTTTGTTTGTGTTTATGGTGTCAGCTGGGGAAATATCTGATGGAGCAGAAATATATACTGACAACAGCTACATTAATCCTATACTGTTTGCAAATCTGCAAAGCCTTAGCATACCTAGAGGGCCTCAACATGGTGCACAGGTACATACATACAGATGATCTTTTTCCTCATCATTTGGTATCTTTAACTTCATTGTGCATTCTGCTGCATTTTTGTAGAGATATAGCGGTAAGAAACATCCTCGTGGCATCTCCTGAATGCGTCAAACTTGGTGACTTTGGGCTCTCTCGATATATCGACGACCATGAGTACTACAAAGGTAAAAGCATTCGGGTATATACCAGCATAATAAATATTTTGGCTGCCAATGTTACATCTACTGTATTGAAACATCTCTCCTTGCTTGTGCAGCATCTGTTTCACGATTGCCAATCAAATGGATGGCGCCAGAATCCATCAACTTCCGACGTTTCACCGTTGCCAGTGATGTCTGGATGTTTGGTTAGAGATTCCCTTATGTAACTTATCTGTGTACTTTTACTGGATATGTCATTTTGAGATATAGACAAGTTTCCGAGGTACTTCCGTATTTCTGCTCGCGACTTCCGATTTACACTTTCTCGAACCAAAACAGCAGTGGAACTGAAGTGGCATCACTCATTGAAATCCCTAAAAAAAGACAATTTGGAAATATCGCATCGATCTGCCATCATCACGATATGGGAGGACAACATGTTCATGAAGGCAGATATGAACCAAGCCCGTGCCACCACAGAGACCGGGTGTTTATGTAGCCATGTTGCCGCTGTGTTATGGAAGGTATGTTCTTCCTATCCCTGCATTTTCATGTGTCCGGTGCTCAAAAATCACTAAAGCTACAATCTTGCGCATGAAACGACTTGTTGTCTTTGATATTGTTATTACGATGATGATTGTAATTATGATTATGTTTAATATTATTTACTACAACAACTGTACTGACTATACTACAACGACTGTACTGCTGTGGCTGCAACACATGCTATCTGCTGCTAGCCTGTTGTTAATCAGTACATGTAAGATGGCACAATTATGTAAACGCATAAATGCAAGTGTTACAAGTTTTTTGTTCGTTTGTTTACAGGTGGAAAACGCTGTTAGCAGGGAAAGGGAAGAAAACTAGATGTGCCTCACAGTAACACTTACTGGACGTTGATGGTCATATATTGAGACAACATGCATTCAACTTTTATGATGGAAGGCTTGACTTATACACCACCTTCGTTAATACTTTTCCAATAAATTTATAAATTGTGATTCATTGACCTGTTTTACATATGCACCAATCGTTTTAAATAAAACAAGAAATGGAATCATTTTGTCCAAAAAGTTTTATTGCGATCAATATCTGCAATAAAAAAAGAATGACATTCTAGTTGTGTTTTACCAGATGAACAATACCTTGTAGTATTTCCATCTAACAACAAAATCTGTGTCAGCCCTTCTGCATTCGGCAATTGTAATATTATTTGTAATTTTGCCTCATTTTGGTCATTCAAGAGGCCGGCGTGTCAATCAACACCTCATGTTAACACAGGCTGCACAGATTGTAAAAAATTTTGTCCACGAACGATCAACGAAGTGATAAAAACAAACGCATGCTTATTCTACGTCGTGCTGAATCCATTTTTAAAGATTCTGTGGGTTCCTCTGGTTTGATTTTGCAGTTTAAACTTTATCTACACACTACTTACTTCCACCGCACTTCCTGTTGTTCTGTCTAAACCAGAAGTCCGTAGCAGAAAATGTCAAAGATGGCGCCGCCCATGTTTCGCTCAGGAAACTTGTCTACAAATGTTCTTTGTATTCCCATTGGCAGTGTATCAAATACTTGTTCTCCCCACTGTATCCCTGAAGCCAGAGAATTTTAGTAGTCGTATTGTAGTCAGTCTTCTTCTTTTGGGTGGGGAAGATCAATGTCATAAATCATGACCCAGGCGTAGAGTCCAGTAAAGAATGCTTGGTATTGGGAGACGCATTTTGAACAAAGGTGGAATATTGTCCAAAAACAGCAGTTTGTGTGTGAGGCAGGTTGCATGAGTTGAGTAAGCTGATTTCAAATGCAAGGAATCAAAGTATGGAAGACGTCCAGGACCCATTTTTTATGGCGATAGGGGCAATTGTAAAGGCAACAGGTAACAGGTCCATGTACCTTTCGCCCATTCGTTTTTCCTTCTAGTTCTGGAAAACTAGCCCAAATCCGTTTTTTGTGTATATATGTGTGTTTACAAAAAAACGATAAATTAATTGTCTCCATTTTCCTGATCAAAGAGTGGTAATTCAATCATGGGAAACAAGCCTTCATCTGTTTTTCCAATATTAGTTTATTGAACAGTTCGCTTTTAAAATCAGCCATGGCCTAGCAGACATTCTTCTTCTTATAAATAGTCAAGACCAGACATGTCCAAAGTCCGGCCCGGGGGCCAAATGTGGCCCGTGGTCGGATTTCATCTGGCCCCCAGCCTCTGTCATAAAATCAATAACGTCTGGCCCGCAGAAAGACTTAATAAATTGATCAGCAGTACTGCTCCAAGCATATGAAGTAGCTTACACACTAAATGCTGCTCCTCATTTACCCACTAAAAGGGAGCAGCACTCTAAGCAACATTACCACATGTGACCCTTTACTCTCAATTTTCTAAAATGTCGACAATCAACAACAACAAAAAAAGTTGACTGCAACGGCTGGCGCTTCAAGGATAGGTGGAAACTGGACTATTTCGTCACTAAAATATGCAACGACTGTGTCTGCCTCATTTGCAAAGAGACAGTCGCTGTTTTTAAAGAGTTCAATATGAGGCGATATTACTAAACAAGACACGCTGACATGTACGACAAGATTACAGGGTAGATACGTAGCGCGTAACTTGAAGCTAGTTTAATTTCACAGCAGCAGTATTTCGCAAGAGCCCTAGAGTTGAAAGAGAACGCCACAAAGGCTATTTGCAAAATTGTTGAAATTATTTAAAAAAAAAAAAAAAAAAGTAGTGCTGCAACGATTAATCGATTAACTCGAGTAGTCAATAAGAAAAAAATATTCGAACAAAATTTTGTTGCTTCGAGTATTCGTTTAATTAAAGTGGCATTGTAATGGTTGATTTTAAAAGTGTTTGCATTTAATTTTACTGCTGGGGGTGGATACAGTGCCCTCTGGTCTGCCTCTTTTCACATGGCTGAATCCAACTGCTCCCTGTTAAGACCAACATAAGCTAAGCTTTTGTTTGAGCAAATGATTTTTAATGCATTCTTAATTTAGTTTGTAGGTATATTTATCCGTTTTTTTTTTGTGGGAATATGTGTCTGAACCACTTGTTAAGAGCATTGTTAAAAAAAAAAAAAAAAACTTTCGCATTTTATAGCATTTAAGCTAGCAGACTTTTTCTCTCCAAGTTAGCCAATTGTTCTTTTTTTGTACACAGATCCTCATTTTAAAAAAAAAAATTATATCGTTTGAGGCTCAGCTCAGGTGTTTTAATTTTTCATGTTCCTTATCCGATTACTCGATTATTCGAACTAACTAGTCCATTGATTAATCGACTACTAAAATATTCGATAGCTGCAGTCCTATAATAAAGCAAATGTTGCACACAGAACGGCTTGCTTAAAAATTTGCTTGAATATATTGTTCTACGTAAAGGACGTCAGCCAAGGTCGGCCCCCCTACATTTTTGCCACACCAAATTTGGCCCCCTTTGCAAAAAGTTTGGACACCCCTGGTCAAGACCCTGTCACCCTTCTGCAGCCGCATAATATTTGTAAGAACGAGAAGAACATCATCTTCCGGGTCATGGCTCATTGCAAAAGTGAACTTGGTGGAAAACAAATATTAGACGTATTTTTCTTTTCCACTTCAGTTCAATGAACTAATATTGGAAAAACGGATCAATGCTTGTTTTCCGCTATTGAATTTCCAGTGTTTAATCGGGAGACCATTCATTTCTCATTTTTTGTTAACCACATAAAAACAAAAAATTGGAATTGGGCTCGTTTTCCATTGTTTGTTTTCCAAAATTCTAAGGAAAAACTAATGGCCGAAAGGTACACGGTCCGCCACTTCAAAATTCAAATAACAGCTGTCAAATTTCGACATGCCCTTGTTAAAGCAAGCAAACGATTTAAAGCTCAGGGTTGAATCACTAACAGCAAAGATCTTGTAAAGTCCAGCAGGAAATTTGGAATGTGTTGATTTCAGCTACAGCATCTGTTGACTGTATTAAACATAACTGTCACGAGGACACACCATCTGGCCGATTCCCTTGGGTATGACATAAATCCATCCTGAATTGAACTAGCTTCCTGAGAAGATCTCTTAGCTTGCCAAAGTTAGCTGGTTTTGATGCAATTTGGTTTGTGTATTGATTATTGGTTTATGTGCAGATGGTTGCTCATTTTATATAAACTGTTACAGTTTTTGTTGTTTAACAACATGACATGCACTTTTAATTCATTCAATGGGAGAAAATGTATTCACATTAATGAAGAAAAACTTGATCGGGGGAGACCTGAGTCAGTCCTTTTGGCAAGCCACTACATTAGCACTACAACCCAGGGGCAAACAATTGTGCTAATGAGATTTGCCAGCAGTGAAGAACAAACATGAGTTGCTTCATGACATATTTTATTGTTCTAGTAAAGCATGGCTTGGACATAGACTTCATAACCTATTGACATGACACGGGAAACGGGGACGATTTGTAGGGGGCCTATTTTCAAAAACTCAAATATTTTCAAAACCAAAGTTGCTACGGACCTAACACCAAAACAGGCACCTACCTTAGTGAGCAGCGGCATAAAAAAATTCAGAGTCATTCCCTTATAAAATCCCGATTTAGTATTTTTATATAAGTACAGCACAAATTAAAATGGCTATAAAAGTCTCAGATTTTACACTAGATGAACAAAAATCACCAAATGCAGAGATAATCACCTATATTTTCCAAAATAGCAACTTAATTTTTTTTTAGTTTACTTTATTTACTAAGTTTTCAACAGCTAATAAATCACTCAATTTAACATCAGAAACCTAATACTTGAGGAAAACATGCAGAATCAATTATAAATAATATGTAAATAGATTATTAATAAATTCTATATACAATCACAACTTATGATAGAATAGAATAGCCCTTTATTATCATTATACACTATATACTGTATACTAGTATACTATTCAGTTACGAAAATTAGCCGCCTCCATGTGTAAACAAAAAAGAAAATTCCTGCAAATGAATGCTTCAATCACTGAATTCTTTGTAGATATGGACGTAAAAGTGTCTTGATTCTTTCTTAAAAGAGCAAAAAACCAGGCAGTTACGCATATATTACGTACATAAGTCGAAGGATAACGCCAATGCCGTAGCGGTTCCCATTCTCCCATTGATTTTTTTCACAACGTTTCAAAATGCATGCATGGTACAAAAAATATAATATTTACCTTGAATCCTCGAACAAATCACTCCTGAGACAATCCTTCCTGTTTGTATGTGGTACAGCTTTCGTAGTTCTTCAAAAATCCGAGCTTGAATCCATCTTTGGCATGAGCGTGTGCCGTCTTCGCCTGACTATACTAAATGAAGCTCGCCCCCCTCTGATAAGGCGTGACGCAAAGAATGACGAAGTGTCACGTCAATATGTAATGAAGTCTATGGCTTGGAGTGTTTCCGGGTAAACCTGAATCTCTTAAGGCTGGGAACTGAAAAAAATTTATGTTATGCAAGTTTCATGTCCAGTAGCATTCTAAGTAACTGATGCTAGCAGTGAATTATATTTTCAATGTGAATCATGAATCAGCATTGTCAATCACCAATCATCAGCAAATGACCTCTGCTAACCCCTCCGAGTCAAAATACATGGAGGAGACATCTACCACCGTCAATGGCGGCCAATGAGTTAAAAATGTTTTACAGTCAAAGAGCACCTGACCACTAGTCCACTAGAAACTTGTATATGCATGCATGTGTATGTCCAAACAGGTGTATGTGTTTGGGAGATCTTCTCTATTGGCCAGCAACCATTCCTCTGGTTGGAAAACAGACAGGTTATTTCTCAGCTGGAGTCTGGCGTCCGACTACCCAAGCCAACGTTGTGCCCGCCTGCTGTCTACTCACTGCTGACCAGCTGCTGGGCCTACGAGCCGCACATCCGTCCCAGCTTCAGTCAGCTCGTCTGCTCTCTGAGGTAATTGACGTCCCACTAAATCCCCTATGAATACAAAATTGTATGCCTTAAAGTGCCAACGACAGCATAAAAAAATCTTAAATAGCATTAGTACGTGAATTGGAATCATATTTTGAGACGATTCGACAATACATATACAATATATACAACAATTTGGCAAAGCGCAGATGATGAGAAATTAGTCTTTTAATCTGGCATTTAGCCACGCCTGTTATTACAGCGCTCTAGCGTCCCCAGCTGGAGGATGAAAACGGCAGGGTCACGATTTCAGCTGATTTAGAATTCAGCCCATTGAGAGGGAAGATTCAGAATGAGGAAACTACGACACAGAGCAGAAAAATATCATCATTGTTTCAATCTCTCCAATATTTTTACAGGATATTCTTTTTATCTAAGTATTTTTTCCCCAATTCCTACATAAATGGTATGGTCATGGCAAATAATAGTCTAGTGCTAAATGGAATATGAAATATTAAAAATGCATATATTCAGTACGACACGGCAAAATTACTGCATAATGGTCAAAACTGTTAACTTCTTGCACCTCCCGAACTGTATTTTATGCCACCAGAATGAGTCCGGCTTTTGTCATTTCCTTGCCCCGGCTTCGGAAAGAGCATGAACAAAGCAGGAGGCGTGACAGCTAGCCGACATGCTAACCCAAACTGAGTGGCATTTCCAAGTCTTATTCACGCCTTTCGAAAACGAAAAAGCACACAAAACCACCCCGGATCATATCACACGGTGGCGGGGTTGACTGTCTGCACCGACAACTTGCGGCGAGCAAGTTACAGCTCGTCGTTCCCCTGCTGCGTGCAGGAGTGCTCGTCGAGGGGGAAGCAGCTGGAGAATGATTGCTGAGCGGCTGTTCCAATCTTTTTCGTCTTTCGAAAATGAAAAAAAGCACAAAACTACCCCAATTCATGTCACACACGGCGGCGAGGGTGACAGCCTTCACCGATCGACGGCGAGCAAGCTCGTTGTTCCCCTGCTGCGGACAGGAATGCTCGTTAAGGGGGAAGCGGCTGGAGATTGACTGCCGGACAAACCGGCCGACGTCGGAGGAGCACGTGGCTGCCCGAGTCCAACCCGAGGATAGTGGTCTATTGTCAGCCACACGAAGAGGACAGAGTGGGCTGGAAGTCTAGACGATATGGCGAACCGCAGACACGAGTAAGCCGAGTATAGCGTTCTCTCGGCGGGCACGAGTAAAGGACCAAGGGGGGGTGTGCGACAAGCCGGCGGTCGTCGGCCTAATGGCCTTCTCGGTGGACAATCAGCCACAAAATACAAGCCACCTCCTTATTAAAACGTGTGCCATGATCCCAGTATTTGACATAATCCAAAACACGTAGTTACTCACTTCCTCGTAAGTCCAATGGTCCCACAGTTGTCAGACTTGTTTTGGCCAATCTCCAGGGTGAATGGAAACTTTTAGAAACCAAAAAAGGCTCACACGCCTCTTTCTGTTGCAGCAACAAAAACCAAGCTGTATTGCAAAGCTGTATTGTGAGATGCTGACCCGGGTGATGTCACATTCGCATTCGTGCTCAATCCAAGAGTGGAGCCGGAGGTTACTCATTTTCATTGGCGCGAGATTAAAAAAATTAAATAAATAAAACGATCACGTCCACACACATTCAAGCAGTCCATTTGGCAGGAGCATAAAATATTGCTTGAAATATGAAATAAACATGCTTTTTGCTGTCATAGAAAGAAAGAACAGAAAGAATCTTGCTTAAAAAATTGGAAAAAAAAACACAGAATTTTATTTTTCTGGTGTATAGTAGTGGACAAAAACAAAAGTGGCTGACATTTTATCGATGCCGCTCATATTTTAGCCAATCAAATGCAAGTATCCCTGATTGCCAGCCCTTCTTCATGATGTCATTAATACTGATCTATCACAATGGGTATAACTGACATCACAAAATGCATTTTTTTTGTTTCATTATTTTCTAGATTACCAGAGGTCTATGGAATTTGCATTTCCGATACCTAAAAAAAAATTGAGAAACCATCTTTGACATGAAGGTCATTTATACTAGGTGTTTTCTTTCCCCTTAAAGGTACAGAAAACCATATTTATCATGCACAACTCAGCAGAAACCATTTGTGTTCAATAAATTGAAAAAAACACATAATTACATTTTACTTATGTGCCATAGTGAAAAAAATGAAAATAAATAAAAGCCAGTCCTTCGAGGAAGTGGCCGCCCAACATGGAGGCACATATTTCATCAAAACGGGTACTATTTTAGCCAATCAAACGCAAGTATTCCAGATTGCCTGCCCTTTCCCGTGACATCACTAATACCCTTGGTATAGGTGATGTCACAAAATGTTGTCTTTTTTTGTGTTTAAACATTTCTACATTGTCAGAGGTCTGACAACTGCCCGATTTGCATACTTAAATACTTTGAGCAATTGTCTTTCACATAAATGTCATTCATACTAGATATTGACTGTCTCTTATTAATGAAAGGAACATTCATAAAATGGAGGAGGACGGTACAACACATTGCATCTCATCTATCTCGCAGCTGGAGACTGACCATACTGAGCCTCCCCCAAAGGTGATGACTAGTCAGAAATGGGCACATTTACTTGTAGCAGTATTATAACAACTAACATCTTGTCTTGTGATCTCTTATCAGCCTTCAAGAGTTGGCGCAACCATCTCTCGTGTGTCGCACATGCAGGTGTGCTTCACACGTCTCCATTAAGTATTTGGGACTCGTCAAATGCAGCTTATGTAATGTGCATGTGTTTAGGGAACAACCTGGAATGTTCCAAGTTGGGAGAAAACACAAGAGAAAATTGATGACACTCTTCGAAGACAACGAAGAGAGATGGTGATGGATAGGCAGTGGCTGGAGCAAGAGGAGCAACAACTGGTGATACGAGACACAAGCGCACACACGCGTACACACGATGACAGACATAGTATGTTTTTCTTGCAGGATCTGGCTGTGCGACAAGCGTCAAACATCAAGGTGCCATATTTGTTCCTACTCACTTCTCGAGCTCAAATATTTGTTTTACAAGTAGTGCCTAATGGTTGTGTCCAACATTCCTTAAAATTCAAGTTCACCATCTGCCTGTGTCAAACTTTGGTTTAGTTTGGTTCACGTGCCACATTCATGACAATTAGATCTCATCTGGGGCGGACCAGTGTATTTTTGGCCAAATAAGTTAACTCACTAGCGGCCATTGACCGCGCCAGACGTCCATTGGATGTTTAGCCCCGTCATTGGCACTGAAAGATGAGCATCCACAGCCAATTCTCCCAGTTTAAGTGAACTGAACATCTATCGTGGTCATTGGCAGGCAATGTGTTAATTTTGCACCATTTCCTTCCAATTTTGGGATACTTACATAATCACTTCAATTAAATTTTGGATCATTTCTGTTGATTTTTTGGGGCTTTTCCGGGCTGCTTCCTTTTCATTGGTCGCGTCCTGTTGGTTAGAGAACAACCCCATGGGCTGGATTGGACCTCCTAGTAGGCCACTTCCGCCTGCTACCTTTGACACCCCTGGCATAACTGTTTAAATTCAATTCAACATGCTCTGCACAAAGCAATAAATGAACACATGACCAGACCGTTTTTGTTTTCGCAGCCTCTGGAAAAATATCCAGCTGTTGGTAATATGCCTCGCCGTCACTGACTTTGAAATGAAACTTTACAAATGGTAATAGTGAGGCAAATGTGTAAAATAATGCTTACTGTGTTAAAGGACCCTCCGCAACGTCGCCAGCATCTCCTGACATCACAAGGGTAAAGTTAAAGTCTTCTTTTTCAGTTGCGTTCAGCATTCAGATTTTCAGTCTCAATATAATACTTGTGTCCTAGTCTTGTCCCACAGCAGAGTTGGATCGAACAGATGATCAGGTCTACTCTGGCGTCATGGCGATAGTTAGACAGGTGGTAAAGCTGAAAAATGAGGTCAACATGCTGCCCGCCTCAGAGTATCCCAACGCAATCAAAGCAAGTGTCTCCTTTTTTGTGTTTTTTTTATTTATTTATTTTTTTACAGTTGATGTGATTGTCATTCCTCATCATTCAGGCAGTTGGAGTCACTCTGCGAAACCTTATTCAACACGTCGATGATATCATGCCTTCTCTGCACAGCTCAGTTACAAGCGAGGTATTGTACCTCTTGTTATCTCTTCTTCCAACCTCAGCTGCCAAGACCACTTGTTGCATTTACATTCCTATTCTAAACACATTTCAAATATTTTTAATGGAGACACATTTAGAATTTGTTTTGTTTTCCAGATCATAGGCACAAAGAAGCTGCTGAACAAGGATTTAGGGGAGTTGATCAATAAAATGAGACTGGCCCAGCAGAATTCGGTGACTACGCTGAAGCAGGAGTGCCAACGGCAGATGTTGGCCGCTGCACACACCCTGGCAATGAACTCCAAGAACCTGCTGGACGCAGTGGACCAGGCTCGAGTCAGGGCGAACTTGGCGAGGCCAAGACAGGATGATGATAGATCACAGAACTGAGGGCGAAGTTATGTTCTGTGTTCCAGAATGTGTTGTACATGCACAGACAATGATAGAGCAATAAATATTTGCCTGAACTGAACTCGAAATGTTTGCTCAAAACTAATCCATGAATAAAAGTGCAACTAAGAAAACGCAATAACTTAAAACAGCAATAACTGCACAGAGGCCTATAAATGTGCAACATTGATCCTGTCAAATCCTAAAAATAGGTAAAAGTCATTGAAGCTGTACTTATGGAAAATACCAATAACTAGGGTTGTTCCAATCATGTTTTTTTGCTCCCGATCCGATACAGTTTGAGTATCTGCCGATCCCGATATTTCCCGATCCGATTGCTTTTTTTTGCTCCCGATTCAATTCCAATCATTCCCGATAATTTTTCCCAATCATATACATTTTGGCAACGCATTAAGAAAAAAGTTAATAAAACGCAGACGAATATATACATTCAACATACAGTACATATGTACTGTATTTGTTTATTATGACAATAAATCCTCAAGATGGCATTTACATTATTAACATTCTTTCTGTGAGAGGGATCCACGGATAGAAAGACTTGTGGCTTTGTATATTGTGACTAAATATTGCCATCTAGCGTATTTGTTGAGCTTTCAGTAAATAATACTGTGGCCATCCCAAATGCATGATGGGAAGTGGAACCATGACTGTGCAACATGCTACCAATTGCTATATCTTCTCTGCGTTGGGAAATAACATAAGTTGTTAGGACAATGATCAATTGCCACCTTGCTTCCCCAAATTGCTTTCCATGATATTTCTAATCATAGGGAGAGGGATTGTGATGCTTTAGCCAATTCATAAAAGGCTCCAAAGGCTGCCAAAGTTCACTTTACTCATTTTGCGCTGCCTTTTATCTCTCTATGTAGGTAAAACGGCGTCATTACAGATTGAGCACGACAATGAGTCAGAGGGTCATGCAGCGCATGCATTAATTGCATTAAATATTTTAACGTGACACATTTTTTTAAAAAAAGAATTGCCGCCGTTATCGGGATAAATTTGATAACCCTACCTTAAGCCTAAACTAAAGACTCTGGATGAGTGCAACATATTATGTCTGTGACGTTAAATACAATTAGAAAACTATTTAATTTATATATATATATATATATATATATATATATATATATATATATATATATATATATATATATATTAAAAAAAAGGCATGGCTGATATTTTTTTGCCGATTCCGATACTTTGAAAATGACGTGATCGGACCCGACATCTATACCAATAACTGCCAAAAAAAAAAACGTAACGAGGACAATTATCTACTTTATATGCTTTGCTAAAGTTGTCTGAAATTTAAATCAGTATTAATTATAATATACCTAGTTTGAAGTTGGCAAATATATTTGCGAAAGACCATAATATACAGTGGGGCAAATAAGTATTTAGTCAACCACTAATTGTGCAAGTTCTCCCACTTGAAAATATTAGAGAGGCCTGTAATTGTCAACATGGGTAAACCTCAACCATGAGAGACAGAATGTGGAAAACAAAAAAAACAGAAATCACATTGTTTGATTTGTAAAGAATTTATTTGCAAATCATGGTGGAAAATAAGTATTTTGTCAATACCAAAGATTCATCTCAATACTTTGTTATGTACCCTTTGTTGGCAATAACGGAGGCCAAACGTTTTCTGTAACTCTTCACAAGCTTTTCACATACTGTTGCTGGTATTTTGGCCCATTCCTCCATGCAGATCTCCTCTAGAGCAGTGATGTTTTGGTTGCCTGGTACACCAGACTCAACGCTGTTCCAGCTATTGAGTCTGGCCACCATTCCCACGGATACAATTTCCAGGGCGGAGCAAGCCACAGCAAACAGACAGCGGAGTGGACCAATCAGCGACGGGCAGACGTGACGTTATTAATTGACGACGGAAGCACGAGGGACTTGCGCGCGGAAGTAAACATACGAAGAGAGCGGAGTTTATTCAACATGGCTAGCACGAGACAGACTATTGTCAATGACTCGTGTCGATGTGTTTTTGGTCATTTAAAACAGAATTTACCGCGGATTGGAACATGTTCTCGGTTATCCCGTTGACCATCTGTGT
Source organism: Corythoichthys intestinalis (assembly GCF_030265065.1). Taxonomy (NCBI): domain Eukaryota; kingdom Metazoa; phylum Chordata; class Actinopteri; order Syngnathiformes; family Syngnathidae; genus Corythoichthys; species Corythoichthys intestinalis. The sequence goes on from NC_080396.1 coordinate 35,897,042, forward strand.
TGTGGAGACGACTTTCGACGCGCAAGAGTGACGTTGCTCGTGAAGAACACGTCACGCAAATAAACGAATCTGATTTGTCGATCGATTTTGTACCTGCTCGAAAAGGCCGTTAATGGGATGGTTCCCAGACTATTTCTCTCAGGGTTTGAAAAATATAGGGACAATAGTTTGGCAGAGCCAGGCAAATGTTTTGGGGCTGTCGTTGGGCAACACGGACTTTCAACTCCCGCCACAGATTTTCTATGGGGTTGAGATCTGGAGACTGGCTAGGCCACTCCAGGACCTTGAAATGCTTCTTACGAAGCCACTCCTTTGTTGCCCTGGCTGTGTGTTTGGGATCATTGTCATGCTGAAAGACCCAGCCCCGTCTCATCTTCAATGCCCTTGCTGATGGAAGGAGATTTTCACTCAAAATCTCTCGATACATGGCCCCATTCATTCTTTCCTTTACACAGATCAGTCGTCCTGGTCCCTTTGCAGAAAAACAGCCCCAAAGCATGATGTTTCCACCCCCATGCATCACAGTGGGTATGGTGTTCTTCGGATGCAGTTCAGTATTCTTTCTCCTCCAAACACAAGAACCTGTGTTTCTACCAAAAAGTTCTATTTTGGTTTCATCTGACCATAACACATTCTCCCAGTCCTCTTCTGGATCATCCAAATGCTCTCTAGCGAACCGCAGACGGGCCTAGACGTGTACTGGCTTCAGCAGGGGGACACGTCTGGCAGTGCAGGATTTAAGTCCCTGGCGGCGCATTGTGTTACTGATAGTAGCCTTTGTTACTGTGGTCCCAGCTCTCTGTAGATCATTCACTAGGTCCCCCCGTGTGGTTCTGGGATTTTTACTCACCGTTCTTGTTATCATTTTGACGCCACGGGGTGAGATCTTGCATGGAGCCCCAGATCGAGGGAGATTATCAGTGGTCCTGTATGTCTTCCATTTTCTAATAATTGCTCCCACAGTTGATTTCTTTACACCAAGTGTTTTACCTATTGCAGATTCAGTTTTCCCAGCCTGGTGCAGGTCTACAATTTTGTCTCTGGTGTCCTTCGACAGCTCTTTGGTCTTGGCCATATTGGAGTTTGGAGTGTGACTGACTGAGCTTGTGGACAGGTGTCTTTTATACCGATAATGAGTTAAAACAGGTGCCATTAATACAGGTAACGATTGGAGCCTCGTTAGACCTCGTTAGAAGAAGTTAGACCTCTTTGACAGCCAGAAATCTTGCTTGTTTGTAGGTGACCAAATACTCATTTTCCACTCTAATTTGGAAATAAATTCTTTAAAAATCAAACAATGTGATTTTCTGTTTTTTTCCCACATTCTGTCTCTAATCATTGAGGTTTACCCATGTTGACAAATACAGGCCTCTCTAATCTTTTCAAGTAGGAGAACTTGCACAATTGGTGGTTGACTAAATACTTATTTGTCCCACTGTATATCATTCAAAACTCCATATATCAATAACCAATACAATTAAGGGTTGTCCGTAGGTACCGTGTGAGTAATGGGATGAATGTGCCCTGCGACTGGCTAGCGTCCAATTCAGGGTGCAGCCTGCCTGCTGCCCATTGTTAGCTTGGATAGGCTGCACACCCCTGCCACTCTCATGAGAATAAGGGGCATAGAAGATGAATATCAAGGGCATAATTGTGAAAACAAAAACAGTTATACGACCACGAGTGGAAAATGAAAATAAAATGAATAAATAAAAGTTGAGAAAAGTAGATTACTTTTAACTTACATTATACCTTGATTATTTCTTTATTTTGGCAATGATCTTATTTGACATATACAAATATAAAAGTGACATCTCAGCTTAATCATATTTGGTTTCAACTGCACTGCTCTGCGGTTTACAAAGAATTCAAAAGTTTGCACTACTAAACTACTACTACTGAACCTGGGGCAATGCCACTTTTGCTTTTCATGTTGACTAACAACAAACAAGCATCCGTAGGGTGCAGTACAATATTTAACTTTGAGTAAGGCACAGTCCTCATCACATACTTTTTTTCCATTTTCTTTTGTCAGCACCTATGTTCTTGGTGCCTTTTTGGTGCCGTAATTTCACTCTTTTGGGAATGTTGTCGCGAAATGTTTCCTCAGGGTTTTTTATATTATCTGCCAGGAAGAGCTGTATATATATATTTTATTATACTTGTTGGGTCTATACATTAGTCACTCCGCGTGAGTATGCATTGTTACAGTGTTTAACTATCATTCGCGTCATAACTTGGGAGTAGTTATGGGAGAGCATACTTGTACAACTGGCCTAATAAGTGTCATACAGATAAGCTTATCTTACAATACTGTATATGTCATAGTAGTGTAGATAAATTTATTTGGAAGAAACAAAGAAGGGGAAAAACAGGCAGCAAACAGACTTCTCCAAACAAGGCTTCCTAAAGTCATTATTGGTGAAAGAATGTACGCACAGCATCAGATGGGAACAGTTTTGCACGCATTTTCCATAAGCACTAATTGTTCATAATTGGTAGCTAGCTATTCAAAATACATTGAAAATGTGTTTTTTGCAACACTATCCAACCCATCCTGTTTTAATTTAACATCTGTTCAGAGTATAAGTGCTGGCTGAACAATAGGTCTTTAAACTGTAGTCCTTTGAAACATGATACTGCCAAAAGCATTACTTAATTCCCATAACAACAATTCACACGATTGGAACACAAGTAATAAAACTAGTTTTTACAAGGAACGACAATGATTTTCTCCCAAGGCATAGGCGTCACCAATTGCATAAGAACCTGAGGGTCTTTAAAAAGTAGCGCTGCAAGTTTGCTACCAGAGGATCTCTTTCAGGTTTACTGGCAGCAGCAGCTAGAATCCATCCTGCAACGACTTCTTTCCAGGTGAGGATTTCTGTCTTTAGAATAAGTAACACATGGTCAACGGATACTCTTTTCAGGCACTCCCTTTTATATCTTTGCTGTATATCTTTTTAATTATTTTGTGTGTGTTTTTTCCCAATGCATTTCTGTTTCGGTAGATTTTTTTCCCCACTGACTCCTTACACGTAATATGTACAAACTTGCAAGTTTAGGTGTTTTATCTCTCTTTTCTGTCTTTTTTTTTTTTTGACGTCCAGTGTTTTGTCTAGTCGGCTTGTCTACAGTTTGAAGCTCAGTTGAAAATTACAACAACAAAAAACATCAAATAGATTGATTCTTGTTTTTGGATGTAGGATGAAAAAGAAGCTCATACTTGATGTGGACACAGGGGTGGATGATGCTATGGCCATCATGATGGCCTTGGCAGATACCAATGTTGAGGTACTGGGGATCACTTGCTGCCACGGCAACACCCCCCTTGAGAAAGTCCTGAAGAACACCCTTCGTGTTCTAAAGGTGTGCAACAGGCTGGATGTGAGTAGACATTTGATTCCTGATTGAACTACAGTACGTACTGTACAGTACATGCATCGGAGTTATGATATGATATCAAATTCCAAAGATCCCAGTGTACGCGGGATGCTCGCAGCCGCTGCTATCCAACAAACAGCATGCCAGTGATTATCATGGGAAGGACGGCCTTGGAGACGTGCCGGATCCAGATGCGCCAGGGTTGGAACTGGTGCAAAAGAAAAAAGGTGTTAAGGCCTTAATCAAAATGGTCAAGCAGAACCAGGGAGAGGTGAGACAATCAAAGCTAGTAGGTGAGACAATCAAAGCTAGTCTTGAGGGATATGAAGGATTTGTGGTGCTGATTTAATTCAACGATGATAATGGTTCTTTAACTGTGTGCTAGTGGCGGCGATAGGGTTAGGGTTAGCTACATTGTAAGATTGCTGTGCTAATTCAAAAGTAAAGCTGAGTAAAAGTACTTACAAGCATGCTTTTTGGAACTACATCATTTACTAGTACACACCTCCATATAAGGTAGGCTGTTTTTAATTTAACCTTGCATCCACAATCTTGCCCCTCCGTACCTGTCTGACCTCCTCCATACTACAACTCCCTCCCGTGCCCTTAGGTCCTCAAACTCCATACACCTGTCTGTGCCCCCCGCTCGCCTGAGTACTATGGGGAGTAGAGCATTGAGCCGCTCTGCTCCCTGGCTTTGGAATTCCCTGCCACCTGATCTCAGGAACACCGACTCCCTGTTTTTCAATCAAAACTCGCCTGTTAAGACTCTTGAATTATACCCATAATAACCCCTGATTTCTTATGTTTTACTGTCTCGCTAAGTATCTTCATCTATTAGTATTTTTTTCTAGTCTTTAATTTGTCTAATACTTCTAAATTATTGTATGGCGACCTTGAGTGCCAGAAAGGCGCCTTCAAATAAAATGTATGAATATTACCGTATTGGCCCGAATATAAGACGGCCCTGATTATAAGACGACCCCCTCTTTTTCAAGACTCAAGTTTTCAAAAGGACTTTTTGAACACCAAATTAATTTTATACAGAAAACAATTACAGTACATCCGAAACAAATGATTATAACAATATATTTGAGAGAAAAAGCATGTTATTTTGCCTAGTTCAAATCTTAATATCTGAACATTTAAATATTAGGGCTGTCAAAATTATCGCGTTAACGGGTGTTAATTAATTTTTTTAATTAATCACGTTAAAATATTTGACGGAATTTACGCATGCAATGAATGACCCGCTCGCATATTGCCTCAAACAGATTTTACAATGAGGACGTTTATGGACATTGAGAGTGAAGAGAATGCCACCGGCCGCTTGGGGGCAGCGCCGTTCCATACTCATGTTATTTCTTCAAAAGGTGGGAGAATTAGTAGTTGTGAGACGTTTATGCTGTATTCACAATGCAATGCAAATTGCTATTTGTGCTCCACACATATTTCGGTAAGTTTTCTTTCTTTTAGTGGCAATTATGTGTCTCTTGTTGTATTTTGGGTAAGATATGTACAGATGTTATACAGTAAAGGCGAGTGGACACAGGCGTTCTTTGGACCGCGCCGTTTATTAGCATGAGCTTCGGCAACTCCTTCACAACAAACATAAGTATCGTTTAGTGAAAGCACAACAAAAATAATATTCCTATCTCTCAAAAAAAAAAAATATGTTCACAAAAAGAAAAGCACTTCAGTCTATAGCAGGGATGTCCAAACTTTTTGCAAAGGGGGCCAGATTTGGTGGGGTAAAAATGTGGGGGGCCGACCTTGGCTGACGTCCTTTACACAGAATATATTTAAGCAAATTTTAGCTAGCCATTCTGTGTGTCACATTTGCTTTATTATTTTTTTTAACTAATAATTTTAACAATCTCGCATCTAGCCTTTGTGGCGTTCTCTTTCAACTCTCGGGCTCTTGGGAAATACAGCTGTTGTGAGATTAAACTAGCTTCAAGTTGCTTCAATTTCTCGCTGCGTATCTTCCCTGTTATCTTGTCGTACATGCCAGCGTGCCTTGTTTGGTAATATCGCCTCACATTGAACTCTTTAAAAACAACGACTCTCTCTTTGCAAATGAGGCAGACACAGTTGTTACGTATTTTAGTGAAGAAATAGTCCAATTTCCACCTATCTTAGAAGCGTCGGCCGTCGCAGTCAACTTTCTTTTTCTTGTTGATTGTCGCCATTTTAGAAAATTGGAAGTAAAGGGTCACACGGGGTAATGTTGCTTAGAGTGCTGCTGACTTTTAGTGGGTAAATGAGGAGCAGCATTTAGTGTGTAAGCTACTTCATATGCTGGTAGCAGTACTGCTGACCAATTTATTAAGTCTGTGTGCGGGCCAGACGTTATTAATTGTATGACAGAGGCTGGGGGCCGGATGAAATTTGACCATGGGCCGCATTTGGCCCCCGGGCCGGACTTTGGACATGTCTGGTCTATAGTAATGAGGCCCTATTCTGACACACAGTTAAACAACAATGCAAAATGAACTGGCATTCCATATCAAAATAGCTATGCAAAATACACGTAAAACTTTTCACTCTATTTTTATTGTTGTTATTTTTATTCTTCTTATTATATTAACTCTACTTTTGATTGAAAATGTTACAAATTTTATTAAAACGAAAACATGAAGAGGGGTTTTAATATAAAATTACTACAACTTGTAACTATAACATTTATTGTTTAAGAACTACAAGTCTTTTCTATCCGTGGATCACTTTAACAGAAAGAATGTTAATAATGCCATTTGTGGATTTATTGTTACAATAAACAAATATTCTGATATATGAATCATATATATGACATATGATATATGAATTTAACTGATGTACAGTATGTTGTATGTATATATTCGTCGTGTGTCTTATCTTTCCATTCCAACAATAATTTACATAAAAATATGGCATATTTTAGAGATAGTTTGAATTGCGATTAATTGCGATTAATTACGATTAATTAATTTTTAAACTGTAATTAACTTGATTAAAAATTTTAATCATTTGACAGCCCAATTAAATATGTAAACTAAAGTTCAATCACATTCCTAAATGAATGGCCTCTGGTTTTTGAAATGTAAATAAACCGATCTAATGTGATAAAACAACAAAATTTTAATAACTGCATTAACCATCAAAGTGAAGTCTAACTGTAACTGTAGTCTTGAAACATATCTGAATAAGGAACAACATTGTAATAAAATAATGCAAACTGGTTAAACTTAGAGTAGCTGAGATCTGTCATGACAGAACATCGCTTTAATGATATGTGGCGCCATCTAGCGTCGTGAATGGGTATAATGTCTAGACCACGAATATAAGACGAACCCCTCTTTTTCAGTGTTATTTCAATGCAAAAAAAACCCTCTTATATTCGGGCCAATACGGTATTATTATTATTATTAATTGCAGCATGTTATTTTCTTGTATTGACACAATCGATTGATCACCTTTTTAAAATAATCTTATATTGATAAAGGCCAACTTGCCAAGATGGATGCAGTTGGATCATATGAATATATACGTATAAGCTGACTGTTACACCCCAACTAGTTTTCATTTGTGCATGACAGAATAGTCCAAGTATGTTTCTCTATTGTCTTTAGGTGATTCTAGTGGCCACGGCACCTCTGACTAACCTAGCAGCAGCAGTGCAACTTGATCCTTCCCTTCCCAAGAAGCTTAAGGCTCTATACATCATGGGAGGCAACATTGACTGTACAATTCTAAACTTTCTAAAGAGGCACTTAATGTATTTTTCTAGATGATCTATTGAATGACATGCTCTGTGTGTTGTCTACAGCCAGGGGTAACACCACAACATGCGGGGAGTTTAACTTTGTTGCCGACACAGAGGCTGCCTACATTGTGTTGGAACGCTACACTTGCCCCACCACCATTGCCTCCTGGGAGTTCACCTGCAGTAACAGCCTTCCATGGGTAAGCCTGAAGCTTCAACTTGCAGTTAAATACATTCTTTCTGAATTATCATTTTTGGGATTCTTTCTTTCATCTACAGTCTTTTTGTGAACAGTGGCTTTCCATCAAATCAGACAAAGCTACGTTCATGAAAAAAATTTCATGCCTGTCCAGGACGGTAAGATACACCAGGGGGAAGAATACGTATAACTAAAAATTGTGTAGCACTTAAAAAGTCCATTTTCTCTCTTAATGCAACGACAGAAATCTCAGTCAGCGGACTACCAGAAGGAGATCACGGCAGGAAAAGGGTTCAATTCTTGCGACACCTACGCCCTGGCCGCGGCAATCAATGACTCTCTGATCACTGAGAGTGAGAATGTAAATAAATAAAATCAGGAGTATGTCATGATCTTTTAAAATGGAAACCGGCCCTACTGGTGACTGCTTTTGCTGGGCTTTCAGGTCCCTGTCACTGTGGAGCTCATGGGGGCCAATACCAGAGGCATGATGGTATTGGACTACATGAACCTGCTAGAGAAGAAACACAAGGTGACCATCATGAAAAAAGTTGACTTGGAGAAGTTCAAGCAGATGCTTATCAATTCACTCCAGTAGGATGGCTTGCAATGGAAGAGATGAGAATTTGTACTTTTGTCCAGTAAACCAAATAAAATCAGTTCAAAATAGAAAGACTGATTTTTAAATGTTTATTTACATTCTTGAACAAAATTGAATTCTTTTCCTCTCGTGCCCTTTTCTACAAGTAGCATTATGTGCAGTTTCAAAGATACAGAGCGATTTAACCAGCCAAAATAATTCACCTATGTAAAGAATACCAGAATTGCAGTAGTCTTGCCACTATGGCAATGACTGCAGGTTGCTGGATTTGGAGTGACATGGCCAAGGAAAACCCATTTTCATCTACGGCTTTAAACATTTTCACAAGGAATGATGAACAGGAGAATGATCAAGAGGTGATTCTGCAAAAGTATGCGTGCACACAATTGTGATTACGTTTTTTTTGTTTTGTTTTAAGAGACAGACTGGCCATAACTCAAAAACTTTTCTCTGCTAGTTGACAAACCATAACTGAGAGGATAAAAGACTGCTGGGATTGTATTGCTTTCCAAACTAAAATGAAACATGAATCCCTATGTATGTGGGGGCACTGTGTCCTTGAGCATTTAAAAGGAACAATAAATAATAGCAATTAAAATTGGGGCAAAGAGAAAAGGCAGACCTGCTTAAGTGGCTTATAACACAAAAGGTTACATGAAGTTAAAAAGAGAAAAAAGGTAACATATTAGTTTTGCTAACTCATGGCAACACACCTACATACACACATTGTTTGATGTTGCAAAAACATGTTTGAAAAGTATTTTTGTTTTTGTGGCAAAATACTGTATACAGCAAGGTACTGTAAGTACTTTATGCAAACAGGTATTATAACAGGTTTAAATGTTACAATTACGACATCTGTGTTTATATGCTGTGTGACATCATGCAGCAAGTGCTCGTAAAGTACATACTGCGGTATTGACTTAAATTGCAGTCCTGCCAGCCAGGTCCCAGCTCCCAGCGGAAACCGGAAAGTAAAACGACGTGAATGTACATAGCACTTAGGCTAACTACCTAACTAAATAAAAGACTTGTGTTTACCTTCAACAATTCCATTTTCATCTAGCAGTTTTTTTTGACAATCAATCAATCAATTGTTAAAACAGTTGCAAACTATCCCAAGATGTTATGTTTAGCAGCATAGGTTTGTGTGAAAAATGGAGCCAAGATGTTATCCAGATTCTTGGCTCATCTTTCAGTGGGAAGACCAGCCAAATAGATTGGGGCTTGGGGGTTTCGGGACAGTGGGGTCTTTCGAAATGTAGGAAACTTTACAGCAAAAATATTGCTTTTAACAAATTTTTTAAAAATACGTTTTTATTCAACATATAACCTTTGCCCCCCCCCCCCCCCCGCCCCCCCAACTAACAAATTTGGCAGCTAACTAATAGGGTTAGTATTTATGGTTAATGCAGTGCTTCTCAATTATTTTCTGTTTTGCCCCCCCAGGTAGACGTAAACGTTTCACACCCCCCCCCCACAACTCTTTGCCGCCACTGTAAATTGTAAATTATTAATATAAGTATAAGAAACAATATATAGCTCGACTTACAATAAAGTATAGAAAAGACAAAGTGTATCACTTTGCCTGAATTAAAAAAAAAAAAAAAAGTCACATCCAATCTGTAAAAATACATTCTCGGTACATTTTTTGACCATTTAATAGTGAAATATAAATTTTAATAAAATCAATCAATAATAATACATTCAAATAACCATTTAACCATAAAAACAAAAATTAATCAAACAAAAACAACAGTGTCATTGGACAGTAGGACAGTTTTTATTTTTGCTATTTTGCACTGAGCAACTTGGTATGCCACCTTATATGATGCTACCAGTGCTCGCTGGTTTACCGATGTAACACTGCGAAACAAAGCGGGCTGATTGTTGGCAATATTCGGCACGGCTTGGCTGAAAAAACATCAAGTGGCTTATCAATGTGAGTGGGGTCTAATGTTTATAAGTGACATCTTATTTGATGTGGCTTCCTGCTGTCCGTTGCAAACATTTTTAGACATAGACTGGTCTTTTCTCATCTCGCACTGTATTAAAAGTCAAAGCCAAACGCTACATACGCTTAGTCATATTTCCTCATCTAAGCTGGTCATATCGCCAGTGCTCTTTGCTGTGTGCTCGTTTTGTTCAAAAATACTGCGCACACTTTCAAAATGATACATTATTCTAGTATGGCATAAAAGTATGTTCCCTAAGGTCACATGCGCCACCCCTGGCAATGCTCTGCGCCCCCCTAGGGGGGCCCGCCCCACTATTTGAGAAGTACTGGGTTAATGGGTTAGATCAGGTGGCCTAGGAAGTGAGTGTGATTAGCATTTAGTACACACATACAGTCATGTGAAAAAAACTAGGATCCCCTGTTAAATATTCTGTTCTTTATTAAGAAATGTTCACATATCAATGTCTCATCTTGTTTTTCTTTATCTCTGGAAAAGAAAGTGATTTAATTGCAGGTCATCTTGTTTATCTTTAGCTCTGGAAAAGAAAGTGATTTAATTGCAGGTAAACAACAACAATGAACATTGTTTTACTCATTAAACCAAATACCAAAATGCATATTCTAATTGAGGAAAAAGTTAGGACACCCTACCACCAAATAGCAAGTGTTACACCATTTTACCCCCTTAACTTCAGTGAGACAATTTTTGTAGCCATCTACCAGTCTTTAACATCAGTCTGAAGAAAGTTTTCAGCACTCCTCAACGTAGAATACTTTCAGCTGCAAGATGTTTGAGGGGTTTCTTGCATGCACAGCCCGTTTCAAGTCACTCCACAGCATCTCAATGGGATTAAGATCTGGGCTTTGACTGGGCCATTCCAGGACTCTCTAAATCTTGGATTTCCTGGTATTTTTGGGGTCATTGTTATGTTGCAGGGTCCAGTTTTGCTTCAGCTTAAATTTTTTTCACAGATGATGTCACATGTTCCTCAAACACCCTCTAATACACGATAGAATTCATGGTGGATTCTATGATGATCAGCTGGCCAGGTCCTGCTGTAGCGAAGCATGCCCAAACAATGACACTTCCATGCTTCACAGTTGGTATGAGGTTCTTTTCCTGGAATGCTGTATTACATCAAACATTTCCTCTGTTCTGGAGTCCAAATAATTCCGTTTTAGATTAATCTGTCCAGAGAGCATTATTCCAGAACTCCTGGTCTTTGTCTACATTCACTCTGGCAAACTTCAGTCTGGCCTTTATGTTTTTCTTGGAGAGCAAAGGTTTCTTCCTTGCCAGTGGCGGACTGGCAACTTTGGGGCCTAAGGCGAACATATCCAGGGGCCCTCTTCAAGGGTCAAGGGTTAAAAAGGTGAGAAGGGTGTGGAGGAAATATGTTCTGGTACACTAGGGCTGTCCTAAACGACAAATTTTCTCCTGATTAGTCAGTCGACTAGTTTTACGATTAATCGACTAATCTAATAATTTTCTTTTTTTTTTTCTAATTCAACAATGAAATTTTTGTTGACGCTTATTAATTCACAAAAGTATTTTGGAACACTTAGATTCTTTATTAAAGCACAAATAATCATGTAAATAACAATGATGAATCACAAATAAACAATGAGGTTAAATGCGGATAGCATTTACTAGTGCAAAAGAATGGAAAGTAAAGCGATTCAGAACACACTTTGCCTTTCCAACATTATTCAAAACAATTCTTAATAAAAAATTGAGCAAAATTATCATAGTATACTACTATATAACATAGTAGTATGATAATTATAATTATTCATTGCCAATCATATGTGTCATGAAGAGTGTCATTTGAAAGCTATTCTTCGTGTAGAATCCGTATTATGTAGTATTTACTCAGCATATTATATAATACTAACTCTGAAGTATGTGGGATTAACTCCAGAAATCATTATTTATATGACGAATGTGATGTGCTTTTGCTGTTAACCAGCTTTTGAGTGTTATTTTATGACTGATTGGAACTGTACTACATTGTTTTGCCCCAGGGTGTGCTGTTGTGTATCTTATGTTCAGTGTGAAGAAGAAGAAGAAAGTTAAAAGAGGCATTAGAGGCCTGTTCTCAACTTCTCCCTCACTGCACTTTGGCTCTCATAGAGAGCACGTTCGCTCATGTGTTCGAAATAAACGATAGCCGACGTGCAAAGTAGCAAGTGAGCTGTAAAAATAGCGAGCTTAGTGGCGTGAAAACCGCGGACTGGTTGGGGGCCTAAGGCGATCGTCTACTTCGCCTGAATAGTAAATCCGCCTATGCTCCTTGCACATCTCCATGAATGTTAAATTTATGTAGTCGCTTTCTGATTGTAGAGGCATACACTTTCACATCAACAGTAGCAAGAGCCAGCTGTAGATCTTGTGATGACATTTTAGAGTATTTGGAGACTTCTTTTAGCATCTTGCGGTCTGCTCTCAGGGTGAACTTGCTTGGACGGCCAGACCTGGGCATGTTGGTAGTTGTTTTGAATGTCCTCCACGTGTAGACTATTTTCCGGACAGTGGAATGGCTGATTTTATATTCTTTTGAGATCTTTTTAATCCCTTACCAGACTCATAAGCGTCTACAATCTTCTTTCTGAAGGCCCAAGACAGCTCCTTTGATCTCACCATGGTGTTCTCTCTCACTTCAACAGCCAGTCACTGTTGAAAGTATTCTGCGTTGAGGAGCGGGGCAAACTTTCTTCAGACCGATGTCAACGACTGGTAGATGGCGACACAAAGCGTCTTACTGAAGTTAAAGGGGTAACTAGCTTTTAGGTGGTAGGGAATCCTAACTTTTTCCTCAGTTAGAGTTTGCATTTTTGTTGATATATTTGGTTTAATGAGTAAAACATTGTTAATTTTCGTTGTTTACCTGGAATTAAATCAGTATTTTCCAGAGGAAAAAGAAAAACAAGATCAGACATTGAAATGTGAACATTTCTTAAGAACTGAATATTTAATGCTGTCCTAATTTTTTCACATGACTGTATAAGGTGTAAACTTGAGTTGTGATAGAGAACAAAAGTGTATGTGAAATACGAGCAGCGTATGTAGAGAGTACAAATGTATTGAACAAAATTATTCATACCATAACGATTTAATTGAATTTAAAACACTAAATTTAAATACAAAATGGGAAATTTCATTGAGAAATAACTAGGGCTGTCAAAATTATCGCGTTAACGGGCGGTAATTAGTTTTTTAAAATTAGTCACGTTAAAATATTTGACGCAATTAACGCACAAATGCCCCGCTCAAACAGATTAAAATGACAGCACAGTTAAATGTGTACTTGTTGTGTTTTTCGGAGTTTTGTCGCCCTCTGCTGGCGCTTGGGTGCGACTGATTTTATAGGCTTCAGCACCCGTGAGCATTGTGTAAATAATTATTGACATCAACAATGGCAGGCTACTAGTTTATTTTTTGATTGAAAATTTTACAAATTTTATTAAAACGAAAACATTAAGAGGGGTTTTAATATAAAATTTCTATAATTTGTACTAACATTTATCTTTTAAGAACTACAAGTCTTTCTATCCATGGATCGCTTTAACAGAATTTTAATAATGGTAATGCCATCTTGTTGATTTATTGTTATAATAAACAAATACAGTACTTAAGTACTGTATGTTGAATGTATATATCCATTTTGTGTCTTCTTTCCATTCCAACATTAATTTACAGAAAAATATGGCATATTTTATAGATGGTTTGAATTGCGATTAATTGTGATTAATTAATTTTTAAGCTGTAATTAACTCGATTAAAAATTTTAATCGTTTGACCAGAGGTTGCGCTAGACATTTTCGTTGTCTGTCATTTTGACTGACAGGGTCATAAAAATCCGGTCATAGTCTATTTTTACCCGTCACTTAAATTTTTAAAATGATAATGATGACATATTCAATAGTATTTAGTTTTCATTCATTTTTAATTAATATTGTAACGCTTGCTTGGCGGCGAAAAATTAGACACGGAAGTCGTGGTATTTTTCTCTCTTTTTACTCTGCTTACCGCCAACAACTCCGCCCCCAAAGAAAAGGAGGCAACGATATAGACCCCAATCACCAACGTCACACAATGATCTTAATTGTGGTTGTCAGCCCAAAATCTTCTAAATATATATTAAATGCATCTTACCAGATATAAAAAGACTACTACATAGTCTGTGGTGATCGTTTGGTGCCCAGATTTCTTGTCGAATTACAGCAGTCCATCTCGCTCTCATCTTCGCGTCTCTCAGAATACGGTAGAACTTCAAGTCTCTCTGTCTATCTTCTCTGTTACAGCAACCAACCGCCACACACGCCTTCACCATTTTGATTATTAATATTAACGAGCAGAAAAACACGCCGTAATAGGAGGCATGTACGTAGCGGTAATGTATAAACATGACGGGCTGACACACAATATGGCGGCTCCGGTCAGGGGGGCGGAGTTGTGACGTCATGTGATTGGGGTCTATACACAGGCGGCAATCTTGTCCATCAATTGGATGACGCGCTGGCACACCGGGTGCACCAATAAGAACCTCGCGTTGATGTGTCAATCACGGTGCCGCCGCCAGACCCCGGTTATGCTACAATATTCTGACAGAATAGCCAACGACGTCATGCATTATGAGAGACAATAGCTAATTAATATGCTAACTCGCCACCCTGTGGTCTGGGGTGTGAATTGCAACCTGTCAAAATGACTGACGGACTTCAGTTTTTTCCGTCACCGTTTTAAAAAACCGGTCAACGACGGAAAATTTCCGGTTAACGTGACCCCTGCGTTTGACACCCCTAGAAATAACATTTGGATGATGTAAATTATAAAGATTCTTTGAATCCTACCCAAGGACCCGTTGTCTTATAGCTTTTTGCAGTTCTGAGAACCAGTTGTTCAAGGAGCAGTCCCCCTAAAGTTGGGCTGATGGGTACGTCGGCTAACTGCTTCGTCCATTAACCTTGGTGCATTATGCGACGTGTCATGTCTTTGAGCAGTCATGAAGGTCTGGAAAATGCTCATGGTGGGTTTTTCAGCTCTCTGAATCACTTCTCTGCCATTCAAGTGAGACAAAAACTGGATTGGTCACCAACTAACCTGCAAATCAATCGAGGATGTTTGCCGATATGCTCTCAAAGAAATCCATTTATATAAGCTTTTTATTGACATGTTCTGGAAGTACAGTAGCTTCTTGACTCCAAAATATGAATACTGCAGTTCTGTTAAAGTGTTGAATTGAAAACAAGCCTTATGTGCTGATGTGGCAGAGGCAAAAGCCTTTAATGAAAAGTCATACTGTTGCCTGTTACGCCTCGTCTGCTCAGAAGCAGCAGAACGGGACACGTGAAGACTCGGAAGAATAAAAGCTTTGTGGCTTTACAGCAAAACAGCGTGCATAACCACATGTTTATCAGATGATCCTCACTTTTATCAGAACACTACCAAAAGTGCATCCAAACAAAGCCTTTAGGACTCCACTTAGGCCATGTTTGAATCAACATGACTTGTTTGCTAATATAGAGGTGGGAAAAAAAACACTGTGGTTGTGAAGAATGGTAGTCGGCCTCAATGTCTGCTATATTCCTGAGCATGGGACAGTCTTTATTTTAAGAAATAGTCATTTTTAGATGGGTAGAGAAAGGGTGGTGTCTCAACTTATGCAACTTTACTATACTTCTTTTCTCAACACTTCTTCTGTCACCACAATGCTGTTTACTGGTGTCCGTTACATAAGCTTCCCACATTTCCGCCCACAGCCCAACCCATGTATAAAAAGCAGGATGCAGCATGGGGAAGGGTTACTTCCATACCGAGGTAGTTTCAATCTGTCTTACAAACTTGCCCAGCAGGTAAGTTAATGGTTTCTGCACCTTTCTTCACAAGTTCTAATTCTTTTTGTACTAACACACACATTGGTTGTCAAAGTTTTCAAAAGTTATAAACTTATTTGTGTGGTAAGTCCACATTTCATTTATTTACTTTGTGTGGTGCTTTTTCTTCACATTGCATTACCGTTGTGTGGTTTCAAGATGGAACGTTGCATTAAAAAGTATTTCTGTAAATTTGAGCAGACCAATAGCAACTGTGAGTCATTTGATCATGTTGTTCTGAAAATATAGCAGGAGTTATGCTCTAGTAAGCATCGAAACACAAATGTGACAGTGGGAAGCTATGACATAGAGTAACCTAAGAGCATCTCATTTGAATTATAGCTCCCTTAGAATGAGTTTATTTATTACAGCTGTATATGTGCAATATGGAGGGGTTATATGAGCTTATAGTCATGAGTGGTTGCCTTGGTTTCTCCCTTTGCTTCCTCCAGATAAAATGAAGAGACTGATCCTTGACGTGGACACTGGGGTGGATGATGCTCAGGCCATCATGATGGCCCTGGCAGCCCCCGATGTGGAATTAATGGCTATCACCTGCACCCACGGCAATACTCCCCTAGAGAACGCACTGAAGAACACCCTACGTGTCTTGAAAATGTGCAACAGGCTAGATGTAATTACTAACTTAAAATAGTTCAAATACTTTCTTCTACATGCTGTCAAACTTGGAATGTCATGCATGACAGATAAAGGTCTACCCTGGCTTTGAGGAGCCCTTACTGCCAGGCAACAAAATACACGCGGGTGACTTTCACGGGAAGGACGGACTGGGGGACGCCCCAGATCCTGATGCTCCAGGTCTGGAACTGGTACAGAAGACAAACGCTGTGGATGCCATAATTTCCATTACCAATCAAAATCCTGGAGAGGTACGTGACTGTCAACCTTAGCTCTTTTACTACCTGTCAAAGAGTTAAAGAATCTCATAACCGTTTGTGTTTTACCATCATGCTTGAGTGGGTTTATTTAATAATAATGATAATTATGCCCTGCGATTGGCTGGCAACCAATTCAGGGTGTCCCCTGCCTACTGCCCGAAGTTAGCTGGGACAGGCTCCAGCACCTCCGCGACCCTCGTGAGGAATAAGCGGCATGGAAAATGAATGAATGAATGAATTATTAACTTATTGGCTTGGAGGCCATTGGAGGGCTAGCAGCAAATATTTTGCTATCACCGTCAAAGGCAACCAATGAGAGAGCTGGGAGTAATCATTCATTGCGAGGCAGAAAAGAGAAAGTACCTGGTGAAAAGGATTATACTTCATGATACTTTGTTGCTTTGTCTTTGTGGGTTTCTTGCTGAAAGAGTTGGCGTATTTTACTGGCAGATTTTAGTCCAGGAGAAGAGGGGCAACATTGTGAACTGCACACTTGCGGGCTTCTCGTAGGAATTGGGTCTATCTCACTGTGTATACTCTGACTAGTCCGTGTGCTGTGGGCAGACATTAATAGTCAAATATGCATAGTAATCAAACAAGCAAATACAATTTGCTCATATAATTACAAATACGCCAGTATTTGTATTTGTATTGTATTATTGACAGTACTAAGACAGATTGAATATACATGATACACGACAGGAAGTGGGGTTACAAAATTGTCACTATTTTATTTATTGCCGGAGTATGTGGCCGTCAATGGCATCTAATGAGTTGAGTATTTAATACCTTTAAAAAAAAAAAAGTCTATATCAGGGGTATCCATTATGTCGATTGCAGTTGACCAGTCGATCACAACACTAGTGTGGGAAGCTCATGGCATAAAAAAAAACTTGAAAAGATTAGAGAGGCCTGTAATTGTCAACATGGGTAAACCTACTATCAGTAAGACAATGCGCCACCAGGAACTCAAATCCTGCACTGCCAGACGTGTCCCCCTGCTGAAGAAAGTACATGTCCAGGCACGTCTGCAGTTCCCTAGAGAACATTTGGATGATCCAGAAGTGGACTGGGAAAATGTGTTATGGTGAGATGAAACCAAAATAGAACTTTTTGGTAGAAACACAGGTTCTCGTGTTTGGAGGAGAAAGAATACTGAATTGCATCCAAAGAATACCGTACCCACTGTGAAGCATGGGGTTCTGTGGAAACATCATGCTTTGGGCTGTTTTTCTGCAAAGGGACCAGGACGACTGATCTGTGTAAAGAAAAGAAAGAATGGGGCCATGTATCGAGAGATTTTTAGTGAAAATCTCCTTCCATCAGCAAGGGCATTGAAGATGAGACGTGGCTGGGTCTTTCAGCATGACAATGATCCCAAACACTCAGCCAGGGCGTAAGAAGCATTTCAAGGTCCTGAAGTGGCCTAGCCAGTCTCCAGATCTCAACCCCATAGAAAATCTGTGGAGGGAGTTGAAAGTCCGTGTTGCCGAACTACAGCCCCCAAAACATCACTGCTCTAGAGGAGATCTGCATGGAGGAATGGGCCAAAATACCAGCAACAGTGTGTGAAAAAATTGTGAAGTGTCACAGAAAACGTTTGGCCTCCGTTATTGCCAACAAAGGTTACATAACAAAGTATTGAGATGAACTTTTGGTATTGACCAAATACTTATTTTCCACCATGATTTGCAAATAAATTCTTTAAAAATCAAACAATGTGATTTTCTGTTTTTTGTTTTTGTTTTGTTTTTTTACACATTCTGTCTCTCATGGTTGAGGTTTACCCATGTTGACAATTACAGGCCTCTCTAATATTTTCAAGTGAGAGAACTAGCACAATTAGTGGTTGACTAAATACTTATTTGCCCCACTGTATGTTGTCTTGCGTTCGCAGGTGATCCTAGTCTCAACAGGACCTCTCACCACCCCGGCCCTTGCCGTCAAAATGGATCCTTCCTTGCCTGCCCGATTGAAGGGCCTCTACATCATGGGAGGCAACATAGAATGTAAAGGAACTGTTCATTTGTCCTTAATATCAATTGCCGACTAACATCTTTATGATGAAGGACATCTGTGTTTTCTGACCCATGCAGCAAGAGGGAACACAACTGCGTGTGGAGAATTTAACTTTCTGGCTGATCCTGAGGCCGCCTACATTGTGTTAGAACGCTATACGTGTCCCACTACCATCGCCTCCTGGGAGTTCAGCTGCAGGAACAGCTTACCATGGGTGAAGAGCAAATGTCACTTCTGCAGATTTTTGAACAGACAATAGTAAATACTGATCGATAACTATTTTGATAGTCAATTATTCGTTTAGAGACATTATCGAACTAAAAAATATTGAACTCATGTTTGAACCTTGCAAAATGGAATAATCTGTTTTTATTTTTGTAATTATTTTTTTCCACATAAAAAAAAAATCAAACAGAAAAACAGCAATGCATCAATTCTTTTATGTATTCATTATAAATTAAAAAGAAATTGTAAATATTTAACTTCTATTTTTTTCATATTTAGTTGTCTAAAAATTTATTTTAAAAAAAATATAGTCAGATTTGTGTCCCTCGTTGATGATTAGTTTTGTATTGAATTGAAATTGAAAATGATTTTACTTTGCTTTGGAAAAGCCTTAGCCTGGCAAGCCAGCCGAACTTTTGCCAAGTACAAAACACATGGCAAGTCAGTCTGGTGCTCCGTGGTTTCAATTGGATTTCCACCGGTCCGATATCAACCGACAAATCACAACACGCGAGGCAGGATTTTGTGATGCGTCATGAAGGGGAGCGACATCAAATCTGTTTTACAAGACAATACGCCATGTTCTCTTTGAGACTTTCACTCAAAACCGGCAGTATCACGAGTGCATGATATGATTGTTTGACAGAGTGAGTCGCATTCTGTTTATGTCACAGTCATACTTCTGTAATTAATTCTTTCAGATTAAGGCTGTGCTTGCCCCAGCTCTGGCATCCATTTTGAAATCCAGCCCAAACCACAGAGCACCAGACTAACTTGGCATGTATTTTGTATGTGGCGAAAGTAAGGCTGGCTAGCCACGCTCAAAAACCCTGATAGTTACATAGTTGGTACTGAGTAGTTACATTTATATTCTCTACTACTTCTTCAGTGTCTTAGGTTCAAATGCATATTTTTGGATGAAATATTAGGCCTAGTATAAGATTGAATAACATTTCTATGAGCTGAATATTCAACCAATCACAAAAAATAAGGGTGATTAATCGACTATTAACCTAATCGAGTATGGCAGCCCTAATAGACACCAAGGGCGTAGGTTTGCATAGGGACGGCAGGGACATAACTCGACCAACTTTTCAGGATCCTCAAGTTGTCCCCACCAACTTTCAGGCAACCTTATTTGTATTGTATAATGAGTTCAGTTTTGTAGGTAATTTTGATTGTTTTTATGTTTTAAGGATAGAATTGACCCTCTTATTATGAAGTGATATATTTACATTATTTTCAGACTTGCATTCACCTCTTTTCACTTGCTGAATGTGCTGGACCGTTGTTATTTTATTTAACCTCATATGCACGTTTCATTGATGATATGCCCCCCCCCCCACCCTCCCCACACACACATACATACACTTGCACACCCACACAGCCCAGCCAAAAATACAACATATCGACAACATTCCGCCTCCTCCGACCCCTTTGAGGAGGATGGGTATTAGAAGTTTTTTTCGGCCAGCAGCAGCTACTGTAAGGAATGTAAAAGACGTCAGTGTTGTGGACATGGGAAACACATCACTAATTTTGCTACTGAAAGTCCAAACTGCATCAGAGTTAGCATAACATTAAACTGTGTGAACATGTTAACCTGCAAAACTCGCGTGGAAAGCTGCTTAAAGAGAAATGTCCAGTATGTGTTTTCTGCTGTTAACATTATGAGTTTTATTCAGTTATATTTATTAATTTAGACAAAGTTGAGTGGTCTAAAAACGAATGTTTTTTTTTTTTTTTTTTTGCATTCCTGGACAGTTAAGAGACGATTAATAGGTTTGTATTTATTGGGTATGTTGAATTTGCAATTTTCAAGAATGTTTCTTTAGTAGTTTTTGAAAACAAAAGTTTGAATCAAATGGTGTATCACCTGAACCAATAGACATGAAAGTTATTGTAAGTCAAAACAGATTTATTTTGCATGGATCATTTGGCCTATCAATTAATTAGGTTCATATTCATGAGAAATGTTGCCCTGACCCCCGTTCAACCAATCTGTTTGGGTTTAGTAATGTCCCTTCCTAAGCAAAAAGTGTACATGCAGGTTATGCTGTTTTATCGTCCCTACCAATGTTCAGACCAAACCTACGCCCTTGATAAGACACAAGTATTTTTTTCCATGATCCAATCATGTATTATCGTGTTTGTGTGCCATAGACCTTCTGTGACACCTGGCTAGCTCAAAATACACCGAAGGCTCGTTTTATGGAGACCATCTATGCCCACACGCGTAAGGTAAAGCTAAATGAAGCCCCAATTTACAATAGTAATCTCTACCTAATGTACTGTAGGTTCAAGCTTGTGTTGCGGGGACACTAAAGAGACTACCGATCTCTTTCGTTTTTTTCACCTTGCAGATGGTTCAAACAGATCGGTATCAAAAGGAACTAGTGTCAGGACCTGGGTTCAACACATGCGACACCTACGCTGTTGCTGCAGCCATTGCGGACAATTTGGTGACGGAAAGTGAGAAGGTACGGTAAGCGTTTGATTCACTGAAAAGATGAGTGGTTTTTTGGGGCAAGTACGAGATGAAAACAAACATTTCTATGGTGTTGCTGCCACAGGTGGCCGTGACAGTGGAGTTAGAGGGAAAACACACCAGAGGCATGATGGTCCTGGACTACATTGATGTGTTGCACAAGGAGCATAAGGTCACCATCTTGAAGAAAGTGGACCTTGAGGTGTTCAAGCAACTTTTGATGAATGCACTGAAGTAGAAAAGGCCATCATTTTAGAATTTTGGAAGATGTCTACATTTCTGGCTATATTTCTGGGGGGTGGGTGGGAGTTAGCATGCCTCCCATAACTTCTGTATTGATATTGGTTTCCATTTCAATTGTGTTAGACCTTTGTATGGAAAATTGGCTTCCCCTTGTTGAGCTGCCCCCTGAATACTTGGCGATTCAGATCTCAAGCTAATAAAAACACTTTTGGACACATGTCCCAAAAATTGCCTTCAGTAACATAAGCATCACCTCAGTTATTCCCCAAATCTGCAGCTTTATTGCAATTTTTAGCTTGTTCCGTTAGAGGTCGCGTTTGGGACCTATAGCTGAAAAATTTTTTACTCACCTTTACTATGTTTCTATGTTCAATGAAGCAATCAATCTATTAATCATTCAATAAATAAGTAGATCCCATTCCATGAGGGAATTACATTAGTCATAATAAAGTTTTTAAGGCCTTGTCATGTGACTCAGTTTGTTATAATGAGTGGAATGGAAGAAATAAAGACGACAAATTACAAGAACAACAACTGTAATTTTGGTTTGATGATTGGTATGATAGAAAGCCAAGAAAACAATTTATTGAAAAACCTCTGGAATGTAGGCCTCAAGAAATAAGAGAAGGCTGTTTTCATTTCAAGTAGAATTTTCTCACACCAAGAAAAAAATACCAAAACACAAATCTCTAGATTTTTTTGTTTATATATTACAACCCAACAAAATTCTATTTACAAATCATACAAAATAACTAAAACTTCGAGCTCACTTCCTCCTTTGTTTCGGCAACATCGCCGCATGCAGACAAAGCCGCACTGACCCAAAAAGAAAACAAAAGGAGTCATTCCAGAGTCAAAACCAGTCCTGTTAAGTGTCACTTTGACGCTGTGTGCAAATGGAGCCGTCCGAATGACATCCAGGTTCTTTTGCAGAGCTCCTACTGGACTCTGTACTTGTAAAACTCACAGAGACCTTGAGTAAAGTTCCAGCCCAGTGAGATGGAGAGGATGTAGATGAGCGCCAGTGGGGCGAAAGGGTAGAGCAGTACCACTGTGTTCTTCAGAAATGGCAGAGCTGTTTGAACATATGTAACAGGAGGGTATTTTAAGCAACAATTTGACCGAGACTTACTCAGTTTTTTTATCCAATAGTTTTGCCCAGTAGAAATTTGTTCTCTCTAGTTCACATGCCTACATCACATGAAGGTATAAAATGGATGGAGATATTTGACTCACAACCCTAATACTTTGATGTCTATGGTTACTACTTTTTAGCATGCTAAAGGGCAAATTATACCGGACGAGTCTTCGGTACGAATCCGCCAATCTTCGTGTTGACTGCGTGCTCCGCAGTGCGTCAAAAATAGGACGAAACATACCAGCTGCGCACAACTGCAGTCCAGCAGTTCTATGCCTTCATGAGCTCTCGCGTCATCACACGCGATAATGTGGCATTAAAAACAACGACAAACACACGGAGTCTGTACTCAACAGAGAAGCAGAGAAAGAGTTGGACTTGATTTGATTGAACAGTTTTTCCTGCATTTTTTAATGCTTTTACCATAGGTTTGTGACACTATGTAATTACTGTTTTAAATTACATAACTTGCATAAAAAGACCGTCCAACCTCATTGCTTCTGCTATGGTGTTCCATGCAGCTTCCTTTTTAATCTTGTCCTTATAAATAGGATCTGCTGCATCATCAATCACTTTGTCGCTTTCCACCTCCATGATGAAGCGTTCTTCGTCCATGTTCGCTAGTGTTTAAACTGTGAATAAGCACCTGGCCTGTTGACTCCAGGTCTGACTCCGCCCATTTTGATGGATGCGTGTCCGGCAAAAATTGAAAATAGCCTAAAGCATTTGGCGGGCTCCGGCAAGTCGCAGATTGTCCGCAGTCAATTCGTAGCGTTGACACGGCAGGTATAATTTGAACAACAGGATAGAATGGACACGAATTGGCTCCGGCGCTATATCTTGCCAGACCCCGACCGCAAACACGTCCGGTATACTAGTAATTTGGCCATAATTCAGGTTTCCTACAGGTTCCATGAAGTGACATTTCAGACTTTTAAAAACCACTTACAACTAAATTTAATCTTAGAAAAACTGTTTTTATGTCAATACCTGAACTCACACCTTCCATAACTTCTATTCATTACATTGCATATCAGAAGTAAGAGTTGATGGAAACCTCATCTGTGCTGCCATAGATTCACTTGTTTATTCCTTTTACTGTACTTTACCTTCCACTTTTAGCACTGTGAATGAGAGCGAACGAAAATTTAATCCAAGCTATATTTCTTGTATGTATATGCGCACTTGACAATAAAGTTAACTCAACTTGGTTAATAGCAATTCTGGGGCCAATTTTGCGGCCAACCTTGGAAAACATTTAAAAAAAAAAAAAAAATCAGTAACTCCTGAAATGTCCGAAAATTTCCCTGACACAATTTCATGCAATGCAGAACTATTTAAAATATATAAGGAATTTAGGACGTACCTGATGAAATTCCATGCATTTTAAAGGCAATTTATCAAGATTAGTAAATTAAAATTTAACACCCCGCGGGTACCCTGTAAAGGTATGCTAGTGCATTTATGTCTCAGGTTAAACAACATTTTTCCTTGAATGAAAGTGGGAATTCAGGATACATGCATGCTCATTTTTCCCTTCAATATCACTTTAAAAAAAGTTCCTCAGTCTTTAACTTTGTGAAGTCAATGAGATTATTTCATCTTTTCCCCCCCAAAAATTGTCAAGCTGCAGTATTTTCAAGAATATTGACGATAACGTGAAATGAGAAGAAGGCTCACCATTGTACCCCAAGAAGGTGATGTACAGATAATAACCAATGGCTATCAACCACAAAGTGTTCCCTACAAAGTGTCCGAGGAACCAGCCAGAGTTAATCACAATCACATCTGAAACAGACACAAAAAAATAATAAGCACTACGGACAAAGGTAAATTTTCACATTTTTACCCATGATATGCAACAAATTAGAGAAATATGCTCAATCTGTGTTGCTGTGAGAACGTGCAGTCACAGCAATATCCTACTTCGGTAGATTGTGTGTGAAAGGAACAGACTGATAAGTGCCAAATTCTACTTGCAGAAATATTGCAGGTTCTCTGTGTGAAAGATTTTCATTCAAAACCAAAATGTAATTGATTCACTTACGATTGATGAAAAACAATTGCAAGAAGTGCAAAATGACAAGGAGTGGGTAAAAAGCATTGAGGTGCACGTCGAACGCGTAGCCCCACTCGACATCAAACTCACGCCTTGGATGTTTCAGCAAGTATTTGTTGCTTATCACCCTAAAAATAAAGAATTACTTCATTGGTCAGCTGTCTTTTGAACAATTCAATAATTGGATAATTATAGGACTCACCACATGATCGTTGATATGAGGAGACCTACTCCAATGCAATCAACAAAGACCACCCAGAGTAGAAGCTTCAGTGTTTCAAAAACTCCCATGTCCAGCACCAGACCGAAACCTATTGTTGAAACTACACGTCCACAAGAAAGAGGCCAAAAGATTATAAACATCCCAACGCAATGTCATCTTGTTATAAAGCAAAGGCAAACTTGCCACATAACCAGATGCTGAGCAGGACTAGGAAAGCAGGGTCATCACGGGCCCACTGGTCTTTGGTCTGTTTCCTGTAGTGGAAGTTGCGGTAGACTCTCTGCGGTGATGTGAACAAATAAAGCATCTGCCACAGGGCAAATTCAAAGTCCATCTGCCTGAAATGGAATAGCCTTCGCAGGTACTTCCAGCGTTTGGCGCCTGCCGTGTGTCTAGCAGCATCCCTCGAACCAAGGGCCCCATTGCTGTGTTGGCTGGTGGTTGGCAACATGGACCTAAAAATAATATTCATAGCATTATTTTAGGAGTACGGGGGACAGGGGCGCTGATGTTTTTCCTTGTACCTTTGTAATCAAATGAGAAATGTATAAGATTGTGTGTAGAGGTGGGAATCTTGGTGCACCTAACAATTCGATTACGATTCAGAGGCTACGATTTGATTATAAATCGATTATTGATGTACCCCCCCCCCCAAAAAAAAAACACAAAAAAAAAATTGTACAAAAATCCTCTCCAGCTTAAAAAAACTACAGTTTCACTATCAAGTTAACAGTTCAAAACAGTAAATAAAATACTCAAGTCCCATTCTGTATCAGCACCTTTAAACTACAGTCAATTAATTTAATGTTGTGAATAAACTGTTACAGTTGTTAAAATTGCTCCCGTTATTGCATTACTTCTGTCTACTTTCGACATGTGAAAGTTTCAAAACTGTTTCATCATTTAAAGATAGATTTAAGTTAAGAGTTTGCTGATATAGGAGTATTTTAGATAAAAAGTTTATTAGGTTCGCTCGGAAGATTCGCTACAACAGCCTTTCAGAGAAGTCTACTGCTTTAAGATGGCGGCTGTTTACTAACGCTGGCAAGTCTGTCATTTAGCATCTAGTTCTCTTTACATGTGCTAACGCCTCCGAGTCAGTCATTTCGCATCTAGTTCTATATACATATGATATCTACCGTAGCATTATGTGGGCGTTGTGTGAAGCGGCTGTCGGCCACAGTCAGGTATTATTGTTTTTTTAATCTAGCAGCATAAGTTGTCGGTCCATTCCTCATTGCGTCCCAAAGACCATGCTGACTGTGTTTTATTTCCACTTTATTCGGCATATTTCAATCATCGGAATTTGGATGTTCTTGAAACGTTCTCGAATCTTCCACGACCGAATCACGAATAATCTAAGAATCGGAAATTTCGCACGCCTCTAATTGTGTGTGGGCTTAACCATTTCATATACAAATAATGATTTTTATTTAACCCTAACAAGGTACTCATTTAACTCATTGGCTGCCACTGATGGCGCTAGTGGTCCAATCCATACTGGAGCATTCACAGCCAGCCCTCCTGGTTTAAATGAATTGCATGCGATGAGTTAAACACAATGAAAAACTAAAATCAACTTTATGGGGTTACTTGGGGCCATAACCAGTGTATTTCATTTTTTATTCATTTTAATTTCATGAGTTATGTTTTTTACTAAAATTCTATTAATTCATATTTATAATCATCGAAAATGATTAACAAATATAATTTAGGTTTATTTAAATGACAACAAATAGTCACTTGCCCAATAATTGGTTAATTGTCTTAAGTGTCACCTTGGTTTTTTTTTTGTCTTCATGTTTAAGTCAACTTTTTAGCAACTGTCCACTGTAGTGATCACTGTCCCTGAAAGGGTTAATACATTACGTACTTTTATGATGCTAATTTGCCACAGTCAGCTCAAAGAGAAAAAGAACAGAGTAGCTAAACCAGTGTTCTACATGAAATTGGAAGATAAAATAATCATTAAAATGACAATAAACTTATTTTTAAGCAATAAATATTTTCTTCTTCAGAGACGTATACAGTCACATAAAGATAAAAACCAGGCTATAATAACATACTGTATTTACCTTAGTCTTCAAATAATCTGTCATCTTTTGTCATCCCTTAAAAATAATTTTCATCAAATCCTCCACAAAAATGACAGAAAGCGGAGCTATGGATGACTGCTAATTGGCAATTTCAATTTCACCAAACGCGATAATCTAATATCATGCCGATATGTAGTTGCTAACATTTAGCTTCTAGCTAACTACAACAACTATCGAAAAAGGCCTATCACCGGTTGTCAAAAGCAACTTTAGATTGATACACAGAAAGGCTGCTTTAAAAACGTTATATTTATGTTTACCTTTGTGGATTTACCTTGTTGCTTTGGTCCTTTCCAGAAGGACGATAACTTTTTAGTTGCTTGTTCGTATAGCTATTTATGATGTCGCCAAACTGAACACGTAGAGACTTCCGGTAATAACGAGAGGCACTCTGGGTAATGTAGTTGTGGCTGCTCTGTAGGTAAACAAAACAGCGCAAGTACACACAAAATGGGGACATTTCAACGAAATTGTGAATATTTTTACTGTTAATGTGACAATGATCTCTTAACTATAATTTTTCGATAAGTGGTTGAAGTTGTATAGCTTTTTCATGATTCATCCACTAGATGGCAAAATTATTTTTAAGGTGAGTTTTCAAGCCGTAGTTCAAACGGATGTAGCATTTGCTACTTCCGCTAAATACGTCGTTGCTTGTGGATCGCAAGAAAACAGTCACCGCTGTTCTGGTCCAGAAGGCCAAATAGCGACAGGTAAGAATTATAAAATCCGACGCTTTTGTAAATATTGGATTCTTTGCATTGTGTGGCTCCAAAACACATAGAAAAGGACTCAGCTTCGTATGTAAGTCAAGAAACCCCGTTACAACACCATGTCCTTGAATATTACGCTTAGCTAATGCCACTCTCCTTTCAGCAAGGAGACATTTGGTTATGTCATTAGCTTCATCCATCGCAAAAAACGATACGATTAATACATGTATTCAATATAAGCATCACAAATTATTTTTTTCTTAAACGCCTGTCAGAAATTTTGTTGTTTGTTGCGTCAATTGAACCAGTTTATTTTTCTGTTGACAGTGATAGATGCACTTGTTTTGCTGTTAGTCTGGGTCAGTGGTTTCCAACCAGGGTTCGGTCGAACACTATATTTCCGTGAGAGATCTTTGGGGATTCCTATGGAAATTAATCATAATTTTCTCAATTTTCCCAGATTTGATCATTTCTCAAGTTTATTTATGCCATCAGTGGAAAGTGTCAAGCAGAGGTGCAGAACCATTAAGTGTTCTCCAATTAGATGCCAAAAAGAAAATCTGCGTATATATGCGCATTGTGTCATAGTCAACAGGACCAGT
Source organism: Corythoichthys intestinalis (assembly GCF_030265065.1). Classification (NCBI taxonomy): domain Eukaryota; kingdom Metazoa; phylum Chordata; class Actinopteri; order Syngnathiformes; family Syngnathidae; genus Corythoichthys; species Corythoichthys intestinalis. The sequence goes on from NC_080396.1 coordinate 35,925,510, forward strand.
TCTCACACAGAATAAGCACATTTGAGAGGAAAGAGAGAAGAGCATTATTATTTCAGCTGCCATACTTTTGTTGCATTTTATTGATGTGCTTTGAGATTTATTTAATGCAAAATCAAGCAATAATGACTAACATATTTCCTTCAATACAATCACATGATTCTGTATTTATCAAGAATCATGTTGCGCATGCCGAATGTTGGCCGAGCTTTGGCCGGAGCCACCAAGGGCAGCCTGGCTCCATCCTACCCAGGTAAGTCAGGTTTGTTTGCATGTTTATTTTTTTTGTCTGTGTTTGTGAGTGATATTGATTTATGATGTACTTTTTTTTTTTTAAGTGCGCACTAATGTGCGTGCTGCTGGCAATATGGTGGAAGTGTTTGTTGATGGGAAACCAGTGGAGGTAGAGCCTGGTACTACTGTTCTGCAGGTAAGCAATAGATTTAATTATATTTTTATGAAAACTGAATAACAATGTGCTAATGTGTCATAATTGTCAATATTTTAATTAAGGGTGTGCCAAAAAAATTGATTATTAAATTCATCGAGATTCGACACGTGACGATTCGATTACGATTCATAAATGTTCAAAAACGATGATTTTCCCAAATAACTTAATGAAAGCCCGCTGCTAGTGGAATGAAATTCAAGACACGTCTGCCACCCGGACACCTAATGGGATGCACAAGGTTAAGATGACTGCGGTGGAAGTTACTGCAGAAATTTACTTCTGTTCAAAAGACTCGAATACATTTGTGTATGAAACGGGCAAGAACAGGGTCGTGCTTTGGGTCCTCTTCTGTGCTCAAGTTATTTTTTTTTTTTTTTTGAGCAAAAGGGGAAGAGAGATAGTTCATTGCTCTTTGCCTTTCAGTTGTCCAGCAGTTGGTTCAAGTCGTGTTGATTGGGAAAATGTCCCTAGTGTGTTGCTAAGTCCTGTGTGCGTCTGTATACCCTACCCACCGACGTCACAAAACCACGTGCTCGCTGTATGGTTCCGCCCACTTGTCCGTCATTTTGTCTCTGTATTAGCATTGGTTTCAATTGATCGAGGAATTTAAAATGCATTTCATGGAAGACCCGGTGCTTTCTGATGCCGTAAACTCACTGGATGTGTTGCATAAAAGGCGTTATGTGGAAAAGCTTCGTTCTATACCAGTACTTCTCAAATAGTGGGGCGCGCCCCCCTGGGGGGGCGCAGAGCAATGCCAGGGGGGGCGCATGTGACCTCGGGTAACATGTTTTTTTTTTTTTTTTTGCCGTACTAGTACTTGCACATCCACTCAGTAGGTGGCAGTGGCGCTCTCATTTTCAGAGTGCGCGCAGTATTTTTGAACTAAGGAAGAGCACTCAGCACACACAGACAACAGATATGAAGAGCAGTGTGCCACCGCTGTTTTCGAAAGCCGTTTTCCGACCGGACTCACTCACGCAGCGACCCACTGTCTTGTCCGGTTCTCACGTCGCCGCCCGAGAAATGCCATTTTCGGCTTGGGATCGTCACGACGACTGCCCTCACCTACGGTTCTACCTCGGCCGCCGTGAATGCGCTTTTTTCGTGCCGTTTGCCTTTTAGCTTTGACTTATAATACAGTGGGTGATGATGAAAGACCACTGTTTACTGTGTCTAAAAATAATTATAGCAGACAGCAAGAAGCCAAATCAATTAAGACGCCACTTAAAGACATTAAGACCCCAATCTCATTGTTAAGCCGCTTGATTTTTTTCAGTGAAAACGTGCCGAATATTGCCAACAATCGTCCTGCTTTGTCAGTGTTATATCAGTAAGCCAGTGAGCATTGTTAGCATGCTAATTGCAAAATAACTCCACACCATTGCAAAGGAGGTAAATACTGTGAGCAGCAAAAATAAAAACTGTCCTGTCCAAGGACACTTTTTTCCCCCTTTTATTCAGATTTGTTTTTTCGGTCAAATTTTTGGGCACATTGTCCTCATGAGTGAATGTTTCTAATCAATTTTAATTTGGTATTATTTACTGATTTTATTACATTTTATTTTTCTGTAACAAATGGTCAAAAATGTACCTTGAGTGTATTTTTTAGTTTGGGTGTGAATTTTTTTTTTTTTTTTAAATTCAGGCAAATTGATGCACGTCAAGTCTTCTCTGTTACAAACAAAACAATGTTAATAAAGTTGTACTTTATTATAAGTTGATCTATGTTACTTTTTTTCTTTATTAGAAAAAAAGGACACAATGTTAGGCAGATGCGTATTTATAATAGTAATTTTATAGACAAATGATACTATTTACAGTGGCGGCAGAGAGTTTGGGGGGGCGCGAAACATTTACATCTTCCTTGGGGGGGCGTGACAGAAAATAATTGAGAAGCACTGTTCTATACAGTCGCCAGATCCATATTTGATGCCTAAATCGATGATTTTTGACCGGCTGCCTTCGCCGTCTCTGCCTGACCCTGATATTTAAAACTATCTTGTCCACACAAAATCAGCCTATTCTCACGAAAGTTTGAAAAACTTTAAGAGCTTGGAGGCTTATAAATGCTACGTTGCTGGTTGGGTGAAACAGGTCCTCGTACACGAAAATTCGGCAGGAATCTTGTGCTCGGAAGGTGAGTTACGAAATTTTCAATTCAAAATCTTTTGATCTTGCTAACATCCACTGTCAAGTCTAATGTATTTCATGTCATTTGTCAATGGAGCTAGGGCTTTTAATGTTTATATGGTTTAGCGATAGCACTCTCACTACATACATACGTGTATGTTGTCGGCGATTAGCCTAGCAATGATCTTAATTGTGGTTGTCAGCCCAAAACCCTCTAAATATATATTAAATGCATCTTACCAGATATAAAATGACTACTACATAATCTGTGGTAATCGTTTGGAGCCCAGTTTTCTCGTCGAATTGCAGCAGCCCATCTCGCTCTCTCCTCTCCGTGTCTCTCGGAATCCGGTAGAACTTCAAGTCTCTCCGTCTATCTTCTCTGTTATTGCAACCGACCGCCACACACGCCTTCACCATTTTGATTATTAATGTTAACGAGCAGAAAAACGCGCCGTAAATAGGAGGAATGTACGTAGCCGTAACAGGTCAACACGATGTGTTGACGGACAAGTGGGCGGCACCAGTCAGGAGAGCGGAGTTGTGACGTCACGTGGGTAGGGTCTATAAGAGGTGAGTACATGAACCCTTTTGTACTGTTTAGCCTTCGTTGTTGTTGTTGTTTTTGAGATGTTGCGAGGTCGCGCCGAGCGCTTTGCTAATTAGCGAATTGGCTAATGTGTTGATTTGTGCGTTGATTGGGGGTGTACAAAAGTTACTCCAGATGCAGAACGTGTAAAACCAGGATTAAGTACGGCGGCAACACTACAAACATGCTAGATAGTACAGGAATCTGTAAAAAAAAAAAAAAAAAAAAAAAAAAGTATATTGGTTAAATAGTCTTATTTCTAAAGTCACTTTGTTTGTTTCCAGAAAATGTAGAATTCATTCTACCAGTGTAAATTTTATTGTATTGTTGAGAGAAATAAGTACTGCCTTTGAAACAGCTATGTTTTTGCACCTTCTTGTGAAAAAGACCAGTTTAAGGTCAGCTGTGTTGTATAGGCATGTTGAGAAATAAGTACTGCTTTTGAAATGGTTAATGTTTTTGCACTCTCTTGTAGTTTAACGGCAGCTTTTTGTTGTTTGGGCATGTTTCCATCGTTCCTGTTGAATAATTAGGACATTTTAAATAAATAATGGACATAAATTTGTTTGGCTATTTCATTAATTAACAATGTATGACGCATCGATAATCGTGATCATTGTCAATACTGTGATCATCGTCCAATGATCGAATCGTTGCACCCTGAATCGTAATCTAATCGAATCGTAGGGTGCCTAAAATGGCACACCCCTAATTTTAATCTAACTAGACTAAGTTAAACTTTGTAGAGTTGGGAAAGACTCTGTTTTTATTGGCTTATTTCTTTTTTCTTTTCCTCTCCAGGCCTGTGAGAAAGCAGGAATCCAGATCCCAAGGTTCTGCTACCACGAGCGCCTCTCAGTGGCTGGGAATTGCCGCATGTGTCTAGTAGAGATTGAGAAAGCCCCAAAGGTAAGATCTGTCAGAAATCCACACTATCTGATAGGGGTGTAACAGTACACAAAAATCTCGGTTCTGTACGTACCTCGGTTTTGAGGTCACGGTTCGGTTCATTTTCGGTACAGTAGGAAAACAAAATGCAAAATATAAATGTGCTAGTTGTTTATTAGTGCACCTTTGTGCTCTCAACAATAGGAACATTAGCCTATACAAAGCTAGAATTCTGCTCTAAAACTAGCAGGTATTTAAAGATAATCCAACAACAATTTGCCTTTCAGATCCTGCGTATTGGTCAGCTTTCTTTCTGAAAGAAAGAAGAAAAAAGAAGTCCTGTGCTAAAGAGAAAAGCAATCCCAATGATTTTAACATGTATTTTACAAATGAAATGCCTCAATGAATCATTTTTTTTTTCTTATGACCAGTTTTCAAAAGCTTTATTGGTGGATTTTCTCAAGTTAAAGCGCCACACAGAAATTAATCAATTTAATTGTGTAAGCAGGATCTTTGTTTTATTCTTATTATTTTATTACATGTGTTTTAGCTCATTTCAATTTATTTTATTTAAATGGGCTATTATTTATTAAGTGTTTATATTTTACAAATGTGATGTAGTATTCATTTATATTGTATATTTTATGTTGTATAACTTTAGTTCCTATGTGAATATTAGTTCCTACTTGTTTTGTTGTGGTAGAAGGGTTTTGTATTGAACACGGGGCCGTGTTGGTTATTGTTATAGCAGAGAAGACAGCAGTAAATCAACAAAAACAAGTCAACTGTGCCCCGATCTACCACTCAAGAGATCTAATGAACTCAAAAAGTGGGTTACGATTGCATATTAGTTTGAAAATCGACCGGATCCACCGTATTTTTACACGAGTGACTTCCGGTGTGCCAGATTCTAGCGACCGGTAGTATTATTGATGCAGGAGGGTCGCGTCTCGCGTCAAATAATAAACTCTAACGTTCTTTTCGTGTGCGTCGTGTTGAGCCGCCTCTGGGATGAGTCTAACACGCGGCCGCACTGCGACTGGTGTGCATTGGCTGATTGACTTTAACGCCCGCGTTTCACTGCGTTCTCGTGGCGGCAACGGTGTCGCGCCGTTGACGCTTCTGGGTTATACTGTCGTACCATGATGGTCCTCATTATAGTAGAGAAGACGGAGTAAATATAATCTACACAAAGAAACTGTAACCCGATCAACTCTCAGCCTCGAAAAGTAAGGGCTACATTACGTCAGAAACTCGTTCGGTAAGCCTCCGTTCTGAACCAAGGACCACTTACCGAAACGGTTCGATACAAATACATGTACCGTTACACCCTTACTAGCTGAAGAATCTTGTCAACAAAATAGCAGCTGTCACTTTTCTTTTACGCCTATAGCCAGTAGCGGCTTGTGCCATGCCTGTCATGAAGGGTTGGAACATCCTAACAAATTCAGAGAAGACTCGCAAAGCCAGGTGCAACTTCAGTCATTGCCAAAAAAACGTCTGCAAAACTGCTGAAGGATATTGCACTAAAACTAATGATGTTTTTTGGCATCAGAGAGGGAGTCATGGAATTTCTGTTGGCCAACCACCCACTGGACTGCCCAATTTGTGATCAGGGTGGAGAGTGCGACTTGCAGGTAGGTATTTTATCAGAAACAAAAGGATAGAAATTTGTATTTACTACTCAGCAATGGTTTGCTTTCAGGACCAGTCCATGCAGTTTGGTTCTGACCGCAGTCGCTTCACGGAGCAGAAACGAGCAGTGGAAGACAAGAACATCGGCCCACTCATCAAAACGATCATGACTCGGTGTATTCAATGCACACGCTGTGTCCGGTAGCAGAGACGTCTGAAATGATATCATCTCAGTGTTACCTCCAAAGAAATCAATGGAATCTTGTTTTCTTGCAGTTTTGCCAGTGAAATTGCTGGAGTTGAAGACTTGGGAACAACGGGAAGGGGGAACAACTTGCAAATCGGGACCTATGTGGAGAAGATGTTCATGTCTGAGCTATCAGGGAATGTTATTGATATTTGCCCAGTCGGCGCTCTAACTTCCAAGCCATACGCGTTCACTGCACGACCTTGGGAAACGAGGTATGTAAACTACAGTTTAAGTGACATGGAAAAAAAAGACCTTCATTTAAAATATTGACTACACTTCAGGAAAACTGAGTCAATTGACGTGCTGGATGCCGTGGGCAGTAACATTGTGGTGAGCACAAGAGGAGGTGAGGTGATGAGGGTTCTACCAAGGCTGAATGAAGACATTAATGAAGAATGGATCTCTGACAAGACCAGGTAGGATCCTCTCCTGGATGCCACCGTATGGCATATCTGCTTTACTGAAAGAGTGTTTTGTGTTTTTTTTTTTGTAGGTTTGCCTATGACGGTCTGAAGAGGCAGCGGTTGACTCAGCCAATGGTTAAGGATGAGTCAGGTCAGCTGACCCCAGCGAGCTGGGAGGATGCTCTGACCCGTGTTGCTGGAGCTGTAAGTGCAATTGCTTGCTAACCTTCCAAACAGTCCAATAAAATAGAATGAGCAACAAAGCAAGTGTAGTCGTCGTAAATGTCAGTTGTCATGTTCTAGTACCATTGGCGGTCATCGACGTTCAATCCATTTTGACTTTGAGAATCTGGCAGCGAATGATAGCTGCCTTAAATGGCAGCTAATTACAGTATTTCTCGGACTATAAGTCGCACCTGAGTATAAGTTGCACCAGCCATAAAATGCCCAACGAAGAGGAAAAAAACATATTTACCATACTGGCCCGAATATAAGACCGTGTTTTTTGCATTGAAATAAGCCTGAAAAAGAGGGGGTCGTCTTATATTCGCGGTCTAGACGTTATACCCATTCGCGACGCTAGATAGTGCCAGATATTATTGAAGCGATGTTCTGGCATGACAGATCTCGGCTACTCTCCCCATTCACGACGCTAGATGGCTCCAGATATCATTGAAGCGATGTTCTGTCATGACAGATCTCAGCTACTCTTTTTAGTTTAACCAGTTTGCATTTTTATTGCACTGTTTTTCCTTATTCAGATTTGTTTCAAGACTACAGTTACAGTTAGACTTCAATTTGATGGGTGATGCAGTTATTGCAATTTTGTTGTTTTATCACAATAGATTGGTTTATTTACATTTCAAAAACCAGAAGCCATTCATTTACGAATGTGATTGCACTTTAGTTTACTTATTTAAATGTTCAGATATTAAGATTTGAATGAGGTAAAATAACATGCTTTTTTTCTCTCAAATATATTGTTATAATCATTTAATTCGGATGTATTACAATTATTTTCTGTATAAAAATTAATTTGGTGTTCAAAAAGTCTTTTTTTCAAACTTGAGTCTTGAAAAAGGGGGTCGTCTAATAATCAGGGCCGTCTTATATTCGGGCCAATACGGTAAGTCGCATTTTTTGGGGAAATTTACTTGAAAAAATCCAACACATAGAACAGATATGTCATCTTGAAAGGCAAGTTAATATAAAAATACAATAGAGAACAACATGCTGAATATGTGTACAGTATGATAATGTTACATGATGCATGAACAACGAAATGCGAATATACTGTCCTCACCAGGACGCTACGGCTCGGTCCTAGCTATACAGCGAGCTAAACTCCCAAATGACGATGCTGGACGTCCGTATAATTTGCTGACTTTATTTTGGCTGTCGTTATGACACCATCATTTGAAGAGTGAAACTAAAAATAAAAATAATACAAATCATTTTCGTCCTCGAACAGTTTCGCATCAACGTAAATAAATGATAATTAGCCGCTAATACAGCAATGACACAAACGGTTAGCATGCATTCGCTAGCATTAGCACATCGTTCAAACAACCACACAACTGGCTCTAATTGTCCGATCGCGGGTGGAAAACACACAACAACAGAAAATATGATACACACAGGCATTGCGTCTGTAGAGATATTTTACAAGCATAAACAATGAACATAGGTTCGCAGCCATGTTTCTCACTCTCTCTCGCCCACTCGCTCAGACGCTGCGTAGCTGTCCGTCTTCTTCTGCCGTGTTAGCGCTCTTCCTGCGTAAACAAGTGCGAGTGCACCCCCACTTGGGCGTGAAAGCGCCACAAACTAAAAACATGCATTTCAATATAAAAAAAGTCAATAATACAATCGAACACACATTGTCAAAGGCAGAATGCGAATGTGGCCATAGCTATTAAGAGTTATTCAGACAACTCTAGCATAAAGAACATGCTAACAAGTTTACCAAACCATCAGTGTCACTCTAAAACACCAAAATAACATGTGAAATGATATCATAATGTGTTAATAATTTCAAACATAAGTCGCTCCTGAGTATAAGTCGCACCCCCAGCCAAGCTATGAAAAAAAAACTGCGACTTATAGTCCGAAAAACAAGGTAGTTAAAATGCTTAACGGACAACAGATCCACTCTATGTGTTTATAGCTACAAGGTGTACAAGGCACCGAAGTGGCGGCCATCGCGGGAGGCATGGCAGACGCTGAAGCTCTTGTTACCCTTAAAGATCTCCTCAACAGGTTGAATTCAGAAAACCTCTGCACGGAGGAGGTCTTCCCTATGGCCGGAGCCGGGTATGGAGCAAAGTACACTGTAGGAAAAGGCACAAGCCTTTTATGTGTCTCTGTTAACTGGGAGACTCTGCCACTCTCTCTACAGCACTGATTTGCGGTCCAATTATCTTTTAAACACGCGCATTTCTGGCATTGAGGACTGTGACCTGCTTCTGCTGGTCGGGACGAACCCACGCTACGAAGCCCCGTTGTTCAACGCCAGAATCCGTAAGAGGTAAAGGGGAAAAAAAAAAAAGTTGCCTGTAGTTTTATGCTGGCTGGTCGCAACTTCAGTTAAACCTGCATAGCATAGTGATATAATATTATGCCTTTGCAAAGAAAAGCACATAAGATTTCGTTTTGCTTAACCAAGTGCAAGTGACACATAAATACTTGTTAAAAATAGGTTCATTTATCTTTAATGTGCTAACATGTACTGTAACCTCTACAGCTGAACTTAATTGGGCCATCTTAAAACCTTTTAATCCCCATGTCCAAATATTCAAACCGTAGCATTCTTAATCTATTGTTAGGAGTCGTTATGGTTCGACAATGTCCAAATGTCAGAATAACATTATAAATGGGACTGTTTCAATAACACCTCTAACTGAACCAGGAAGTGTACTGGTTGTAGAACAGCCCGCCACTAACGATTACTTTGATAGTTGATTAATAACCATTTTGCAATTAGTCAACTTTGGCTGTTATTTAAATCATATGTGATTTACTGTTATATTTCTCTGGACTTTATATTCTAGCTGTCAGTGTGCATTATAACAAAAACTATACACTAAAAAGAGTTGGACACTGGACAGTGAATGTTATTTATCATTAGTTTCCAATGCAAAAGCAGATGTTCGCAAAAATCTTAATTCTGATTCATTACCATGGTGTGGTTTCATGGAGGACTACGGTACATTTTTTTAATCCATTAAAAACAGGATATTTCATGTTTGATCCTTTTTTCCATTTAGAATATAATTTGTGAATAAATAAATTTTTAATATAAAATATATATTTTTCACCCTTATTCTCATTTATTTTACAAAAAGTAAAAAATAACATGAAATTTACTTCTAAGAGGCTCAAAATGGAGCATTTAGTCTATTTCTGAGGTAACAATTTTCAAATGAATTGTTTATTCATTTGATAGGCAATTACTTGCTGATTAACAGGGCTGCCAAATTGGTTGAGTAATAGATCAAACACTTGTTAGGAATGCTGCCTAAGGCTACGTCTACACAAGGACACATATTTTTCTCCAGAGTATTTTGCGGACTATTTTTATACCTGTCCACACTTAAGTTTGAGGTGCGTTTAAGGCATTTGCGCAAACTACGCATGTGTAGAAAGGAGCAACCTCATATGTTATGTCATCGCCCGCACAGTTTACCTCTGAACCGGAAACTCATTACTCGCCGGCGGCAAATTTCGAAATGACTACACCTTCTAAACTGTCATTATTTTGTGATCACTGTTTTTTCCGTGATCGCAATTGAACACATAACGTAGCAGCGAGAGTGAAGGGAGAGCTCGCTCCGCTTTCACGAGCAGTCGTTGAGTTGTGATTGAAATAGATCTTTAGAAAACAATGAAACCCTGACATCGTTAGTTGGGATGTTACAATCGATGCTCAGTTGTGCTCTCACCACTTGGAAAATAACAAATAGAAGCATATGGTGTGGCGCTGCATATATTTCCTGAAAGCCGCAAACAGGAGTGCTTGTGCATAACAGTGGCGATCCTGGAAGTGGCGATAGTTTTGACAGGAAGAAATGTCATAGAAAAAAACTGATCGCGCGCCTCTGGGGTACCACGCAGGTCACTTTTCGGGGTTGAATTTTCCTCTACGCATTTTTATACACTCATGTTTGGTCGGCATTGAGTTGGGAGGGGCCAGCCCCGCACCTGGCTGATCGGAGACATTGCGGGAGACGAACTCTGTACAAACACTCGTGTCCGCGTCATCCACGATGGGAGGACTACAAATGGGCACTGAATTGAAGCATATTATTGCGATGAAGTTTGAACGTTCAAGAAAAATTTGTGGAAAGGAAAGGAGGAGCTGGAATGCCATGTGATCGTCCACCTCCATTGTTTACGATGCCGTCATGCCACACTAAAAATGGCGACGGCATGATGTCACTTCCGTAGTATCCGATTGTTGTACGGAGACAGCATTCCTTATTAAGCGGCGGGTTATATTACCCGCCTACATTATCCGTCTAACAACTATTCCGGATAATAAGCATGTATGGTCCAACTAATTACATGTTTGAGGCCATTATCCGGCGTAGTGTAGACGTAGCCTAAGATGTTAAGAGAAGGTCACATTAAATTCCCCTTTAAATTGTTAGGCGTAAGATGAAAATTCAATCCGAAGTCCAATATCCCAAAGTTTTTGTGAGTTGTGTGAGCCAGCACTGGGTAACATTTTAACGCCTGAAGCATGCTAACTATTTTTCTACGCTAAATGGAAATAAGACGGAGCATTTAGTGCTTATAGCTACCTTTTTGATACAATGCATTATTTAAAGTTTTTGTCTCCATCTGTTCTAGCTGGCTTCATAATGAGCTACGTGTTGCACTAGTGGGTCACAGCGTTGACCTGAGTTATACGTATGACCATCTTGGAGAAGAGACATCAGTCCTGAGAGAGCTAGCTAATGGAACACACCCATTCTGCAAGGTAACAATTGCACTCACTTGACTTTGGGGATGCAAACATCACCAAGGTATTGCTTTATCCAAATGCAGGTCCTTGCAGCTGCTCAGCGACCCGTCGTCATTGTGGGCAGTAGCGCTCTACAGAGAGAGGATGGTGCTGCCATTTTAAGTTCCGTGTCCACCATCGCACAGAATGCCAGAACCAGTAGCGGAGTGGAGGAAGGTTGGAAAGTTCTCAATGTCCTGCACAGGTATGAAAGGCAGATGATGTACAGCGTTGACAAAAACTGAATTGAGTGTCAAGTTTGAGCTTCGCTGGGTTAAAACAGAGTGGCCAGTCAAGTAGCGGCCCTGGACCTGGGTTACAAAGCAGGCGTGGACGCAATCAGGAATAATCCACCCAAGGTCTTGTTCTTGCTTGGAGCTGATAGTGGGTGTGTCACCCGAGCTGACCTTCCTAAAGACAGCTTCATTATCTACCAGGGTAAATGCACGATCATCAACCCATCACATCACCAAGTAACGCCAGAGTATATTTGAATAGTTCCTTTTCAATTTCTGCAGGTCATCATGGTGACGTTGGCGCAACAATGGCAGATGTAATCCTCCCCGGTGCTGCGTACACAGAGAAAAATGCCACATATGTCAACACGGAGGGTAGGAGTCAACACACCCGGGTGGCCGTGACTGCGCCGGGAATGGCCCGAGAGGATTGGAAGATCATAAGAGCTGTGGCGGAGGTAAAGTTCTACAGTCCGCCATTTTGAATTCGATGACATTTTCACAGCAACTCTTAAAGTTGATACACTTTTGTGCCTCCAGCTGGCAGGTATGACGCTGCCTTACGACTCACTGGACGAGGTCAGATCCAGGCTTGCTGAGGTGTCTCCAAACCTGGTGCGGTATGATGACGTGGAAGAGGCAAACTATTTTAAGCAGGCAAATGAACTTGCTAAGGTAAACACACTTCTTTCCCCGTTTTGTAAATCTATTTCATCCATGGTGGACATTTAAAAGATCTAAATACACGTTCATTGATTTTCTCCATCAGGGGGTGAAGCAGGACCTGATCGCTGCTCCTCTCATACCACCTCAAATCTCAGTAAAGGACTTCTACATGACAGGTATGTGCAATACAGACATTGAGAAAGGCTAAGCAGAGTCCAGCTGCCTCGATCAATTACCTTTTTTGCCATTCCCTTTCTTCTTGTTCAGACTCCATCAGCAGAGCCTCGCAGACAATGGCCAAGTGTGTGAAAGCCAGCACAGAGGGGGCGGCCGCAATTGAAGAGCCCTCTATTTGTTAAATATCAATACATGTCCATAAAATATTAGGTCTATTGAAAAGATCAACTCAAAACTCAGTCTTGCAGCATTTAATTTAAATGTGTCCTTGTTGTCTTAGTCACCTTCATTCTTTTCAGTCTTGAGAACCAGCTTTGTTGGAGTGGGGCTTTGAAAAATGTACAAAATGAATAAATATTATCATTACTTTTTGGTTTGTTTGTTTTTTCCTAATCTGTTTAACCTTCCAAGCACTGACCGCTTTAAAGAGAAACTGCATCTGTAGTTTCCACGTAGGTTTATAGTATACAGACCCAAGTGCCCCTCTATACAGCAACGACTATGCCAAAGGTCACCGTATGACTTTTTTTATTAACCATTAGAAGGCACTCATTTAACTCAATGACTGCCATTGATAGCGCTAGATGTCCAATCTACTGTATTTTGACTGGGAGGGTCAAATGTATTCGCCTATTCCAATCAAAATGGATTTGATATCGAGCGCAGGGATGTGCAAACTATTTCACCAAGATCAGAAGTAGGTGTGGGTTTTCATTCCAATCCAAAAAGAGGACGCCTTCTCACCAAGACTGTATTGTGTCTTACAAGTGCAATCATTTGATTGCAGTCAGATACTTTTTGTTTCCGCAGAAACGTCAATTGGTTAAACTGTCTATGCTGGATCAGTTGGAACAAGGAACAGGACCCATCACTGCTGCTCTTGAGAACAGGTTTGCCCACCCCTGATCTAGCGTCATCAATAGCACTGAAAGACAGGCATTCGCGGCCAGTCAGTTTAAATGAATTGGACGTTTATCACAGTCCATGACATGCAGTGAGTTGCGTACTATGAAAGCAAATCTACTTTAGATATACTTGGGGCCATAACCAGAGTGTATATATATTTAAATTTTAATTTAGCTTTTGTGGCCCACATTGTATTAATTGATTACATATAGAATGCAATGATTAATAATTTAAAATTTTTCTTAATGACCAAAAATGGTCACTTGCCCTGTTGAAGGTCTTTAGTGTCCATTTTTGAATAGCTGTCGACTGTGGTAAACACTGTCCCTGAAAGGGTTCATTTAAAATATATGTGTGTGTGTATATACAGTATACTAGTCCTAAAAAAATAGCATATTGTGATAAAGTTCATTATTTTCTGTAATATACTGATAAACATTATACTTTCATATATTTTAGATTCATTACACACAACTGAAGTAGTTCAAGCCTTTTATTGTTTTAATATTGATGAATTTGGCAAAAAGGTCAAGAAAAACCACAAATCCCTATCTCAAAAAATTAGCATATTTCATCCGACCAATACAAAAAAGTGTTTTTTAATACAAAAAAGTCACCCTTCAATTAATTATATCAGCTATGCGCTCAACACTTGGTCGGGAATCCATTAGCAGAAATAACTGCTTCAGTGCAGCGTGGCATGGAGGGAATCAGCCTGTGGCACTGCTGAGGTGTTATGGAGGCCCAGGATTCTTTGACAGCGGCCTTAAGCTCATCCGCAGTGTTGGGTCTGGTATAGGGGCCGGTCAGGAGAGTTGGCAGGCCAATTGAGCACAATAATTCCATGGTCAGTAAACCATTTACCAGTAGTTTTGGCACTGTGAGCAGGTGCCAGGTCGTGCTGAAAAATGAAATCTTCATCTTCATAAAGCTTTTCAGCAGACGGAAGCATGAAGTGCTCCAAAATCTCCTGATATGCAAAATTTGCTTTCATCTGAAAAAAGTACTTTGGATCACTGAGCAACAGTCCAATGCTGCTTCTCTGTAGCCCAGGTCAGGCGCTTCTGCCATTTCCAGCACACGCCTGTGCATTGTGGCTCTGGATGTTTCTACTCCAGACTCAGTCCACTGTTTCTGCAGGTCCCCCAAGGTCTGGAATCGGCCCTTCTCCACAATCTTTCTCAGGGTGTGGTCCCCTCTTCTGATTGTGCAGCGTTTCCTGCCACACTTTTTCCTTCCCACAGACTTCCCGCTGAGGTGCCTTGATACAGCACTCTGGGAACAGCCTATTCGCTCAAAAATTTCTTTCTGTGTCTTAGCCTCTTGCTTGAGCGTGTCAATGATGGCCTTCTGGACAGCAGTCAGGTCGGCAGTCTTGCCCATGATTGCGGTTTTGAATAATGAACCAGGCTGGGAGTTTTTAAAAGCCTCAGGAATCTTTCGCAGGGGTTTTGAGTTAATTTGTTGATTCAGATGATTTGGTTAGTAGCTTCTTTAGAGTATCTTTTCATGATATGCAATTTTTTTGAGATACGGATTTTTGGTTTTTCTTGACTTTTTTGCCAAAATCATCAATATTAAAACAATAAAAGGCTTGAACTACTTCAGTTGTGTGTAATGAATATAAAATATATGAAAGTCTAATGTTTATCAGTACATTACAGAAAATAATGAACTTTATCACACTATGCTAATTTTTTGAGAAGGACAATTTTTTTCCCCAAATAATTGTTCATAAACATTGGATAGTGTGTACATCTGAGAGGATAGGCTATTTGTAATCACATTTGTGATATATAAGTTGTTAAACATGGAATGTTCAAACAAGTATATTGCAGCTGTCTGGAACTGATGGTTTGTATTTAAGGCCCAGTGAAAGGTTTATGTGAATGTCTGCAGCCAGATTGGGAAGCCTGCATTTTGTGCGTGTCCTCAACCCAGCTGACTCCAGTTGCTGAGAGTCAGTTTCCTCTGGGCAAGGAAGAAGAGAGGGTCTTTGGTGTCTTAATCCAAGCCTTATTTGGTGTTTTATTATCAAGGTAAGTGTGAAGTCCTCGTGCTTTTATAGTCTTCTGTGTCAGTTTTTTTGTGGGATGATTTTCTCTGTCTTTCCAGGGATATTCCCCAAGCAGAAGGCAATGGTAAAGCTTCTCGTCCTGGGAACTCCGAACACAGGAAAGACAGGTAGACTGCCTTTGTGATGATATATGTAAATTTGACATGGTGGGGAAATCCGACTACTTGATCGGAAAATTTACAAATCACACTCATAGTAAAAGCCAACCACAGATCGCACACTTGTATGAATTTCCTAAAATGATTATTTCTTTCATTTCCTTTCAGCAGTGCTTTATTCTCTGTTTCTACAGCCCTGTGTGTCCGCTTCATGACAAAACGATTCATTGGGGAATATGACCACAAGAAGGGTAAGATATTTGCAATTTAACACTTTCATGCACAAATTCTTATATATATATATTAGGGCTGTCAAAATTATCGCGTTAACAGGCAGTAATTCATTTTTTAAATTAATCACATTAAAATATTTGACGCATTTAACGCACATGCCCCGCTCAAACAGATTAAAATGAAAGCACAGTGTAATGTCCACTTGTTACTTGTGTTTTTTTGTGTTTTGTTGCCCTCTGCTGGCGCTTGGGTTCTACTGGTTTTATGGGTTTCAGCACAATGAGAATTGTATAATTATTGACATCAACAATGGCGAGCTACTAGTTTATTTTTTGATTGAAAATTTTACAAATTTTATTAAAACGAAAACATTAAGAGGGATTTTAATGTAAAATTTCTATAACTTGTACTAACATTTATATTTTAAGAACTGCAAGTCTTTCTATCCATGGATCACTTTAACAGAATGTTAATAATGTACTTCTGCACCGTATGTTTGAATGTATATATCCGTCTTGTGTCTCATCTTTCCATTCCAACAATAATTTACAAAAAATATGGCATATTTTATAGATGGTTTGAATTGTGAATAATTACGATTAATCAATTTTTAAGCTGTAATGAACTCGATGACAAATTTGAATCGTTTGACAGCCCTAATGTATATATATAAATATATGCCGTAATACATTTTTGCCCTTACGGGCACTCATTTAATTTATATGTTGACATTGATAGAAGTCCAATCCATTTTGACTACGAGGGACAAATGAACTTCGCCTTTCCCATCTCAATAGATTGGACGTCTATCTCTGTCAATGGCACTGAAACAAGAGCAGTCGTCCCAATTTAAATGTATTGGACATTTATCGCCATCAATGGCATGCAATGAGTTAAATACGACAAAGGGAGGAAAAAATCAACTTTAGAGTGTTACTTGGGCCTGTAACAAGTGTGTATTTATTTTAACTTCATTGACTTAGTTTTTATTAACATGTAACAAGTGTGTATTTATTTTAACTTCATTGACTTAGTTTTTATTAACATATTATAAATGTACTCATTGTACTCATGTTTAAAACATAATATAAAAATTGGATAATCATAATTTATATATATATATATATATATATATTAGGGCTTTCAAACCATTAAAATTTTTAATCGTGTTAATTACAGCTTAAAAATTAATTAATTGTAATTAATCGCAATTAATCGCAGTTCAAACCATCTATAAAATATGCCATATTTTTCAGTAAATTATAGTTGGAATGATAAGATAAGACACAAGATGGATATATACATTTAACATACGGTACATAAGGACTGTATTTCTTTATTATAACAATAAATCAAGAAGATGGCATTAACATTATTAACATTCTGTTAAAGCGATCCATGGATAGAAAGCCTTGTAGTTCTTAAAAGAAAAATGTTAGTACAAGTTATAGAAATTGTATATTAAAACCCCTCTTAATGTTTTCGTTTTAATAAAATTTGTACAATTTTCAATCAAAAAATAAACTAGTAGCCCGCCATTGTTGATGTGAATAATTACTTACACAATGCTCATGGGTGCTGAAGCCTATAAAAGCAGTTGCACCCAAGCGCCAGCAGAGGGCGGCAAAACTCCATAAAACACAACAAGTGAGCGTTTCATTGTACTGTCATTTAAATCTGTGAGCGGGGCATCTGCGTTAATTGCGTCAAATATTTTAACGTGATTAATTTAAAAAATTAACGCCCGTTAACGCGATAATTTTGACAGCCCTAATATATATATATATATATATATATATATATATATATATAGAACAGTTGCTAATATTTGATTTTATTTAAATGACTAAAAATAGCCGCTTCCCCTATAAGGTTTAAAGGTCTTAAGTGTCAACTTTTGAATAGCTGTCCAGGCAAGTGACCAGTGTCCCTGAAAGGTTTAATGTCAAAAGAAAAGCAAGCTATCCTCACTGCCATCATGTGTTCCACCAGAGGTGACCTACAGATGCTGCCACCTGGTGGACCAGGAAGTTGTTAACCTTGAGATTTTGGATCCAGCTTGTAAGGTACATACTAGTGTGTTCTATTCCTCATGAACCTGTGGTGTACCACAAATTGTACTTCTTTAAGGTTTTTTTTTTCTTAATCCAATTCTCAATCAACACAAGTACAAGTTTCTGAATTTTGATGAATTAGCCTTGTCTGTTGTCATATTACTTTTGAATAGACCATAGCATTTGCGTGAATATTTTGTAGCATGGTTTGCAATTGAACATTTTGACTCCGAAAGTAATATATTTTAAAGCTCTGAAGTGTACTGATGCCGTTTTCTATGACAGGAAACCTGCGCACGGTCCCTCGAGGAATCCATCCGCTGGGCTGATGGCTTCCTGTTGCTCTATTCCATCACACACCGCCATAGTTTTCTGGAGGTCTCACGGCTCAAAAGAATTATTGACCAAACTAAACAGAGTCTAGGTAAGAAAAGAATTGACTCACAAATCACGAGACCTCACACGCATTTGAAGCATTGTGGCTACATCACCGACATTAACAGTAATACGTCAAGACTACTGACTAACCAACCAAAACGCCAGAACCAGCTCTGTGCGATCTACCCAGGGACTGTGTTTTCACTATGTTTGCTCTCTTGTGTAAGCCCTGGATGGAGCCTGCCTATTGTCACCTTGACATATACACACACACGCACACACACATCAGATACTCGCCATGTTCTGAAGAAATAAGCGTTTACACAGTCACATGTGATGGTAAGATTTATAAGTCTTCATCCGGGAAGTAACCATGGGTGTGTGACTCAGCTGTGCCAACAGTGCTGGTAGCCAATAAAGCAGACTTGGAAATTGGCAGAGAGGTGACAACAGAGGAAGGACAGAGATTAGCTCGTGATCTAAGGTTTGTATGGACAGTACCATATGACAAATGTGCATATACAGAATACTTGGGTCAATGTGTGTTTCAAGTTTTTTTTGCCAAACATTTGAACTAAGCCTAATCCATTCTTTGGTTCATACTGACTCAGAAATATAAATTAATGACTAAAGTGATGTTTGCGTGTGTGGAGGTGTGGTTTCAGGGAGTTATCGGTGGCTGAAGCTGTGTTAGCTGTGGAAGCTGCCGTGTTTCAGCTGATCAGGTTGGTTTTCTGTCATGTGAATAATTCTTTTTTACACTTACAGTTCTGGACAAATTTGAGATCCCTCAATGGTCGCTAAAATAACTTAAATCACTTATAATCAGGGGTGAAAGTGGGCCACAACGGTCAGGAACGCAGTTCCAGTGTAAGACTCAGGGCCAGAACGCAGTTCCGGTGCACGGTGCTTTGATTCCAAAAATATGACGGTAACTGTCAAAACGCTATGAAAAAAAAAGGCCAAGCTGCCACACATGCATTTCATCTCCAAGAAGAAAACAATCTACCAACATCATATTTACATGCACAAGTGTTAACAACAAGCATAATAAAGTGCTGGTGTAGCGTAATCTGTTCCCACCAATATTTATTATTTATTTTATTCTACGGACGGCATGGAGGTTTCCCCAGCTGCTGCAGTTATCTGAGTCTGACGATGATGAGTCACGTCAATGTGTGAATGCACGCAGCAAGGCAAAACGCCTGGACTCATTTATCCTTTCTTTCAAATTTCTTTTTATTGGTTTTACAAAAAAACAGAACAAAAAAAAAAGTTATCCAACACAACCAACCATGAAGTCTAAGTCTAATCGTAAATGTCCAAAGAGTCATAGAAAGATCTTCCATGCCATCACTTCCAATACATAATGGTTACAGAATAAAAATACAGTGCAATACATTCAAATGTCCCACCAAATAGGAGCAGCATGGAAAGCGACCGTACCGTTGCCCATCCCCATGGCTAAATTAGCACAATATAACAGTGCATATGTCATTCCTGCACTTGTGTAGCGGTGTTGTCAAAGAATGAAAGAAAAGGTCCCCATGTACTATAAAATTTCTTTTTAGAACCGCGAAGAATATATCTGATGTTCTCGAGCCTAAGGTTCATCAGCACATCCCTTATCCAATGCGACGTTGTGGGTGGGGCAGCCTCCTTCCACCTCAAAAGAACCAAACGTCGCGCCAAAAGGGTGGTAAAAGCAATAACCCTACACCCCAAGTAGGCAGCCACAGACCCTCCCGTAAAACTCCAAATATTGATATTAAACGATCAGGAGTGATTCCGACCCCTAACACTAGGGAGAGGGCTTCAAAAATACCCTTCCAAAATATTTCTAAGCTCGGACATAACCAAAACATATGGATCAGTGTTGCATCCGCCAGCTTACACCTATCACACAAAGTGCTGATTTCTGGAAAGATTCTGGACAATCTGACCTTAGAATAGTGTACCCGATGTACTTTATATTGAATCAGAGCATGACGAGCGCACATAGATGAATTATGTACCCTACCCAAAACCTTAGACCACAGTCCCTCTCCAATTGGTGTTTGAAGATCCCGTGCCCACAGGTCTTTGATTCTGGATAAGGACAGAGCTACCATATGAGAAATTAGATTAAAAATGCGCTTAATTCCCCCTTTCTCTGTCGGATCTAAAGACATAACATCATCTAAAACTGTTGTTGGAGGTTTATTTGGGAAAAGCGCTATGATACCCTTAACAAAACTAAGTTGCAGATACAGTGCCTTGCAAAAGTATTCGGCCCCCTTGAACCTTGCAACCTTTCGCCATATTTCAGGCTTCAAACATAAAGATATAAAATTTTAATTTTTTGTCAAGAATCAACAACAAGTGGGACACAATCGTGAAGTGGAACAAAATTTATTGGATAATTTAAACTTTTTTAACAAATAAAAAACTGAAAAGTGGGGCGTGCAATATTATTCGGCCCCCTTGCGTTAATACTTTGTAGCGCCACCTTTTGCTCCAATTACAGCTGCAAGTCGCTTGGGTTATGTTTCTATCTGTTTTGCACATCGAGAGACTGACATTCTTGCCCATTCTTCCTTGCAAAACAGTTCGAGCTCAGTGAGGTTGGATGGAGAGTGTTTGTGAACAGCAGTCTTCAGCTCTTTCCACAGATTCTCGATTGGATTCAGGTCTGGACTTTGACTTGGCCATTGTAACACCTGGATACGTTTATTTTTTAACCATTCCATTGTAGATTTGGCTTTATGTTTTGGATCATTGTCCTGATGGAAGATAAATCTCCGTCCCAGTCTCAGGTCTTGTGCAGATACCAACAGGTTTTCTTCCAGAATGTTCCTGTATTTGGCTGCATCCATCTTCCCGTCAATTTTAACCATCTTCCCTGTCCCTGCTGAAGAAAAGCAGGCCCAAACCATGATGCTGCCACCACCATGTTTGACATTGGGGATGGTGTGTTCAGGGTGATGAGCTGTGTTGCTTTTACGCCAAACATATCGTTTTGCATTGTGGCCAAAACGTTCAATTTTGGTTTCATCTGACCAGAGCACCTTCTTCCACATGTTTGGTGTGTCTCCCAGGTGGCTTGTGGCAAACTTTGAACAAGACTTATGACTTATGGATATCTTTGAGAAATGGCTTTCTTCTTGCCACTCTTCCATAAAGGCCAGATTTGTGCAGTGTACGACTGATTGTTGTCCTATGGACAGACTCTCCCACCTCAGCTGTAGATCTCTGCAGTTCATCCAGAGTGATCATGGGCCTCTTGGCTGCATCTCTGATCAGTTTTCTCCTTGTTTGAGAAGAAAGTTTGGAAGGATGGCCGGGTCTTGGTAGATTTGCAGTGGTCTGATGCTCCTTCCATTTCAATATGATGGCTTGCACAGTGCTCCTTGAGATGTTTAAAGCTTGGGAAATCTTTTTGTATCCAAATCCGGCTTTAAACTTCTCCACAACAGTATCTCGGACCTGCCTGGTGTGTTCCTTGGTTTTCATAATGCTCTCTGCACTTTAAACAGAACCCTGAGACTATCACAGAGCAGGTGCATTTATACGGAGACTTGATTACACACAGGTGGATTCTATTTATCATCATCGGTCATTTAGGACAACATGGGATCATTCAGAGATCCTCACTGAACTTCTGGAGTGAGTTTGCTGCACTGAAAGTAAAGGGGCCGAATAATATTGCACGCCCCACTTTTCAGTTTTTTATTTGTTAAAAAAGTTTAAATTATCCAATAAATGTTGTTCCACTTCACGTTTGTGTCCCACTTGTTGTTGATTCTTGACAAAAAAAATAAATTTCATATCTTTATGTTTGAAGCCTGAAATGTGGCGAAAGGTTGCAAGATTCAAGGGGGCCGAATACTTTTGCAAGGCACTGTATCTAAAATGATGAGAGTTAGGACTCATTTATCCTTACAATTGGCTGACATACTGACATGTGATCAGCAGAGTGAGTTAGCTCTGATTGGTTCAAATGTGCATGTTATCTGGAACAGCAGAAAAAAAAAAAAGGTTGTTGAATTGATGCGACCAAAAAGGGCAATACAACATAAAATGGATCAAATCTTTAACAGCAACGAAAGAGTTGAGGAGGCTTATTTATCATATTTAGTTTTATTTGCTGTGATGGGGAGGTTCAGAATATCTTAGCTGTCAATGTACACTTTGGACTTATATTTGTTCATTTATTTTAGGCTACTTATTCATTTCCTTATGATTTAAAAAAGTCAATGTTTGCGGGATCTTCAAAATATATTCCATTTCACTCTGCATAATATAAGTAATTTGTACTTATTTTTCTGAATGTATGTTACTTATATCTTTCATATTTAAAAAAAAAAAAAAAAAAGTAAATGTTTACATTAACTTCAATTTTAATATACATCCTATGTTCTTAAGAAGTTAAAATTGAGATTTGGCATTTTGTATGTGAGGAAATGAGGGAAAATAAAAATTAGGACATGGAGGTTGGGGTAATTGGTGTTTTTGTTCACTTTTATTTGCAAATTATTGAAAAAATACTATTTTGAATGAAAATCAGTTTTTGTATGTGTTATATTACGTCGGGGAGTTCCGGCAAGAAATTCTAGCCACTTTCACCCCTGCTTATAATCAGACATTTTTTCCTCCACCAATGTGTGACAGGCGAGTCCTGGACCAACAGCGGCCCTTGCCTGATCGCCGTTCCTACATGCTGACTATGCGCCACGCTCTGACAAGGAAACTGACCCGATCGAAAACCATGCAGTGGTGACCTTTTACGTAGTCGTTGCAGTATAGAGGGGTACTTGGGTCTGTATAAACCTATGTGAAAACTACAGATGTGGTTTCTCTTTAGAGGGGTCGGACATGATATGGGAAATGATACCGTTATTGTTTATATATAAATACAGGAGTTTGGTTCTTGCCTATCTACAGTGGGGAGAACAAGTATTTGATACTCTGCCAATGGGTTTTCCCATTGACTGTGTATCAAATACTTGTTCTCCCCACTGTATCAAAACCCTTTAACAGCGAACGTGTCGGCAGCGAAACGTTTACGCATATCAGAGCATAGCAAACTGCGGAAGAGTGGTCTGTGTTACGTAGTGTGTGACGGAGCTCTGTGTCATCTTCAAGAGCAGTGGTCCCCAAACACCGGGCCACGAACCGGTACCGGTCCGTGGCGCATTTGCTACCAGGCCGCAGCGAAGTAAATAATTTATTAACTCTCTTGACACATCAATATCCATGTCTACTTTATAGACTAATCCGAGTAAAGATTTGTATAGGTCGCCATCTAGTGGCTGGCCGCAATTACTAGGGTGTTTGCGCACCTATAGCAGCCCCCGCCAGTCAATGTAACAGTAACTTTAGCGGCTGTTGGCTGTGTGCTGTGGGCGGCGATGTCTTTGGACAGCTTTTTTACAAGGAAAAGCCATCTGCTGAGCCAGAAGAGGAGCCTACAGCGAAGTCCATTCTGCATAATATGTGGCTAAAAGCTCGCAAAGGAGGCAACAAAAGCGAATGCACTGAGAGCATCATACCTCATGGCGAACCATATTGCTAAAGCTAAGAAACCTTTCATGATTGAAGAAGAACTCATTATGCTTGCAACCAAGGATATTTGCCGACAAGTTTTAGGAGAGGCCGCTGTTTAAAAAAAAAAAGATTGATTCAGTATATGGTGAGTGACAATTTCCCTGCACTTAAGCCCCGACGTGTTATTTTATATTTACTGTCATTTTCTGCCACACGTTGCCGGTCCGTGAAAAAAAGGCCCACATTACACCGGTCCGTTGTGCAAATAAGGTTGGGGAACACTGTTCGAGAGGAAGCTGAGTGGCATGCCTGAAAAAAATGAACTGAACAAGTTTAATGTCAATATTTTTTGAAAGACTTTTTTAATGTTTTATTTCATTATTTTTTTCCCCCACTATCAAAGTTTACAATTTGTACATAGATGTATGTGTTCGAGAAGCTTGAATATGTATTTACTTTTGATAAGGTGATGGGTGCCATACCTAACCTCAAAAAGAGGTATCCTCCAAACCTTTTTTTGCATGATGGTATATACTGTATATATATACTAGTATATATACACTCAGCGGCCACTTTATTAGGTACACCTGTCAACTGCTCGTTAACACTGAATTTCTAATCAGCCAATCACATGGCGGCAACTCATTGCATTTAGGCATTTAGACATGGTTTAAGACAATCTCCTGCAGTTCAAACCGAGCATCAGTATGGGGAAGAAAGGTGATTTGAGTGACTTTAAACGTGGCATGGTTGTTGGTGCCAGAAGGGCTGGTCTGAATATTTCAGAAACTGCTGATCTACTGGGATTTTCACGCACAACCATCTCCAGGGTTTACAGAGAATGGTCCGAAAAAGAAAAAATATCCAGAGAGCGGCAGTTCTGTGGGCGGAAATGCCTTGTTGATGCCAGAGGTCAGAGGAGAATGGCCAGACTGGTTCGAGCTGATAGAAAGGCAACTGTGACTCAAATAACCCCCCGTTACAACCAAGGTAGGCAGAAGAGCATCTCTGAACGCACAGTACGTCGAACTTTGAGGCAGATGGGATACAACAGCAGAAGACCACGGTGGGTGCCACTCCTTTCAGCTAAGAACAGGAAAATGAGGCTACAATTTGCACAAGCTCATCGAAATTGGACAATATAAGATTGGAAAAACGTTGCCTGGTCTGATGAGTCTCGATTTCTGCTGCGACATTCGGATGGGAGGGTCAGAATTTGGCGTCAACAACATGAAAGCATGGATCCATCCTGCCTTGTATCAACGGTTCAGGCTGGTGGTGGTGGTGTAACAGTGTGGGGAATATTTTCTTGGCACTCTTTGGGCCCCTTGGTACCAATTGAGCATCGTTGGAACGCAGCAGCCTACCTGAGTATTGTTGCTGACCATGTTCATCCCTTTATGACCACAATGTACCCAACTTCTGATGGCTACTTTCAGCAGGATAACGCGCCATGTCATAAAGCTGGAATCATTTCAGACTGGTTTCTTGAACATGACAATGAGTTCACTGTACTCAAATGGCCTCCACAGTCACCAGATCTCAATCCAATAGAGCATCTTTGGGATGTGGTGGAACGGGAGATTCGCATCTTGGATGTGCAGCCGACAAATCTGCACTAACTGTGTGATGCCATCATGTCAATATAGACCAAACTCTGTGAGGAATGCTTCCAGCACCTTGTTGAATCTATGCCACGAAGAATTGAAGCAGTTCTGAAGGCAAAAGGGGGTCCAACCCGTTACTAGCATGGTGTACCTAATAAAGTGGCCGGTGAGTGTATATTCACTATTTTGCGCTGTTGGTCTACTGCATATAACCTGTTTTGACCATAGTATGTAGAAAGGACAAAAACACCACCTTTGACCATACATGCTGTTTCTGTTGAATTATCAAATACAAAACTATTCAGTCTCATTTTTTTCTGTTGAATGTTTATCCTAACAAGTTGAATAAATATTATCAAGCTTCAAAACATTCCATTGAGCATGTTTGGTTGTTAATGGCACATCAATATAACAAATTTTGACCCTATTTTATTTTTTTTATTTTTTATTTTTTTTCTATAATGTCTTTTTGGATCCAAAATGTTGATTATAATTAGTCAGTGAAGAAAACAACAGTTTGGACATAAATGTTATGATGTCCTAGAAAAAAGGACTCAACCAGGTCATTGTAAACATTTTTTCTTTCAAATAAAAAGGCAACATTAAAAGCATGCAAATTCGGACAAAATAAGCTCAGGTGTTAAAGGCTTTAAATTGAACAACCACATAAATCTTTTCTCTGCCTTGAAGAGCCTATATCTGAAAATGTCTTTCTGAGTGTGTTGCTCTGCATTGAATCAACCTGAGATTAGAACACCACATCAGCGACTCTCAGCTGATGACTTTGCAGCTGTGGTTGGCTGAAGTTAGGTAGGAATAGGATAGAGCGGTGGTTCTAAACCTTGCTGAAGGTACGGAACCCCACGTTTCACATGTGGATTCACCGAACCCTTCGGAATTGGATAATAAAGCAATTTTTTTCAAACTTAAAACTAGGCTAGACAGCTAATAATTTAGCAAATTCCCGTTCAAGATTCTTCTCACTTTGACAATAGTGAATGTCAAACAGGAAAACAGGTCAAAATTTGAGACCACACAGCCCATTGGTCATTGTTGTATTCCCTCATACCAAGTACGAGTCAACCTTCCACTGAGCAAACCAGTTCCTCCTCCTATCAGATCGTAGACTAGCAGTTAAAAGAAATGGACTAAGGCCAATACTTGGTCTAAAAAGCCACTTACTTATGAATGAATCTGACCTTTTAGCCAGACGGCCGGAATCACGACAGCCGAACCGCCGGACCCACACTGGCGCAGCTCCAATGACCCGGGCCAACGAGATCCAGACAACCCGGCCAAAAGGCCAAACTCCGCGCGTTCACTTTAGTCTTAACCCCTTGTACTGACTCCATTTTGAAAGCTGGAAAAAGGCTTCGAAGCACGCTTCGACAATTTATTTAGGTCGACAGCGATCAAACGGCAAGGCGAAACAGAAATGGACTCAGGCGGGGAGGCAGACTCGTTCCAAGGTCACCTATCACAAGTCAATAAAAGATTCCCGAGAAAAATGACAACAATTAGTTAAACATTCAGTCTTTTTGAAGGCGTTCGCGGGGCGGGCTGTGGGCAGAAGAAGGGTGTGCTTGGGCATTGTTCAGGATTATTGTCAGTTTGTGGATCGGACAGGAGGATTCGGGAGTCATTGTTGTCAGGGCAATGAGAGTTGTGGACTTTGCCACTTCAGTGTCAAAGGGGCTTATGGAGTCTTATCAGTCGTGTTATCAGTTGGATATCGGGCGTTCTCCGGTGCTCCTTGTGTTGGGACCGGACGTCCCGCCATTTGTTCTGAACTATCGGGTAGAACTGATTACGGGAGTAGGTGGTGCAGACGTGGACTTGTAGATGTCTTGCCTCGTCAGCTTCAATCTTGCTCAGTCAGTTGCATGATGCACACGTTGGGCTTCTGTGATAAGAAGGCGTCATGTATCTCTTATGTCCTATATTCTGCTTGTTTTCCTTAAACTATGGTTTAAGTGCTATTTAGTTTATCTTGGGTGTGTTAGAGTAATACAAACAGTCAAGCAGTAAATACGAGAAGATACTATTCCCTGACTGATTGTTGTAAAGTGTGTTAGAGTAATACAAACAGTCGATCGGTAAATACGAGAAAAGATACTATTTCCTTCACTTAAAACCACTAGACACAACTACATTTAATCAGCGTACGAAAATAGGGCTTTGCGTTTCTTTTCCTTCGGTGAACCCCTTAGACCAAGGGTCCCCAACCGATTGACTTTGGCATGTGCCTCTTAATACCCCAGTAGCCCTGTCTACTCGAGATCTACAACTACAGGATAGGAGGTCGTCATAGAAATGCATTGATTGGACTGTTAGCATATCTATGTGTGCTTTGCCTCGATAATAACGTATGACGTAGGTCGTCACCAATCACATTTGTTCCCGGAAATAATTAGCCCCCACACTAGAATGACTAAAAAACAGACGTCTTTGGACAGATTTTTTATGGGGAAAAGGGAACCTGACGAGCAAGAAGATGGGCCTACAACCTTGAAGAAAACAAAATCTATTCTACTTCCCAATCACTAAAGACCCACGAACTGCGAAGGAGTTGATTCGTGACCCGTATATGAATAAATCGAGTGATTCAAGCATTTCTTTGCAACAGGAATATCAGCTTGTAGAGATTGCAAATCACGGCGACTTTAAACGTACATTTGAGACAACAACTCTACCGAGGTTCTGGATTAAAGTCATTTCGGAATATCCTGACATCGCAAGGAGAGCACTGAAAACTGCTACAATTTCCAACTATCCTTGTGAAGCCGGCTTCTCTCACTCTCCCATCTCGGGACCATCTTGTCGCAATGAAACAAGCTCAGGTCTCCCACTAATTCAGCGGGTGAGTTGTATTTTCCCTGCACTTAACACGACGGGGCTAACAGAAAATGTTATTTTATATTTGCTGTATTTTTCTGCCGCACATTGCCGTCGTTCTGACAAATTTGGCATGCACGTAACGTTAAAAATGACCGCGAATGCAGCGATTCCAAAGTACACACTATAAACTTTCTTTAAAGCAGACATGTCCAAAGTTCGGCCCGGGGGCCAAATGCGGCCCGTGGTCAGATTTCATCCGGCCCCCAGCCTATGTCATAAAATCAATAACATCTGGCCCGCACACAGACCTAATAAATTGGTCAGCAGTACTGCTACAAGCATATGAAGTAGCTTACACACTAAATGCTGCTCCTCATTTACCCACTAAAAGGGAGCAGCACTCTAAGCAACATTACCAGGTGTGACCCTTTACTCCCAATTTTCTAAAATGGCGACAATCAACAACAAAAAAAGTTGACTGCAACGGCTGGCGCTTAAAGGATAGGTGGAAACTGGACTATTTCGTTACTAAAATACGCAACGACTGTGTCTGCCTCATTTGCAAAGAGACATTCGATGTTTTTAAAGAGTTCAATATGAGGCGATATTACTAAACAAGACATGTTGACATGTACGACAAGATTACAGGGTAAATACGTAGCGAGAAGTTGAAGCAACTTGAAACTAGTTGTATTTCGCAAGAGCCCGAGAGTCGAAAGAGAACGCCACAAACGCTAGTTGCAAAATTGTTGAAATTATTAATTTAAAAAAAAGTAGTCCTGCAACGATTAATCGATTAACTCGAGTATTCGATTGGAAAAAAATATTTAAGCTAAATGTTGTTGCTTCAAGTATTCGTTTAATTGAAGTGGCATTGTAATGGTTGATTTTAAAAGTGTTTGCATTTAATTTTACTGATGAGGGTGGATACAATGCCCTCTGGTCTGTCTCTTTTCACATGGCTGAATCCGACTGCTCCCTGTTAAGACCAACATAATCTAAGTTTTTGTTTGAGCGATGTTTTTTTAATGCATTCTTAATTTAGTCTGTAGGTATATTTAGCCGTTTTTGTGGGAATATGTGTCTGAATCACTTGTTAAGAGCATTGTAAAAAAAAAAAATAAAAAAAAAAACTTAAGCACTTTATAGCATTTAAGCTAGCTGACTTTTGCCATCCAAGTTAGCCAATTGTTCTTTTGTACACAGATCCTCTTTTTTTTTTTTTTTTATATATATCATTTGAGGCTCAGCTCAGGTGTTTTAATTTTTCATGTTCCTTATCCGATTACTCGAATATTCGAACAAACTAGTCCATCGATTAATCGACTATTAAAATATTCGATAGCTGCAGCCCTATAATAAAGCAAATGTGACACACAGAACGGCTTGCTAAAATTTGCTTAAATATATTATATGTAAAGGACGTCAGCCAAAGTCGGCCCCCCACATTTTTACCACACCAAATCTGGCCCCCTTTGCAAAAAGTTTGGACACCCCTGCTTTAAAGAAAGGAAATTAACTTACGTTTGCCATGTTAGCTGCACACAACAACTGCAAGCAGCTCTCTCACTTACTGACTTCGCCATGTCATTAAGCATTAATTTACGCTATTTTCGTGTTGCACATGTATGTTTATGATGTAAATAGTTTTTTTAGCACCGTTGGTTTTCATTAAGAGTCCAGCTGAATATAAAAGAGGGCTTTTTCACCGCCACAAAAGCTTTGGGAGTAAAATTTTGTAGGGTGCAAAATTTGACAGAACACCGGTCCGTGGGAAAAAAGACCCAAATGACACCGGTCCATGGTGCAAAAAAGGTTGGGGACCCCTGCCTTAGACTTACTCACCGAACCCTTGGGGTTTGATCGAACCCATGTTAAGAACCACTGGGATAGATAGAGGTAAAGTGAACCTATTCCAGCTTGCAAAGTCTTTCACTTACAGTAGATGGCGATGTCTACTCCTATTTGAAGCTTCAACGGCCCCACATTGTTTCACCTGCTAAACAGACAATTGTTACTCACATGTACTTGACATGTGAGTAATTTGAGACTGAAGTGTCTGGTGTCATTGTTATCATTCATCTAGCACTGAGAAGAAAATGACTGTCTCAGGGCTTTTGATGAGAGTCTCAGCTCAGTATTCCTCAACATGTAGGCCCTCCAGCTGCCTTTACCAACAACTTTCTCTACAGAACTGTCTATGCAATATATTTTATTGCTGCTGAGGAGTGTGGACCAAATGCAAAAAGGTCATAAAAAAGTAAATAAATAAATAAATAAAAGGGAAAAAATACCTTACCCAAGTACAAGATTTTACATTGAAGGTTTCCTCTGCCAGCCTTGCTATAGGTTAAACATAAAACAATACAGTATCCATCATCATGTGTTATCTATCCTGTGACTTCATTATTGTGGATCTAGCAGCCATGACCTGTAGAGTCCGTGACGATTATGTGACTGTTGGATGTTGATGAGGAGGATTGATGACATTGTAGTGGTCACCTAGGAAACTAAAGGTCAAAATGGCAAGTAACTCTTTTGCCTCAGAATAGATGGTGAGTCATAGTGCATCATTAGGCACTCAGCCAATCACTGACATACTGCTCACAAATGATAACCAATTAAAAATCACAATAAAATTGGCCTCCATCTATTGATGCATTTATGAATTTTTGTAATCCGCTTACTGATATGGTTAATTAAAATATGCAAATGGTGAGACTGGTCATGTGACTGTTTTGTATGTTGTTGTATGCACAAGAGCATTTTCATTCATTAAAAAGCTGTGACGCAACCTTTACTATAAAAATGATTAATTTATGGTTGATTTGGTCCGGAATATCTCAATACTGTTGCAATGTGGAGTTGTATGCAAAAGGCCTAAAAAGTCCAACTGAAAAGTTAAAAAATTATTCAAGAAATCTCCTAATACTTTTACATAAGTAGATATTATTATTTGCTTTTTATCATCCTTAGGGATTACATCACAGCGATGGTAAAGAGAAATGATACCTGAAATTTACATCTGATTGTTGCTCAATGCAATATGACCAACATGGTTAAATATTGTTTTACATCAATAACTTTACTAAGCAGATGCTATGTTGATCATACAGAGTGACGTAAACCAGTGTTTTGACTTGGTAAAATGATATCCAAATGGGGAGAGAAGAGCCAGATGCTATAAAAGAAGTAGGTTGAAGATGAACAGGAGATGATTGTTATAGTAGAGAAGGTAGTATCATTAACTGATGGTAATCATCATGGTTCTTTGTGACAGGTGCACTCTCCTTTGACTCTTTTGGAATGGTCCCAGATATTACGAATAAGCAACAAATCCCCTGGCGAGCTCAGACACACTTCAAAAATGGCTTTCTTATGTTGAACTTTGATGCTAGGGGGTAAATACCTATATTGTGAGGGCCTGTGACCCATGTAAGAATTCATCCTGGGGGAACGCAGACACAATTACATTATTCATATTCATGTTTTCTTGCACAGCAGTACAGAAAGGTTGAATCTGAAAGGTTTAAATCAACCTGACATTTTGGCAAACTACTCAATGCTGTGAATGTAATCCACAAATGCACCATGTATGAGCTCTGAGATGCATCACAGATTGAGTAACAGGCCAGGTATGCAAACAAAGAGTTCCACTAACAATAGGTTTGGGCCTTCTCGCGCTTCTAAATTACAGTTTTGTTTGTCAGAAGGGAAACACTGTTGGGACCTTAGCTGGAGGCTTCCTTGTGTTATTTCAACAGGGCGTTAGTATCTTAGTCTATACCAGGGGTTTCCAAACCGGTCCTTAAAGGCCACTGTGGATGCAGGTCTTTGTTCCAACTGATTCAGCACTGATAGTTTAACCAATGACGTTTGTGCTGAAACAAGCAGCACCTGAGTCTAATCAACTGTTTACACTTGTAACACACCTGATTGGTGAAAATCTGTCCTCTTGTTTGGTTGGAATGAAAACCTGTACCCACTGCGGCCCTTTATGGAAAAGTTTGGACACTCCTGGTCAATACAGACTTGGATTAGGAGACCACAAAATGTTCACATTTCGAAATGAAGAATTAACTCATCGGCAGCCATGGATGGTGATTGAAGTATAATCCATTGTGTGCAGCAGGGGCATCACTGCACAGGGGTGCTTAGGCTTCAGGAGATGACCAGGATGTAAGTGAACGTAGCGTACAAGCACAAAACTTCACAAACAGCTAACAAAGACTGATAATGTATTCATTATTATTGTTGTTGTTGTTCGTCTATTTTTTAATACAGTAGAGCAACAGGGAAAAATGGCTTCAATTGCAAGTTACTTGGTAGATGGAAGCATCAAAGAAGGGTGGCAAATTGGTCTATCTCTCTGCTGTGACTCCTACAAGTCAATAAAGGTGGTGGAGTGATTATTACTAATGTATTATTATGACTTTCCACTGATGACAATCATATGTGAATGAGCTCAGCCCCTGTACTCATCTGTACGTAAAGTGAGAAACACAGCTTATACTCCAGAAGGAAGTCACCCCAAAGATAGTTGTAAAAAAAAAAAAAAAAAATGCACACTTAACTCTAAAAACAACCAGGTCCTTCACAATGCATATCAGACTAACAAGCTAGCAGCAGCTAAATAGCAGCGTTATTTTAGAGCTAGGATGTAACTTTTGACCGCAAAACAACAAAGGTAAGATGTGCGCAGAGATTGTCTGTAGTGTGCAAGCCAGGTTTTTATTTGTCAAACACAGAGCAGGTGGTTTAATAATTACAGTGTATCACAAAAGTGAGTACACCCCTCGCATTTCTGCAGATTTTTAAGTATATCTTTTCATGGGACAACACTGATAAAATGACACTTTGACACAATAATAAATAGTCTGTGTGCAGCCTATATAATAGTGTTAATATATTTTCCCCTCAAAATAACTCTAAATAAAGCCATTAATATCTAAAACCCTAGCAACAAATGTGAGTACACCCCTTAGTAAATACTTACCTCCCTAAATGTCCAGATTGAGTACTGCCTGTCATTTTCCCTCCAAAATGTCATGTGACTCGTTACAGGAGTGCTGTCAGCATTGCTGCAGAGATTGAAGAGGTGGGGATTAAGCCCGTTAGTGCTCAGACCATATGCCGCATTCTACATCAAATTGGTGTGCACGGCTGTTACCCCAGGGGGAAGCCTCTTCTGAAGACGGTACACAAGAAAGCCGTCCGTCTCATCAGATCATAGGACATGGTTCCAGTAATCCGTGTGCTTTGTTGACATGTCTTCAGCAAACTGTTTGCAGGCTTTTTCTACTTTTCATTGTGTCAAAGTGTGATTTTGTCAGTGTTGTCCCATAAAAAGATATACTTAAATATCTGCAGAAATGTGAGGGGTGTCCTCACTTTTGTGATACACTGTACATGGTACTTTCTGCTGTTAGTCGGGGCCTGGAACTAACTGTTACTACCAGCAGTGATAAATACTCACTTCTGGGAAAACCTTCTTATGTCCATCCTTCATCCATCTATTCATGCTTTGCTCTATCCAGAAAGCTGTCAAAATCAGACAACTCCCTTTTCATTCAATCAAATTGTAGAAACGTCTCCCTCAGTAATGGTAACGGCGTTGCAAAGATGGGAAAAGTAATTAATTAGGTTACGCACAACTACAAAAATCGCTGTTATACTCTAATGCCGGCCCGATACTGACTTCGAGCAAGGTCACAGGAAAAATGCGGAGTGGATTTTCAATGATGTGGGCGTTCTCTATCTGAACAAGTGGAATGGATTGGATAATTATACACTAAAGCAGTGCTTCTCAATTATTTTCTGTTACGCCCCCCCAGGAAGACGTAAACGTTCCGCGCCACCCCAACTCTCTGCCATCACTGTAAATATACTGTAGCATCATTTGTATATAAAATTCTTATTATTATAAGTACAACTCTGCATAACATTGTCAGTGGCGACTCCAGAAATTTTTCATAGGGGTGGCCAGATGGGGCCACTTAAAATCTTGGGGTGGCCAAAACTAAAAGCCATAATTTCAGGTTTTCATTATACTGTATTATTGCAGTAAAAAGGCCAGGGGAAAACTATCAGAAAGACTTAAGGACACGGCTACTGATATACTTTGGTGTATTGTGTAATATTTGATGTTACTAATGATTTAATGTGCATAGTCCATAACTGTCCAGTCAACATTTTGAGTTCCACAACAATTCTGTTTTATTGTGTTATGTATATATTAGGCATAAGGTGTACATTTAACTAGGGCTGTCAAACGATTAAAAATTTTAATCGAGTTAATCACAGCTTAAAAATTAATTGTAATTAATCGGAATTCAAACCATCTCTAAAATATGCCATATTTTTCTGTAAATTATTGTTGGAATGGAAAGATAAGACAAGACGGATATATACATTCAACATACTGTACATAAGCACTGTATTTGTTTATTATAACAATAAATCCACAAGATGGCATTAACTTTATTAACATTCTTTCTGTGAAAGGGATCCACGGATAGAAAGACTTGTAATTCTTAAAGGATAAATGTGAGTTTGTATATTGTGACTAAATATTGCCATCTAGTGTATTTGTTGAGCTTTCAGTAAATGATACTGTAGCGACCTAACTGTTCTGCCCAAATGGATGATGGGAAGTGGTGCCACCAGGACTGTGTGTGGTGTCTGCAAATGCTACATCTTCTCTGCGTTGGGTACACTACAGGGTGTAAAGAAAAAGATCAACTCCTGTCATTCTTCCCCACCTCGCGTCCCACAATATTTATAGTTGCTGTGGGAAAGATGACAAAGCTTTTGCCAATTAAAAGCATGGCCCCAATGAATGCTTGTATCTACTCCACTCTGCCTCTTATCTCTGTATGTAAGTAAAATGGCGCCATTGTAGGTTGTTTGCAGCAATGCGTGAATGAGTCTTACCGCGAATGCGTTAATTGCGATAAATATTTTCATGTGATTAATTTTAAAAAATTAATTAGAGCCCGTTAACGTGACAAATTTGACAGCCCTACATTTAACTTAACAAAATAAATGCATTCATTTGGGAAGAAATGCATAACTGATGGTACAACAATCTAACGATATACTGGCAAGCGGGGTGGCCAGTGGGGTGGCCAACCAATTTATAGGGGTGGCCGTGGCCACCCCGGTCACCCCCTGGTGGCGCCACTGAACATTGTGTTCTTTTTAATATTAAAGAAAAAAGTAATATAGAGCAACTTACAATAAAGTGTAAAAAAAAAAAAAAAAAAACCCCACATCCATTCTGTAAAAATACACTCAAGATACTGTACATTTTTTGACTGTTTGATTCTGAAAAATAAAATGTAATAAAATCAGTAAATAATAATATATTCAAATTGATTAGCAACATTATTTCATTAGGACAATATGTCGAACAATTAGACCGAAAAAACAAAAATTAATACAACAAAAGGACAGTGTCATTGGACAGAGGGACAGTTTTTATTTTTGCTGCAGGCAGTATCAGCTTCTTTGCTATGGTGTGGGGTTATTTTGCACTGACCAGCTTGGTATGCCAATTTATATGATGCTGACAGTGCTCGCTGGTTTACTGATGTAACACTAACAAAGCGGGAGGATTGTTGGCAATATTTGGCACTCGCTGAAAAAAAAAATTCCTGCTGTCCGCTGCGAAAGTAAACAGTCTGGTGTTTCCTCGTCTCCCACTGGGTCAAAGCCAAAAGCTAAATGCTACATATGCTTCGTCATATTCCTTGTCCAAGCTTTTCATATCTCCAGAGCTCTTTGCTGTGTGCTCTTTTTTTTGTTCAAAAATACTGCGCACACGCTGAAAATGACAGTGGCACTGCCACCCACTGAGTGGATGTGCAATTACACTTTATTCCAGTATGACAAAAATGTATGTTCCCCAAGGTCACATGCGCCACCCCCAGCATCGCTCTGCGGCCCCCTGGGGGGGGCCCGCCCTACTATTTGAGAAATACTGCACTAAAGGGACTGTCTACCTTACTCTATGAAGTGAAGGGAAACTGACAGATTTATGACCATATTTAATTTGATTATGATAGGTTACAGTATATGATCATCAGGGGTGAAAGTGGCTAGAACTTCTTGCCGGAACTCCCCGACGTGAAGGTCGCTATGGAGCCAGAAATTTTCTTTAGGTTTTCTTTCTTTCTTTTTTTTTTTTATTTGGGGGGGGGGGGGGGGGGTAAACCTCTTATACTACTGAAATGCAAAGAAAACTGTTTTAGCACAGTTATTTCTATAACACATACAAAAACTGATTTTCATTCGAAATAGTGTTTTTAATGATTTGCAAAATAAAAGTTAACAAAAACAGCAATAACCCAAACCATCTCCTAATTTTTATTTTCCCTCATTTCCTCACATACTAAATGCCAAATCTCAATTTTAACTACTTAAGAACATAGGATGTATATTAAAATTGAAGTTAATGTAAACATTTCTTTATTTTTAACAATAAAGATACAAGCAACATACATTCAGAAAAATAAGTACAAATGACTTATATTATGCAGTGAAATGGAATATATTTTGAAGATCACGCAAACATTGACTTTTTTTTTTAAATCATAAGGAAATGAATATAGTAGCCTAACATGAACAAATATAAGTCCAAAGTGCACATTGACAGCTAAGATGTTCTGAACCTCCCCATCAGAGCAAATAAAACTAAATATGATAAATAAGCCTACTCAACTCTTTTGTTGCGCTTAAAGATTTAATCCATTTTATGTTACACTGCCCTTTTTTTTGTCGCATCAATTCAAAACCCTTTTTTTTTTCTTGCTGTTCCAGAAAAATGCACGTTTGAACCAATCAGAGCTAACTATCTTTGCTGATCACGTGTCAGCATGTCAGCCAATTGAACAGATGAAATGAGTTCAGGCGTTTTGCTTTGCTGCGTGCATTCGCACATTGACGTGATTCATCATCGTCAGACTCTGATAACTGCAGCAGGCCTCCATGCCGTCCGTGGAATAAAATAAATATTGGTGGAAATGGATTACGCTACACAAGCACTTTATTATGCTTGTTGTTAGCACTTGTGTATGTAAATCTGATGTTGGTGGATTGTTTTCTTCTTGGGGATGAAATGCATGTGTAGCAGCTTATCTTTTTTTTTTACATAGTGTTTTGACAGTTGTCATATTTTCGGAATCAAAGCACCGTGTACCGGAACAGCATTCCGGCCATGAATCTTATACTGGAACTGCGTTCTGGCCCTGAATCTTATACCGGAACTGCGTTCCTGACCGTTCTGGCCCACTTTCAGACCCGGCGGCATGGGCGGGCATTAGGGGGCCGTGCCCGCCCTGAGGGACGGCTGTGTCCGCCCTAGCTCGATTAAACTGTACTGTGTATTTTTTTTTTTTTAATCTTCCACAAAAACACACACACACGGGGAGAATGAACCCTATATTCCAGTGTTTTTCAACCGATTGTGCCGCCGCCGTGAGAGATCGTCAGGTGTGCCGCGAGAAATTATCCAATGTCGCTTTTTTTTTAACATCGTCGGGCAAAGTTGCAGTAGGAAGGAAGGAATGGGGAAAAAGTTCTCGGTTGTGTGCAGATGAGTCGTGTTGCGTTCAAGAACTGCTCGGATTTCTAGCCATCAGCCACCTTGCTCTCCGTAACAATGTGGACCCCAGCACTTCTACTGTTCATTATTTGACTCGTCAAGTGTCGATATATACAAAAGTGTCCTTTCCATTTTATCCATATGTGACGACCGTTAATCCTCCCTCTTTGTTTTATTCCAACACATTATCGAGGACAGCTAGGTGGGAGATACCTAGAAATCTGAGCAGTTCTTGAACGCGACACGAGCGGCTATCTAGCGCCATGGCGCCATACAAGCTTAAACGTCATCTCCAAATGAACGCCCGTCGCTTCAGAACAAGTCAATGGATTATTTTGTACGCCTTCGTGAAAACACAGAGAAATGGGCAACTTTTTTGAAAAAAACTACAAAGGTAAATAAGAACGCCCTGAAAGCCAGTTACTTTGTTGCTAAATCCCAAAAGTCCCAAACTGTGGCAGAGACGTTAATACTACCTGTCTGCAAAGCCATTGTCAGCGAGACGACCAGCCCTGATGTGCTTAAATGCATTGCTCAAGTCCCCTGTCTGATAGTTTTTCAAGCCTAATTGCTGAACGTTTCACAATGAGTAAGTATAAATACTGAGAAATTATTTTATAATTAAATATACTATACAGAAAGTAATTTTGGAACATTTTGGTGTGGTGTGCCGTGAGAATTTTTCCAACGTAAAAATGTCCCATGACTCAGAAAAGGTTGAAAAACACTGCTCTAGTCATCCTATCTTGATCTGTCGTCTTTAATTCAACCAATCAGAGCAGCGAATGTAGGCAATTTCTAGCCAATCGCAGATAAGGGGGGCAGCCTGAGTAGCCGGCCATTGTGTACTGTGATTGGATAGGGATTGCTCCGGTTACAGAAATGGCGATTGAGCGGCTCCTCCGTAGCTAATTCAAATTGGAATGGAGATCCGTGTTTTTTTCAAGAAACTAAAGACGAACTCAAGCCATGACAAAGACGCGGCCGAAAGTCAACACGAACCGATAGCGCTGCCACCTCCTGCAGTTTCACTGACTGACACTATCATCAGAAAATATAACGGGTAAAAACGCCACTTTTACGGCTAAATTTACATTGAAGAAGTGTGCCCCCCCCCCAAAAAAAATGTAATGCCCTCCCCTGTAATTTCTTTCTGCAGCCGGGTCTGCCCACTTTCACCCCTGATGATTATTGATTTAAACCGATTATTCGGGAAACTTCATAGTGAATGTGTCAGCATTTTGTGTAATGTTGTTGTTTTTTTTTTAATAAACAAAACAACACCAAATTATTTAGGGGGGGCTTGAGAATATTACCGCACCCCCCCAAAAAAATAGGCCTAACAACGCCACTGTGTGCAGTGCCAGCCCTCCCAGTGCAAATGAATTTGCACATCTATCGCCCGTTAATGGCAGCTAATGAGCAATTAAACACATCTTAGTCACAGGTAACTCATGAGTCATCAATCTTTTTAGACTTGGAGACTCACGAACCAAGTCGTCATGGTAACGAAATCTGTAACGCATGGGGCGGGTGAGCGCTGACTCACTAGCATGAGACAGGGCCACCCTGTCAAAGCGGGGTCATTTCAGCAAGACAAGAAATAGGGTGTGTAAAATATGCAGTGATTCTTGTTCCTTAGGCTTACATGTCGAAAGCCTGTTGTTGCCATTAATACCCCTCAGTGTTGTTATAAATTGTGAGAAAATGCACAGGTACACACCTATTGTTGAATTAATGAATGTGTAGTTTTGTTCGGGTGTGCGTAGAGCAGTGACGCCACGGAAGGGGCGGGGCTTCGCTGCATATTATACATCAGAGCGTGGGAGAAACAGGTTGGATGAAGACGGACGGAGCTCAGCTCTCTCGCAGCTGGATGGAGGTCGAAGGACGTTCACGCGCAGATGTGAATTGTCACCGAGCATGTCACTCACAGCCGAAGCGCAGTGATTGACTCGCGAACGATGCAATTGCGGCTGTCCACATGACAGACGTTGGGAACATTTATTTTTCATGAAATAGTTCTTCATCAGCGCGCGCCAGACCAGACACTTCTACGATGGAGTCTATATTAGACACTTTGGCGGCTGATAAACTCTATCCGACTGGAGGCACCAACCTGTTGGACCTGGAAGAACTCAACGAAGGAGATTTCCTCACCAATGTGGTGAGTCAGGCAATTGCACACATGCAAACACGCTGCTGACAAAACGCAATAAGTGCGCTTGCCGTCTGCCGGGAGCGGAGCCGTATTTGAGTTTGCTACAAATCAAACGCACATATCTCAGCTGGACGTTCCACCCGGACCCGGACCTCGATGATAGATCCTTATTGACATCCGGTGCTATTACATTTCCAACTTTTGTGTGTGTGTTCGTGCCATACACTTCATCCAGGTGTCATGCAAAATACATTGCAATAGGGAACTTTCCCCCTTATCAATGTATTTGGAAAGCAGGCGATAAATGTTCGATCCATTTGAACTGGGTTGGCTGGCATTGATCATTCACTGCCAACTCTCCCAGTTCAAAAGGATTGGACTTGTATCACTTTTAGTGATACAGAGACATGCTCATTCACTGCCAGTCTTCTCGGTTGAAAGGGATTGGGCGTCCATTGCTGTCAATGGCAGTGAATGAATTCACGTGTAACCAAGGGCGTAGGTTTGCATAGGGACAGTGGTGACATAACACTTCTTACTTTTCAGGATGCTCAAATTGTCCCCACCAACTTTTAAGCAACCTGATTTGCATTTTATAATGAGTTCTGTTATAGAGGTGATTTAAAATGGCTTCCCATATGTTGTAAGGATACAATTGACCCTACCATTATTAAGTGATTTTTTTTCATTATGTTCAGACTTATATTTACCCCTTTTTCACTGCTGAATGTGCAAGTCCACCCCCCCCAAACTCGTTTGATTGACTGATGGCTCGACTCCCCTCCCACACACACACACTGACCCGACGAAAATACAACAGGTCGCCAACATGCCGCCTCATCCTCCACCGTCAAAGAGGAGGGATATTAGAATTTTTTTTTTCAGTCAGCAGCAGCCACTATAAGAAATGTAAAAAGACATCAATGTTATGGAGGTGGTGGACACACCACTAATTTTGCTACTGAAATTTTGCCACAACCTGCATCAGAGTTTGCATAACATTAAACTGCGTGAATTTGCTAGCCTGCAAAACTTGAGTTGGAAGCTGCTTAGAGAGAAATGTAGTGAACCGAGGTCTACTCCCTTCTACCCAATTTTCATTTTATGTTTTGTTTATGTGGTCTTAAAGCAACACTTGGTAACTTTTCAGTTATGGTCGATTTTAGCGACGCTCATGGACAAAAGCGGTAAGTTTTTGAACACTGCGTTTCCCATGAGGACCAGCGCATGAGCGCATAGTGTCTTCCTATGAGGGGCGTAACAGAAAATATTTGAGAAGCACTGGTATAACTCAATACAGATTTATTTTGCAATGATCAGTTAGCCTATCAATTAATTAGGTTCATATTCGTGTGAAATGCAGCCCTGACCCTCGTTTACCCAATCTGTTTGGTCTTATTAATGTCCCGTCCCCAGCAAAAAGTGTACATGCATGTTATGCAATTATATCGTCCCTACCAATGTTGAGCCCAAACCTACACCCTTGCGTGTAACTCTCAGCCTTACCGTATAGATTGGGGATGTCCTCGATTCAATCACATAATCAGAAATCGGGCCCGATTGTAATTTTCAGAAGATTCGAATCAAGTAAGAAATATAAATATATAAAAATCGGATTTTTAAAACTAAATAAAAAAAAAAAAAAAAAGTCATTGGCTGTCATTGATGCCAATGGACGTCCAATCCAATATGACCAAGGGGCTGACAGCGAATCAGTCCGAGTCAAATTGGATTGGATGTTTATCGCCGTCAATGGCAGTGAAACATGATCACTCAATGCCAGCCTTCTTAGTTGAAATTGATTTGATGTCTATAAGTGTCAATAGCAGAGAATGAATAAAGGACTACAATCAACAAAAAATTACAGAGGTATAAGGACATTGAATATATATTAGTGCTGCAACGATTACTCAATTAACTCGAGTAATTTGATTTGAAAAAAAGCTTCGAATCAAATTTTGCTGCCTGGAGTATTTGTTTAATTAGAGTGGCGTTGTAATGGTTAGTTTTGAAAGTGTTTGCACTTAGTTTTATTGATTTGGGTGAATACACTGCCTTCTAGTGGCAACAGCGAATATTGCATAACTCGTTTCACATGGCTGAATCCACTGCTCCCTGTTAAGACCAACATACGGTAAGTTTTTGTTTGAGCTAACTTTTTTTAAATGCATTTGTAATCTACTTTATAGGTATGTTGCCATTTTTTTTTGTGGGAATATGTGTTTGAACGATTTGTTGGGAGCATTGTTTAACAAAAACATAGCATTTTATAGCATTCAAGTTAGCGAACTTTTGCTGTGCAAGTTAGCCAGTTGTTCTTTTGTTGTACTTAGATCGTCATTTATTTATTTTTTATACCATTTGAAGATAAGCTCAGGTATTTTAGTTTATTTTTAAATGAAAGTGCAATTCTGCTTATTTTGATGGAACACTCGGGAATTTTACTTTGAAAGTGCAATCTTAGCAAGCCTTTGTTTTACATCCCTAAAATTTATCCTGCAACGCATTGAATGTTCCAAATCCGATTACTCGATTATTCAAACTAACTAGTTGATAGATTAATCTATTACTAAAATAATCGTCAGCTGCAGCCCTAATAGATATATGTTTACACTAATTAATAATTGTATTTACACTACTAAAACAAACTTTGCAGGACAAAGGAACTGTCCAACAACAGCAAAAATGTCAATACCATCATGACAATGATTGTTCATTTTATCACATCGGACGACCAACTTTGTTTTGTATGTGTTTACGTTCAATTATTTAGTTTTAATTTCTTTGCAACCTAATTTTGTACTTCACAACTGACTTGGGGAAAAATAGGGGATTTGTGAATTTTATTTTCGCTTCGTTGAAACCACTGCTGTACTTATAACTCTTTTATATGGCTATAATGTCTGGATAGCTTTGTTTAAATTGGAGAAAAAAAAGACATTTCGATGTGCATTTTTTCTTCTTAAATATATTTCTGAGATATCGGATCGGTACACGGTATCGGCAGATACTCAAAATCGGGTGACTCGGACTCACATTTAAAAATATGTGATCGGGCCATCCCTAGTGTAGATTGCTGAGGAAAAATCAACACAACTCAGCGGTGGTTTTTGATACAGGCAATATGGGCAGCATTCTCAGATGGGTGAAGGCAAGAGTGGGGGAGAACTACAAAAATGCAACAACAACAAAAAAAGGGCTATACATTTTCATTCATTTTTGGATGGCTGAGCAACCACCATGCTTTGAAGGCGTCAATTTAGCTGGACTG
The DNA here is from genome assembly GCF_030265065.1 of Corythoichthys intestinalis. Lineage (NCBI taxonomy): Eukaryota > Metazoa > Chordata > Actinopteri > Syngnathiformes > Syngnathidae > Corythoichthys > Corythoichthys intestinalis. The sequence continues at coordinate 35,968,695 of NC_080396.1, forward strand.
GAGTCAAATTGCGCCTTCTGCGATATAAACGTTAGATGGCCCAGCACACTGTTGCGGCACGTGTCAACCTGTACATGGGGGTAATGCTGAAAAAGGTCGTCATTCCCATCAGATGCAATGCATGGACATTATTATTTTTTTTTTAATGTTGTCTCAAAGAGTAATATTTCCTAGGATAGGACGGCCACTGCAATCCACACAACAAGATGTTCGCTCACGTTAATCTTTTAGAGGCATCCAACATTCAGGCCTTTATTGAGTACATGCAGAAAAAGGAAATGGGTGGGTATCCCCTGGTCTCCAACACTCGGGGTGGCGTGGGTTGGTCGTGGCCCGGGTGTTTCTCCCTCTCTTCGGCCGGTGGTTCTGGCGGACGTGGTGGCGCGTCCCCTCATCCCATTCCTGAAGGCCGGTTGATGGGGGCGCGGAAGGCCTGGGGAACCACTCTGAATCCCGAGGGGATGACGGTGGCCCCCTTGCTGGGCTGCGGGAGGAAACTTGGGCTGCGCTGGCACCCCCCCGATTGGCTGGGGAAGGGCCGCTGCCCTGGGGTAGCTCCCGCTGGCATTTCCACTCGTCTGCAGGACTTCCACATGTCTTATGGGAGTCACTCATGATTAGGTGTAATTACACACACTCAAGTTGTAAAACTTGGTGTCAGGATGAGCGATCAAATAGCATAGAAGAGGATGCCAGCATAATTAACACAAATACTGGGTTCTACACCTCACATGGATGATTTGTGTACACTCCACCCATCCCAATCACTTATCTTTCTGACCCCCCCTTCTTTTTTTTCCCTTGGTCATCAGGCCCCCCACATGGTGTGAACTGCAAATACAACTGGCTAACGATAGCACCAATTTTTTCATAGTTAGTGTAGGCGTTCAATGTATTTCTTCTTGTTGTTTGTACTTCTTCTCTCTCTCCTTCTTTTCTTCTGTCCTCCCATAACTCCTTCCTGTTCGCTGCTTTCTACTAATAAACGAGGCATGTTGAATGATCACGATGGGAGTATGTCATACTCCCATGTGTTACATTAAAACTGTTCAGACTAGGGCTGTCAAAAATTTAACATTTTTAATTGAGTTAATCACAGCTTAAAATTAATTAATCTTAATTAATCGCAATTCAAACCATCTATAAAACATGCCATATTTTTCTGTAAATTATTGTTGGAATGGAAAGATAAGACACAAGATTGATATATACATTCAACATACTGTACATAAATACTGTATTTGTTTATTATAACAATAAATCAACAAGATGGCATTAACATTAACATTCTGTTAAAGCGATTAATGGATAGAAAGACGTAGTTCTTAAAAGATAAATGTTAGTACAAGTTATAGAAATTTTACATTGAAACCCCTCTTAATGTTTTCGTTTTAATAAAATTTGTAAAATTTTCAACCAAAAAATAAACTAGTAGCTCGCCATTGTTTATTTCAAAAGATACAAAATGCTCATGGTGCTTAAACCCATAAAATCAGTCACACTGACACTGTGCTGTCATTTTAATCTGAGCAGGGCATGTGCGTTAATTGGATCAAATATTTTAATGTGATTAATTTAAAAAATTAATTACCGCCCGTTAACGCGATAATTTTGACAGCCCTAGTTCAGACCAATCGGACACTCAGAATTCCATTCTCCGTGTCAAGGAAATGAACAGGATAGGACAGGTTTAAGAAGAAAAAAAAAAGAGGAGGGATAACAAAACCCACTACCACACACACAGACAGAAACATACAACGTAGAGTCTTCAATGCATCGAATATACAGCACATGGATGGGGACAATTGACCATATCAGGCAATAATTCTAAACATGCACTTGCAGTGCAGGCAACATTCACTGCATGTGATTCAGTTAAAAAAACTCCAGCACCCAATAGTAGCAGTTTTCTCTGAGTGTGTTAAAAATGTCAGATGTTCTTCAATTGAGGACTCAATCATCTTTTATGTTTCAGAAAAGGTAAATACAACAGTATTTCTGATCCGGATTGTCAAAATGCACTGGATGTCTATCACCATCAGTGGCAGCCAATGAGTTAATTTTAATCTTCTAACAGAAGCTCAGTGAGCAGTCACAAATTTAGGTGCAAACACTTAAATTCAGTTTCTTACTAAAGATGCCCACGTTTTTTTAGTTGGCTAGTTTTTCTTAATTTTAGCAGTCGGTATAAGAACTTTGGATAGCTCCTGCGCTTAACACTCTGTATAGATACTTATTCATGCAACATTAGCCAATGAACTAATCCTTCATGCATTATATTCAGTTTGGGGTCTTTTTTTATGTTTCACTCTTCTGTTTCTATCCTGTATGTACTGTACTTCGTGTCAGACTCAAGGCATGGTGGCCAGATCTGGACCTCCACATTATTGAATGTTGGCTACTTTACAAACTTGAATCGTCTTAATGTTGCTTACTTAAATGTACACCCAACTTGTCTTCACTTTAAATGATGAGAGTGTATTTGATTTTTGTTTGTTTGTTGCCAATCCCCCTTTTGAAATTTTTGAACCAGTTTTAACAGCCGTCTTTGGGGGGAACAATAATAAAAATGTTGCCTGTGACAAAAATGATGTTGACACCCCTGCATACTACGTTCTCATGTGGGTTCTCCCCCCCCCCCCCCTTTTTTTTCTAAACTCCCCATTCAAACCCTGCACTCCAGCTGCAGAAAGACACACCCATCTTTTCTGCATGCTCACTGCGGATTGGCCACACAACTTTCAGAAGGAATGCGAGCACGCACGCTGTCTACGCGAGAGACAGCGAGAGAGACGAAAGACAAATCTTGTTACTTGTTTTCTTGAGAACTATGGTTGACTTCAGTCTCCACATTAACTCCTGTGTAGCTAAATGTAGCCAAACCACTGTAACCACATAATATCAAATACAGTAGGGAGTAGTGCCTTCGGCTTTTAACTCCACGGCACAATTGCAGTTCCATTTAAAACTGTCAGAACCTCATCGTTACATGCAACTACATCTATCAAATGACTGAGACCCACAATTTATGAGCCCAAACGTCATGTTTATGAGCCTGACTTCCCCTTCTGATCACAGTCAGTAAAGGCCTGACTATCAGATGTCTCAACAGATGATCCCGACTGATTATCCTCTGGTGTGACCTGTGATGTGTTGCAGCACTGTTTCTCAAATCTTTTACACCAACTGCATCCTCAAAGAATATATTGCCCTCCAAACATCACTTTCAAGACAAACATAAAAATGAATAAATGTACTACCATATAAATATGTATATTCCACATAGTGTTTCTGGCAATACCCACATTTTTTGAATGGGTGGTCTTAAACCAGTTCTTGCAAACTAGTGCTGGCGTGACAGCTGGCACAAAGGGAGTGTGATTGATGGTTTGAGACCAAGCACTGTTAGTTACAGGGATAACCACAGTCTTCATTCATAATTACTCCTTAAATATAGTATATTTGTTCTTCCTAGCTGCTGTGTTTCTTCCTTACGATTAAAAACATGACAGGAAGATGTAAGAGTTTATGCGTTTCCCAGCATAGAACACAGTGTGAAGTAAATGAAAGGTCTTTATCTGACATTAACTGATGAAGATATATACGGCAACGTCACTGTAACTGGAAGGATAAGCCGTGAACGATACCATCTCATTTGCTACCATTGACTCCAAGTTAAAATGGGTTTGACATCTATCCCCGTCAATGGCAGCGAATGAGTTAATAAGTGTATGAATCAGTTTAATCCAAGACCAAAGATTGGTAGATTTCCCACATCTTCTGACACACAGTGAAGAATCTGAGCTTCTTCCACAATTCCATTTAGCAAAGTGACATTAGTCATGTGTGCATGCCTAATCCATGTGATTTCATAAAATCATTGCACCATTCCCAGACCTTCAATGCAGACATGCTCAGCCACAAAGAAAAGCTGACATAATGCTTGATGACATTTTGAGGTTTAAACTATGTTTTAGAACACTATCCAGAGCTTTACACGAATACGCCAATTACTACTATTGCATAGTAATTGCTCTATACAATTTCTGGATGGATGTGGAACATGAAATGAACCTGAGGAGATGCTTTGTGATTCATACTGCTATGACAACAAACTAGTTTTTTTCAATTCACGCTTGTGAGTGACTGACCATGCAGCGACAGTTCATGCTATTTTTGAACATGAGCTCACACTTGTTTCCTGGAATAATACATTGAAATTAGTTTTACTGCCTCTTTCACATCAAAACCTGTCTGGATGCCCATGAAGTCCGAGCACCGTTCTCTCCTGGGCTTCCAGAACATCTCAGCTTGGTGACACATCGGTCCAGGACGAACATGTGTTTGATATAATGACATCATACAGGAGGTGACATTTGGGTCGTTATAGACAGTTTTAACTGATTTAAATGCAAGATAATAAATTTATCATTATGTACTATAAGCAATGTAGTTACTTGAAAACCTTTGCACAGAAAATGTTCTATGCATAATCACATGAAACCCATGTATAATCAGCGAGGATCGAGAAACCTTTCTGACTGAAGGTCAATGAATGAAAAGCGTATGTAACAAAGTCTGACACTGATTTAAGCATCTCAAAGAAGCAAATGGAATTTTCCTTGCTAACAAATGCACAGTCTGGATGAGATCTGAATAAAACCTAGTATGTCATCTAGGAGTGGGAACCTCTTGGTACCTCACGATACGATACGCGATACAAAGCTCACGATAACGATGATCTGACGATATGGCGATACAACGATTTGCGATACATTTGTAGAATATGTTAAGGCCGAGTTATACTTCCGCGTCAGACCTGCACCGTCAAGGAAGACCGGATTTACGACCCTGCGCCATAACCTGACGCGGTCCTATTGATTTTTCAAACACTAGCGTCAGCCTAGCGTCACGTCAAAATGGACTGTGATTGGTTCGCTCAGACTGTTGTTTCCTGTTAGCGCGAAATCACCGCCATTGTGAAACATTTCTCTACACGCAAAAAGCCGACGGGAGTATCATCGAAGAGCAAGTCTCGTCAAGACATTATTAAGATTGCCAAATGGCAAGGTCGGCGATTGAAAAAAAAATGGAAGAACCACCGAGACGTGTGTGTTCGGAATCGAGTGGCCACACGAAGCAGTGACCCAGTCGGCCAAAAACTGCCAACTTTTTATCTCTTTATGTCGTATTTTTGGTCGGTGCACTTCATCATTTATTGTGTACATATGTTTGCTGTGAGTCTGTGACTTATTTACGTGTCACACTTCAAGTATATGAAGAATAAAGCACAGGTTTGGTGTCAAAAGAGTTGTTTTGATCTTTAATTTTCAATAACAGACAGTTCACACACGATACATCATAACTGACTGAGAGTGCCTCGGTGCTTTTTATGATAACGTTAAAATCAAGGCTCCCAACGGAGTTTGGGGAGTTCCATAGATGCCAGAAATCTGTTATGGCTTCCCACTGGCTGGTTGTAGGACACGGCAAACAAATCGGGCTGGAGGGTTTAGCAGACCTTGGACGCAGTGCTCGACGCCAGTTTGAAGCTAGCCGCCACAGCTAGCTCTTGAGTCTAGAATTCTCTGTGCGTCATCAAAAGTCGGCCAGACCGCCTCGAAACCGGCTTCTGTGTCGCCTGCCCCTCAACATTTCTATGATCAACATTTATTCAGTGTTGATGAGGAGAAGATTTACATTCAAGAGTTCCATCTTGCATTGTTTATTTTTTCTCCGTTAAACTAGACTAGCAAAAGTCAACAAGCGTGCCCCAAAATCGTACAAACATAACGCCACACCCCTCTAGTGGCTTAGAGCAACGCGTTCCCTCACCGCAGAACTATCGAATGCTCATTGACGCCGTAATCACTTCGCTGTCACCGCAACACGGGAGCATAACTCAGGCTTTAGAATGATTTTCTGACCGACAACTCATAAACAGAAAAACAAGCTTCTGCTGTGAATTGGAATGCGATTATCACTAGTAGAAGTCCAATCCATTTGAAATGGGAGGGAGGGTGGCAGCGAATGTCCCACTTCAAACGGATTGAACGTCTATGGCCGTCAGTGGCAGCCAATGCCAGGCAATGAGGTAATTTTATGGCCATTTAAGGTCATTTACCTGTTGATCTTCAGTTACTTCCTGTTGATTTTGGGGTATTTTATGGGTCACTTCCTGTTGATTTTGAGTCACAGAACAGGAAGTGACCTGGGAATCACCCAAATGAATAGGCAGTGACTCAAACTCAACAGAAAATGACCTATAAATGCCCCAAAATGAACCGCAAGTGACCTGTAAATGCCCTGAAAACCCCCAGTCTAAAAGGATTGGGCATCGTGCAACGTCAATGCAGCCTTAGAGTTAACTGAGACACTATTATAGTGGAAGATTTTGGTAGCAGCTTGTTGGTTCCTTTTTATTAATATTTTTTTAGACATTGACACCTTTTTAAAACGATATCTCGATTCTTGGCAGGAGCATATCGATAACCTTTTGGGATACAAAGTATCACGATATATCACCATTTCGATATATTGTCACACCCCTAATGTCATCACACCTTCAGCAAATGCATTAAATGCTGTAAAATATCTGGAATATCTGGAACCGCAAACAAACTAAAAAGTTCAAATGAAGCCTAAACAATACATCGTTTGAACATCGCCATCGCAATGTGTACATGCGTAATGGTCCCATCGGAGGACGTGCGATTTTTTTTGTTTTGTTTTGTTCTGTTTTTTTGTACGTTACGTTCAGGAGATACCACTCGGAGAGCTCCAAGCTTGGACACTTGGTGGTAATACTGGTGTTCACTGAAGATGGCTGCAGCTCCAAAGGAACCACCTGTGACTTGACAGGATTTGTTTGCAGGATATTCATGAGAAGTTTCCTTGGCGTGTCGCGCTTGTCGACAACATCAACATTTTTTGCTTTTTGGGCACTGGCGATGCAGTTCTGCCCGTTGAAGGGGGGAGATATTGCCCAGAAATTCTCTCACGCAGCTTGTGCTTTGTGCCGTAAAATGTTCTACGGGCAAGCTGCTTTTATTGTTGTTGTTATGCTAGGCTTTTACATTTTATACGATGCTTTTACATGGCCTCCTGGATCCCTTTTAAATACAGCAATCTTCATCATTCACATATGAACCCTCTTAGCCTGGATTGAACGGTTTTATATGAATATGAATGTGGTCATGATGAGCCAGCTAAACAGGGCTATTCAAGTCATCTGGAGAAATTCTTCTCGTTTTAATTATCCCAATACGAATTGCAATATATCGCAAACCCCCCAAAAGTTGCAATATTAGTTTTTTCCAATATCGGTCAGCCCTAGTTCAGATTCATAATCAAGAACAAAAAAAAATCTCGGTGGAAGTAATTGGTCTTGGTGGAAGAATCTTATTCTAGCAAAATGGACGCACACAATTCGTATTGGTGGGGTCGGCGGAATCCTCACATCTGCAAAACCATCAATTTAACCCTTAAAGACCTGCAACATGAAGCAATTATAAGAGAATCCCAACATTTGAAAAATAAGGTCCTAATGAAACCTTTTTTTTTTTTTCAAATTTGTAAAAAAGAAATGTCAAAATGAATATGTGTAATAAGCAGTGTTGGGCGTTACTTTAAAAAAGTAATTAGTTATAGTTACTCACTACTTCTTCCAAAAAGTAACTGAGTTAGTAACTGAATTACTCTATAGTAAAAGTAAATCGTTACCAGGGAAAGTAACTATTTCCGTTTCTTTAAAAAGAAGTTGTTGTATGTCAAAGAATTAAAAATTTTCTGAGCAGTATTCGAGTCAGTTGAATAGAGAAGAACAGACAGGTAGTTGTGTTATCGAACCTTGTAATATTTATTGCACCTCACCAGCACCAGATTTATCCTACACTTGAATTGCAACAAAAATAAACAGATTTGAATTGCTTACCACAGATGTCGACAAAAGCTTTGCCCCGGGACATAAATTACACTTTACATGCACGTTCTTTCCTTTAATGTCGACCAACTTGAAATAGTATTTATATCTCCACCTCGTAAAGGACAAATTTTCCTCTGAATGCTCTGCCATTATATCCCTCTGCATCTGTTTTGCGTGTGTGTGTTTGCCGCACGCGCTGTTACGGTTTGTTTGTGAAAACACCGGCTCTGAAGTTTGTTTAAAAAAAATTTATTAACAACAAAGATACGTACGTTATTAGGCTCGAGTGTTTACGTCACAGAATGGGGGATCACGTGAGATTTGACAACAACGCAGCCATATTGGAAGCAGGTCTGGCTCACGGGACATTAAACTTTAACAGTTTAATTAACCAGTTCGATAAAGAGACAAACTCGTTACTAAGGCGAAGAACAGATATGTGATCAAACCTAAGGCTGGGAACAATGTTGACCCTTACGAGCAAGCCGAAGACAAATGGAGTAAAGATGTCGACGGGCTTTCATAATTACACGAAATGGACATTCTGCTGTATTTATTGTTTGGTGTATCTTACAAAACTCATCAGCGATTCCGAAATTACAAATCGCTACAAAGCTACGAACAGTTTTGCTGCGAATGGGTGCAGGACCTGCACATTATGACCGTATCAAACGGCAACTCCATCGTTCTTGCAAAGGTAGGCTATGTGTGTTTACTATTTTCATTGCCATGAACCTGAACGCACCCCAAGTCTTGGATGACAAATAAACAGAGCAGACTCGCTACGGCTGGTAGTTTCTTCAATTTATTCAAAGTAAGTAACGCACCGCTTTTGACCGTCAGTAACGGTAACGGCGTTGTAACGGTGGAAAAAATAATTAGTTAGATTACCCAGTTACTGAAAAAATAACGCCGTTACGTAACGCCGTTATTCCCAACACTGGTAATAAGTGCTCTAATATCTAAAACTCTAGCTAAACCTTTTTTTTTCTCATAGAACCTGCAGATACATGTGTTGACTTGCATCAATCTTTTTTTTTTCAAAAAGAAATGTCAAAATTCTGAATTACTCTCAAATTCATAAAATTTTAGGTGTATCAAATGTGAAACATTTGACAATAGAGGGTTAAGATTGTTCAGAACAAAACAAAAACAACCAAATAGTATCAATATTTGTTCAATTCCAATAAAATTATGAATGATTAAAACAAACACACAAACAAAAACATTTCTATGCAAATTATTGTATATCTTCGCTCAGCGTACAACTACAGAACGAGTGTCCCACCTTCTTAAATCCAATTGTATCTTTCTGTTTTACAGCCTTTCTCAGGTGACCAAATGGACGACTTCAACAGTGAGTTATTCAGCAGTTTCTTTGAAGACCACCTCTTAGAGCGCCCCCCGCTGGCAGACAGACATCCTTTTCTCCACATGGACATAGACAGCAGCCCAGGTCAAAATCACCATCTTTATCTAATCTTTATATATTTATTTGATACTGCTGTACCGGACTGCAAAAAAGTATGAGTGATGCTTTCCATGACCTCTCGCTTGTTGCCAATTGCAGCTTGAAGATGTGCTTTCAAATGGGTAAAATCCAAGAAACACTCTCTAGCCCCGATAACCTTATAAAATTCTTTTCATTTCCTTGGATTCCTGTACACTGGCCAGTTGCTTGACCTCTCAGCCAACATCTGCTCACAAATGAACCCCAAACCCTCAATTGGGCTACGTTTGTAAGCCAACTCGGCAAGGAGACCAACTGTATTGAGTTTCCCTTTTAAAATGTTCATAGTTCACCTCCTTCCTCTCTCACATGGGTCAAATTCCAAAATTCAGAAGTGTATATTAGCTTTGGCTTCGAAAAATTTGGACTTTGAACAGTTGAAAAGTGTCACCAAGCAGCTACTGCGATGTGATTACTACTTCAAGTCATCTTTTGTTAGGCTTCCTCCATTGTACTCCAAAACACAATGTCACTTCCATATTTATATTTCAGTTGCACTGTAATTCACACAAATCTGTGTGTCTGTTCGTTTGTGTTGTGGAGACTATGACATGCACGGTCATGAAACTTGGTAAGAGGGTGCATGTTGGCCAGAGGAAGAGAAGAGTTTATATTTTTTAAGCGACTGGTCAACAAATGCTCTCTAAATTGATTAAAATATGATTTTAATGTGCTGCGATTGGCTGGCAACCAATTCAGGGTGTACCCATACCTGTCAACTCGAGGCTGTTTGGGACTCTTACAAATAGTAACGGTTTTGCCCTTACAAATTGGTGACTAATCTTACAACGTTTTATATAGCGTGCGAGATTTTGTTAATCTTACTTTAAAAAAGAAATCAATTACAGTTACAAATTACTTCTCACAAAATGTAATTGAGTTACTAACTCAGTTACCTTAATGTAAGAGTAATTAGTTACTTGGCAAAGTAACTGGTGTTACATTTCTTTTTTTTTTTCCATTCAAAAAAATAAAAAACATAGTAACCTTTGCTATGTTTGGAAGTCATTTAATGTTGTGAATCAACCGTTAAAGTTGTTAAAATTGCTCCCGTTTTTGCATTAGTTCCCTTCTGTCTCCTTTCGACATGTTAAAGTTTTTAAACAGTTTCATCATTTAAAGGTAGATTCAAGTCAAGATTTTGCCGATTTAGGAGTATTATAGATAAAAAGTAACTTAGGTTCGCTAGGAAGGTTCACTGCAAACAGAGCCTTTCTGAGAAGTCTACTGCTTTAAGATGGCGGCTGTTTACTAACGCCGCCGAGTCTGTCATTTCGCATCTAGTTCAAAATGCATGTGATATCTAGTGTAGCATCAAGTGCGCGTAAATTGTAGGCTGTCGGAGACAGACACAGTCAGGAAGTATTGGAGCCACCTCGCCTAGCATCGCGTTTGCAACAGCGTCACAACACTCTTCCCACTCCCTTTCTTCTCTCTCCGTGTCTCTGACTTTTCTTGCGTCATTCAACCAACGTAGTAACGCATAGTAACGCACATTATCTCATTGCCGAAACAGTGACAAAATCCGAACGGAGAAAAAAAACTAATGCACGAAAAACGTACAGATTTTGAACGTACGGCGTACACAGTTAAAAATTAGTGCTCACTTGTACAAATTTCGCCGAAACCGTACAACTTGACAGGTATGTGCACCCCACCTTCTGGCCCGGAGTTAGCTGGGATAGGCTCCAGCACTCCCGCGACCCTCGTGAGGAAAAGCGGCATGGAAAATGAATGAATTAATGATATTAATGTGGGCATTCAAAGGATTCTGAATAGGCAAAAAGTATTCAAAGGATTTAAAAGGGTTTTGTTGTCACTGCGTGGTGGCACGGTGGAAGAGTGGTTAGCCCGTCAGCCCCACAGTTCTGTGATTGTTGGGAAGTTCTTGTGCCTGCCTGTGTGGAGTTTGCATGTTCTCTCCGTGCCTGCATGGGTTCTCTCCAGCTACTCCGGCTTCCTCCTACATCACAAAAACATGCATGATAGGCTGATTGAACATTCTAAATTTTCTGTCAGTGTGAGCGTGTGTGTGGATGGTTGTCTGTCTCTATGTACCCTGCCTGTTGTTTGTTGGAATAGGCTCCCTCGTGAGGACAAGCAGTTCAGAAAATGAATGAGTAATGTTGTCACTGTACAGGGCAAAATGATTTTTTTTTCCAGCTTAGAGGTACTCCTGACATGCAGTATTATTTATTTATTTTATTTTATTTTATTAATATAAATCTTTTCAAGCATTCTTTTACTTTTTGGGGAAAATGGCTCTTAGGACAAGTAAATTTACTCTAAAGTGAGTATATTATCATATAGTGGTGAGTATACTGTATTAGCAGCAGAGTGTATAAGACTTTTTATTGTCACTGTACAGGGCACAAGTTAATATTTATCCATCGTAGTGGGTAATCCTGATTTATTTGGTATTTGGAAAAATATATTTGTGTGTTTTATAGTATTTTGCATGTTGATTATAAAGTTTTGTGTGATTTAATGGTTGGTACGGCAAATGTCCTGTAACTGCAGACAATGGGTAACCACGTATTCTAGTAACAAATACTGTATCAGGGGTAGACAATAAGGAAAATTAGCCACTGGCCCAGGTCAACGCATCAGTTATTGATTCCAATAATCACGAAAAAGAACAATTTGCTTGAATAACATGTATTTTTTTCTAAGCTAGATTTAATGAAAAGTGCAACAAAATGGTGCACAAACATAGATTTAGTGCAAATAATCCTATTCCAATACCATAATCTATCCAGTATAGCCAACATTTTTTCTTGGAAGCTTCAGGGGGAGGCAGGCCTACAGGAGAGCCCCGTGCCTGAGCGAAGCTTTCCTGTCTTCCCCTTACCGCCCTCAGGTAGTCTCCCTCGGTTGTCACAGCAACAATTTAAAGCCAAAGAGATGACCAGGGCAGTTATGGCTAACAATTTTCAAGCTAGACCGTCATTATGGCGATATTATTTTCTCCGTAGTCACGCAGATGAATTATCATATGTTATGTACTCATTATATTTTCTCCAACTTACTTTTCTGCATATTTGGGCATTGATCTGCACACCTCACAGTCTCTTTGTAGCCGAGCCAATTCCAGCGGTCTAGCTACAGGGGCTGTAACTTTCCCTTTTCTTTTCATATTGGATTTATATATACTGTATATATACATATAGCGCTTCTGGTGACTTTCTCTTTTTTGAGTAGTCTTTTTCTCCTGGTGCTTAGCCGGGTGCTGGGGGTTTCAGAAACATGTCGTCTTGTAGTATAACGTGAGGTGGGTACAGAGATACTGACAATGAATCAGGAGCAGTAATCAGGTTGCGCACGTACACGCGGGAGCGAGCGAGTGAGTGAACGAGGTGTGCATCCCAAAGAGAGTAACGGCTGGTTGCATAGACTGTAAGGTTATCTTTTCATCGAGATAGTGAAATGTCATCAAAAACACGGAAACATTGGGAATCAATGTGAAATAAGATTTTTTTTTTTTTTTAATCGACGCATTACTTTTACTGGCCCCACCGGGCCAGTAGTTGGAGCGTTCTGGTGGCCCTGACGGTTTTCAAAGTACGTCCGGGCCCACCAGGCCATTTATATTGTCGACCCCTGTGTATGCAAAATTGTCTATAAATGTATTTTGTCAGCAATCCAAATACACTAATAACATGCTTCAATTTCACAGACATCCAAGGGGAACACAGTTACTCTTTGAGTGAAGACTCCGCCCCCCAGAGCCCTGCCCTGTCAGTCAAGATGGACCAAGACTCTGGTGGGTGACTCCTCTTTTTCCTTGACTTGCTTTTGTCGTCCCCGAAAGAATAGATCATAAAGGTACGAGCTGGTGTTGTCTAGAACGTTTTCAGTCATTTTGTGTTGACAAACAAGCATGCACATGTTATGAACCAAAATGTAAAATGTATACAAGAGGTGCAGGTTCTACTTCTCCTCCTGGTCTAGTTTTGTCCCGCTGTTCATGTGCTTGTCTGTTCTCCGTTTATCCTGGGTATCCTTCTGCCTGTGCAATTTTCCCACTTAAAGTAAGCCCTGCCCACCTATCGTGCACATGCACACACACGCATGCACACACACACTACTACTATGACAAGCATATGGTTTTGAGTGTGGTTTAGCTGAAGCCAGAAGAACATCTCTGTCTCTCTTTCTCACTGTCTTACACACACACACACACACACTCGGCCTTAATTCAATCAAATCCTCATTAAATTACATGCTCTTACTGAAAATTGAGTCAAATTCAAATGGAAAAACAAAAAAGAAAATTTAAATGCCTGTGTGGTTTGGTTTGAACTTTGCCAGAGACGGACTACGTTAACACACGGCACGCGACATGCTGCAATCAAATGCTTTAGAATCACAAAGACTACGCAAGGAAAAGCCAAATGCGTAATGTAAGCTCTTATGCGGCCAATGAAGTTTAAAAATGCGGAAGTGGAGGACATTAAGGAGTCTCTGGTTTTTCTCACCACAGATATTGCTGTTGTCGGACTGCAGCAGAAAAATATTAGTGCTCTGGTGGAGGAGTTGAAAGCCCAAGAATACCAAAAATACGTAATATGTTTAATTACTTTTACTGGAAAATTGAGTTTTCAAATTGCAGCAACACACTGAGAATACAATATGATCCTCACCTGTCTTCATTTAAAGCAGGGATGTCCAAACCTTTTTCTCTGTGGGCCGCTTTCAGAAAAATCAAAGGATGCATCGCCATCAATGGCAGTGAAACATGATCGTTCAATGCTAGTCTTCCCAGTTGGTTTTAACATGTCAGGTTTTGACCTCTGAGCTAATGGAATGGCACTGTTTAGGTGACTAGTTCTATTGAGTGTTAAAGCTGGGAAGTGCAACAGAATGTAGGCTGAATTTAAGCTTTTTGTGCGGACTACTGTATATTTTCATAATCTGCTGTGGACCGATATCTTTATTTAAAGTCATGTTACTGTTTATCCTTACATTAAAAATGTCTTTGCCCTAATCTAAATATAATGAGCTGAACACAGAAATTACCAAGGGAGCTAAGCATGTTATCTAAAAAATAAAAAAATAAAAACCTTAGGAACACATTAAAAATACAGTAGAACCTCTGTTTTCACATGTCCTGATTTGCTTTCTCATTTTTTTCCTTCAAAATTCTGTAAGTTTCCCAACAAAAAAAGAACCGTATGACTCGACCATTCATGTAGAATTAATAAACGTTCATTCTGAACATTTCGTGACTTGTGTATGGATTTCGACAGACTGCAAGCAATGCTCCACAATGCAAGCTTTAACCCTTTCGGGGACAGTGGTCACTACACTATTCAACGTTTATCATTAGTTTAACTTATCACTGCCAGCCCAGTTCACATAATGTGTTGTGATAGTTAAAAAAAAAAAAAAAAAAAAAGGGGAATCGATATTGAAAAACACCTATTGATGGAAATAGACGTCCAATCCATTTTAACTGGGGGCGACTGGAAGGGATCATTTGATTGCTTCCAGCCTCTCCCAGTCAAAATGGATTGGATGTCTATTGTTGTCAATGGCAGCCAAAGAGTTCAGCTATGTAAGGTCACAAGAGATAAAAACAAACAAAAAAGTAAATACAATTCCCAGAGCAAAATATACACGACTCAGACTTGAGTTTGTCTTTGTTCTTTTTTGTTGTTGTTTTTTTTGTTTTGCAATTGGCTCCTGGGCCTCAAGTTTGAGACCACTGTCCTATGTGAATGTAATTAAAACATTCAGGGGGGAAAAAAATCATGGTTCGTGCATGGAGGGGTTGACTAACAACTGAAAGGCAACATTCAAGGAACAAAACTGTGTCATCCAAAAGTCAAATTTCCAAGATTATAACACAGCTTCGTCAAACATTTTTTGACCACATGGTGGCTCATGTAACAGACGGTTTTCTTTCATCCCTTTGTCAATTTCATCTCAAATCACTTGCCATATTAGATGCAATAAAACATTACACACACACACACACACACACCAAAAAAATACCCTAAAGGATCAAGTCATCAACTGACTTTAGATGCTACAGCAGGGGTCGGGAACCTTCTTGGCTGAGAGAGCCATGAACACCATTCATTCACTCATTTTCCATATTTTTAAATGTAATTCCGTGAGAACCATACAATATGTTTAAAACGAAACATACATGTAATGTGAGCATTTTTGGTAATTTCAATACTTTTAAAGTACAATAAGTCTCTGAATTCTTTTTGATAACGTTGTTATGCTGTTGCTAATCAATGATGAGTATTTCTTACCATTAATGCGACTTCTGGTGTTGCATGATTTTGCTGATGGCTTTGTAGTCTGGTTGATACTTGGTGAGGTTAAGCTTCATGCAGGCGTTGAGAAACTTAGAATGTGTCTCTTTTCATGTTCACGAAGAAACGCCACGAATCCTCTGTTTTTGCCCAGCATGTACGGAGTACTATCAGGGCACACCGAAACAAGTTTATCCATCAGTAGATTTTTTTTTTTCTTTAGCGAACTCAGTGAAGGAGTTGAATTAATCATCCCCTCTTTTTGTCCCTTTCATAGTCAAAACCTTGCAATCACGCTGAACTGGGATAAATTGCTTACGTCTGTTGACACATCCAAAGCAAGAGAAAAAAACAATGCCGCATTTATGTCCTTCACCTGCTTCAATTTGATTTGACATCATGATGGTACGATCAACAACAGTTCTTGCCGACAGAGGCATGTCTTTTATCCGTTTAATTATCTTGTCTTTATCCGAAAAGTCGTCAAAAAGTTCATTGGCAACATCAAGCGTGAATGCTTTGGCATACTCCCCATCCGTGCCAGCAAAGCTAGCCAATTCCAGTCACCTTGTTGGGCCCAAACACAGAGTTGCTGCTGACTAGCTTGCACTCTTGATAGTACATACTTTCTTCCTGCTGTCCGCCGCAGGATATTTCGATGCATCTGCAGTATGGCGGGTGTCGAAGTGCCGCTTTATATTTGACCTTTTCATAGATGCAATTTTATCATTGCATATTAAACATACCGCAGAACCTGCTCTCTCCACAAAGGCAAATTCCTCTGTCCATTCCTGCTTAAAAGTGTGATACTACTAATCTTTTTTTCTTTTTGCCATCTTATCAAAAGGGTTTCTAAAATTAGCTGACAACGCGGAAAACAAAACTAAAAATGAGGGAAGTTTAATTCACGTACATGCGCACATTGGCCGGTATTTTCGACAGCAAAATACCGCAACCCCACTTGAACAGTGTCTTTGCCTCATCTGCGTTGTCTATGCGATTGCTAGATGAGTAAACATTAAAACACTAAAATTATTGCGAACCGGCTTTCTAGTCGCCGGAGACCGTCGCCGTTTCGCGCAATGCGCAAAGAAGTATAACAAACCTTTTTTTGTTTTGTTTTTTAAATAATTAAAGATTTGTCTGCGAGCCAGATGCAGCTGTCAGCCACATGTGGCTTGCAAGGCCATAGGTTCCCGACCCCTGACCATTCAATACTATTGTCATTATAAACTCACATAATGAGGCTCACAGTTGTGAGCCATTTCGCTCAGATTTACTGGGCTCCTCGTTGAGGAGAAGCAAGAATTTTACTGCTGTCGCCTGCCGTGCTACACCAACTATCGTTTCTGTTCTGCTGAGATCACACGAGTGCTTGCCATTCACCCGCTGGCATGGCAGTCTTCATCCTTTTTTTTCAAACCATAACCTTTATATTATATACAACAGCCTGATGGTGTATAATTTGGTGGAAATATTTAAATCCATTTGGACCTCACTAGGAGTAAAGATGCTGAACTTTCAACACTATACTGAAATCCGTGAGTTAAAGAAACTGACTTTTTACGTAAGTCAGTCAAGCCCGTTCCTTATTACCAATTATGTTATTTTTGTCTGATGTACAGTATGTGTGAACTAACAATCACTATCTTTATGTCCACCCAAATCGAGCAATGCAAGCGAGGAGCAATTAAAATGCTCTAGCTATGTTGACAGGCGAGGTGTGTTTATTCATGCCAAATTTCATGTTCAACCGTATAATTACACTCATGTATGATTCACATAATTGTTGTACTTTAAGATCCACAGCATCTAAAAGGGTATGTGTCTCTGTTCAAAAGAAAATTGAATTGATCTGGTTGGTGGACTGAGTCGAGGTGGTACGTGGGGTCACTTGATTTTCTGTCTTTGTGTTTGTTATAGCACTTTAATGTGTTAAAAAAAAAAAAACACGCATGCATAATTGAACGTTGCCTTCTTTTAGTTTATAACAACAACATTTGTTTCTTATTGTCAAAAGAACACACAATAAATGAATAAAATATGATTTCATTACACCTTAACATGTAATCAAAGGTCATAATTTAAGATTTAATTATAATTTTGAAAAAAATATAGTCATTGATTGTCTCTCGACCACTCTCTGTCTTAGAATTTGAATGGACCTTCAGTCAGGAACTGTCGACCATCTTGGTGAAACAGGAAGAGCCGGATGTGGCTCATGGGTCAGATGCGCTGCCTGCTGATAGCCCACCCTTCATCCTAAGCCCCGCCCCTGCACGTAGAGGGGCACTATGGAGACACACGGTAAGCATTACCAGCAAGAGACAGATTTTCTTCTCATTTCACATGTTCTGGTTGATGGAAGGAGCTGTGTTTGGTTGGTTCAGGTCTGTCCTCCTGATGATGTTAAGCCAGTGACTATAAAAGATGAACCAAGCGAGATGGGACAGTGCCCCTGCCGGCCCACTGGTACACTTAGCACCCTCAGTTTTTCCTTCAATTTTTCAGCCACCATTCTTATCAGTAGTTTATTTTATTTTACCTCACTCCTTCCCCAGACGACGGCCTGCAACTTCCCCCAACTCCACCCAGCAGTAACCATGGTGACAGTGACGGCTCCCTGCCGCCCACCTCCCCACACCTGGCTCTGCCTCCGGCTTCCCCGCAGCCACAACAGAGGCCGACGGGCCGCGGTTCTGCCTCCTCATCCACGGCCATCTCGTCTTCACCGCTACTAACTGCGCCACATGTCAGTAGCCTTTCTCATCTCTTCCTTATTTCCCCCCCTGATCAAAACATGCATTTAATACTCTCACTCATTGCCTTTATTTTTTTGACTGTGCAGAAACTGCAGGGTTCCGGACCCCTCTTGCTGACAGAGGAAGAGAAACGTACCCTTGTTGCTGAGGGATACCCTGTACCCAACAAACTTCCTCTCACCAAAAGTGAAGAGAAGGCTTTGAAAAGAGTTAGACGGAAGATCAAAAATAAGGTATATTGAGCAAGACGGTATTCAATCAAAAATGCAATCTGGCCCTTTCCTGTAGGCTGCTTTATTTTATACCTGAATTGAAATGCATGTACAGTGAGGCAAATAAGTAGTTAGTCAGCCACTAATTGTGCAAGTTCTCCCACTTGAAAATATTAGAGAGGCCTGTAATTGTCAACATGGGTAAACCTCAACCATGAGAGACAGAATGAGGAAAAAAAAAAACAGAAAATCACATTGTTTGATTTTTTTAAAGAATTTATTTGCAAATCATGGTGGAAAATAAGTATTTGGTCAATACCAAAAGTTCATCTCAACACTTTGTTATGTACCGTTTGTTGGCAATAACGGAGGCCAAACGTTTTCTGTAACTCTTCACAAGCTTTTCACACACTGTTGCTGGTATTGGCCCATTCCTCCATGCAGATCTCCTCTAGAGCAGTGATGTTTTGGGGCTGTCGTTGGGCAACACGGACTTTCAACTCCCTCCACAGGTTTTCTGTGGGGTTAAGATCTGGAGACTGGCTAGGCCACTCCAGGACCTTGAAATGTTTCTTACGAAGCCACTCCTTTGTTGCCCTGGCTGTGTGTTTGGGATTATTGTCATGCTGAAAGACCCAGCCACGTCCCATCTTCAATGCCCTTGCTGATGGAAGGAGATTTTTACTCAAAATGTCTCGATACATGGCCCCATTCATTCTTTCCTATACACAGATCAGTCATCCTGGTCCCTTTGCAGAAAAACAGCCCCAAAGCATGATGTTTCTACCCCCATGCTTCACAGTGGATATGGTGTTCGTCGGACGCAATTCAGTATCCTTTCTCCTCCAAACACGAGAACCTGTGTTTCTACCAAAAAGTTCTATTTTGGTTTCATCTGACCATAACACATTCTCCCAGTCCTCTTCTGGATCATCCAAATGCTCTCTAGCGAACCGCAGACGGGCCTGGACGTGTACTTTCTTCAGCAGGGGGACAAGTCTGGCAGTGCAGGATTTTAGTCCCTGGCGGAGCATTGTGTTACTGATAGTAGCCTTTGTTACTGTGGTCCCAGCTCTTTGTAGGTCATCCACTAGGTCCCCCCATGTGGTTCTGGGATTTTTGCTCACCGTTCTTGTTATCATATTGACGCCACGGGGTGAGATCCTGCACGGAGCCCCGGATCGAGGGAGATTATCGATGGTCTTGTATGTCTTCCATTTTCTAATAATTGCTCCCACAGTTGATTTCTTTACACCAAGCGTTTTACCTATTGCAGATTCAGTCTTCCAAGCCTGGTGCAGGTCTACAATTTTGTCTGTGGTGTCCTTCGACAGCTCTTTGGTCTTGGCTATAGTTGAGTTTGGAGTGTGACTGACTGAGTTTGTGGACAGGTGTCTTTTATACCGATAATGAGTTAAAACAGGTGCCATTAATACAGGTCACAAGTGGAGCCTCGTTAGACCTCGTTAGAAGAAGTTAGACCTCTTTGACAGCCAGAAATCTTGCTCGTTTGTAGGTGACTAAATACTTATTTTCCACTCCAATTTGAAAATAAATGATTTAAAAATCAAACAATGTGATTTTCTGTTTTTTTTCCACATTCTGTCTTTCATTGTTGAGGTTTACCCACGTTGAAAATTACAGTCCTCTCTAATCTTTTCAAGTAGGAGAATTTACACAATTGGTGGTTGACTAAATACTTATTTGCCCCACTGTAAATAAATATATCGGAAGACTGAAATATAACATATCTTAATCCAATGTTTTCCTGGGGAAAAAAAACAGATCTCAGCTCAGGAGAGTCGGAGAAAGAAGAAAGAATATGTGGAATGTCTGGAGAAAAAGTGAGTTACCTTTTTTCTAGCCAATTTCCCATTATTCTTTAAATATAACATCAGTGGCACGTCCTGTTTGATTTACCATGTTAAATCTCTACACGTATCTAAAACCTAAAGTGATGTTAAGCAAACCAACTGTCTCTTCCCACTTGTGTACATCATTAGAGTGCACTCAATCCGCATGTTATGGATGGGAAAGTTGAAACCCAGCTGTTTTTAATTTGAAAATTTTCCCTGCTCAGTGTGCAGCCACAGGTCAGACCAGACTCATCATAAAAGCAGAGCAGTCTTTTTTTTTTTTTTTTTTTAATTCGTTTTTGTGTCGGGTTTGAGTTGCTACATGAGTTTGGGGATTATTGGATGATCACTCAGGAAGCAAACAGCAGGCGGCTGATTTGAGGCCGCGCACTGAATGAGATGCTTTCAAAGTAAACAAATGGATTATAAGGATTAGATTAGTGAGATTATATCACCTTCCATTCATTTTGAAGGGTTAGGGAAGAGGAAACACCCCTCAAATTATGACGTGAACACAGCATATTTTATGATACTTGAATAAAAAATGAATAATGCTTAGTCTTGGAAACAAGCCAGTAAAAAATGTTTCGAAAATGTATGTAATTTATTTCAACCCTCTCATGCCCGAATTATATATATTTTTTGCGATCCCTATTTCACATCCAATTATAGACAACCTTCCTGAAAGAAACCTGGGCGCCGCCATCTTTGATATTTTCTGCTACGGACTTCCGGTTTAGACAGAACAACATGAAGTGCGGTTGAAGTA
Organism: Corythoichthys intestinalis; assembly: GCF_030265065.1. NCBI lineage: Eukaryota > Metazoa > Chordata > Actinopteri > Syngnathiformes > Syngnathidae > Corythoichthys > Corythoichthys intestinalis. The sequence goes on from NC_080396.1 coordinate 35,989,997, forward strand.
AGCGGTGTGTAGACAAAGTTAAAACTGCAAAATCAGACCAGAGGAACACACAGAATCCCCAAAAATGGATTCAGCAGGAGGTAGATGAGACTTCGGGACTTTCTGTGCTGTGCGTTTGTTCTAAACAAACAAACAAACAAAAAACTTGTAACACTTGTATTTATGCGTTTACATAATCGTGCCATCCTAGACGTACTGATTAGCAACATGCTAGCAGCGGTTAGCCTGTGTTGCATCCGCAGTGCAGCCGCAGTGTTGTAGGACTATGTAATGTTGTTGGAACTCCAATCTGAGGGGCAGTTTACATGGCGACTCTGCTACACAAAGACGCAATGACTGGGGCAGTTTACATGGTGACTCTGCGACACAATGACTGAGTAGCGGAATGGCCTCGCGTGCATGTGGTGTCGGCGAAGACTAAAATCGAAGACGAAAAATTCTGAATCCTGCCTCCAAAGTGGAAGAATTCGATTGCGGGGGATTGAGGGGGGCTTGCTCCGCATGCATATCAAAGGCTCCCGCGGCGCGAGACCTCGCCGATAACGTCAGCACTCGTACACGTCACATTGGGCGTACGTAGTGGTGCTACTAAACATTAAAAGAATTAAATATGGCGGAATGTCGGCTTTAATGTACTGTTTTAATAATAGTTTTAAATTAAATATGTTGGATGTTTCAATTTTTGTGCCTTTTTTTAACAAAAAAAAAAATGCCATTGCTTCCAGTGGGCGGGCATATTTTTTTCCGGGTTGAGTTTGGTGGGGTCAAAATGCATCATTCGCTGTCACCTTGTAAATCTGCACTGCCCCCTAGGGCTTGGCATGAATACTACATCGATTTCATGCGGAATTGCGACATTGTTCGAATGGAGACGGGCCCATATAAATGCAAATTTGAAATTTTTTGTATTCTGTGAGAGTCACCATGTGAACGGCACCTGAATTTCGTTGTTATCCTGACAATGACAAATAAACACTGAATCCGAATCTCTCAGCACAGTAGTTATAGTAAATAATATTTAACATCATCATAATTACAATCATCATCATAACAATATCAAAGACAACAAGTCATTTCATGCACAAGATTTTAGCTTTAGTATTTTTGGAGCATTGGACACATGAAAATGCAGGGATAGGAAGAACATACTTTCCATAACATAGCGGCAACACGGCTACATAAACACCTGGTCTTTGTGGTGGCACGGGTTTGGTTCCACATCTAGCTTCATGAACATGTTGTGATAACAACAGAAGGATGCTGTATTTCCAAATTGTCTTTTGAGGGATTTTGATAAGTGAAGCCACTCCAGCTCCATTGTTGTTTTGGTTAGAGAATGTGGAGGATCCGTTTTGGAAAAAAATCTGTTACTGAAATTGTTGTAAATAAAAAATATGTAAGTAAATCAACAAATGTTTGCAATATCTCAACATGTTTTAAATTAACAATTATTTTTTGTATTTTAGTAAGATTTATGAATTTCACTCACATGAGTTGCTTTCGCAGGCCACACAAATTTATGTGGCTGGTTGGATCTGGTCCCTGGGCCTCAAGTTTGACACCAGACATATAGCTGTATTTCATAGATAGACTAGCAGTATGGCCCGGCGTTGCCGGGCATGCTACTTGTGCTCGGTTGTTGGGGCCTAAGTTTGTTAAATCGACACATATGAAACCTCGAAATGTGGGCTTCCCAATGATTTTTTTTAATGTATGCTGGAAGGATTTATCGAGCAGTATGGCCCGGCATTGCTTGGGTGCAAAAGTGAAAATTGGCATTTTCTATGCCAATTTTTTTAGTTTCGAGGTAATTTTCCACACTAAATGGAGGCCTACAGAGATTAAACCCATCTAAGAACACTTCCAGACACATGAAGTACAAATGTGTAAAATTTTGTCAAAATCCACCCAGCTGTTTCGTAGTCCATAGGGAACAAATACACTCACAAACACTTATACAAAGTTCCATTTATATAATACAATTGTAGATATCGATGACATATTTTGAGTATGAATAAGTTAGGGACAATAATGATAGTATTAAAAGCATGTTTTAATTGGTGATCAGGAAGAATCATGGGAGGAAAAAAGTAAATATATTTTTTTGTTGCACCAGGGTTGAGAACTACACGTCAGAAAACGGTGACCTGTGGAGAAAAGTGGAAAACCTAGAGACAGCCAACAGGTGACACTTTCTACACATAGTCAGTAAATTATTCACAACAACTGATAACAAAAGAACACATAAATGCAAAAAGAAAGAGGGAAAAAAACACACTCACAACCCACTGTAACAGTGAAACAGTCTTGAGTCTCCTATTTAGTGTGCACTGAGCATTCTTTTTTCATTTATCACCCATTTGTGTGTCTTTTATCCTATCTATTATCATTTTCTTGACTTGTTTCACTTGTGACATGATTTTCAAACACTGAACGCAATCAGTCATTTCTTGATTTGTGTCTAGCAAGTATGAATTTCAGGTCCCGTACTGAATTCATTTTCCAGTGCCAGCCATCCCAGTCAAAATGGATTGGATGTCTATGACTGTCAAAGGCAGCCATTATATTATTTCAAGGGGAAAACTATTGTCTTTAGCTCATATGTTGAATGCAGAATGCATATTTTTAATTCATACACAATATTTATATGAAACACTTCTGTTGCTATAGCAATATGAGCCTAATCTGCTATTATCTTGGAGGAAGATACGGTTGTAGCAAAGTACTGGGGCTTCTGTCTGCGGCAGTCTGTAATTAAAGTTTACATGGTGGAACGCCCACCCTCCACATCCAGCCCACCCACATTTAAGAACCATCTCTGGGTAGAAAGGTTGTGTCGGCACAAACTGGTCTCCATGAGTCAACACAGCAAGTCCATAAACAAGTTTTTTTGTGTTATATGTGTCTTATTCAAGTTAACTCATTGACTGCCATTTACGACAATTAAAATGTGAGGGGTGGCAAATTTAGTGATCGTGTTTCATTGCAATGGCAGATAGATGTCCAAGCCATTTGACACCCCCCTGAGTTAAAGTGGAAACATTGATTTGAGTTCATAGTTGCATTCTTATTCAAAAGACAAAGGCCAAACGCAAGGGCGTAGGTCTGCATAGAGACAGTAGGGACATAAGATTACCAACGCACGTTTGATTGGCTGATGACTTGACCCCCCCCCCCACACACACACACACACACACATACGCGCATCCACCCCCCCTCCCCTGACAGAGATCCAAAATGCCGCCCCCTTCAAAGACTAGGGATATTAGTAGGGATGCACGATATCCATTTTTTGAAACCGATACAGATATTGATAACTTCCTGCTCTTTAAGGCTGATACCGATACTTTAACCGATAATATATATAATTTGAGTTTTTGAACACCTTTAGGTAAAAAATACTAGTGGTGGATTCAGCATATATGTTTCCCTTTGACCTAACCAGAATTTTCATGATGACATGAACATTATTATAATGAACAAAACAAAGACAAGAACAGTTTTGACTTCAAATAAAGTGCCCAATTAAAATTTTCAAATAAATATAATTTGAGTCATTCACAATCAATAAGTCAATATCATTGACGATGTGTTCCCCTGAACAATAAGCACAGAACTTAAACAAACATAAACCCAACAGGTATTGTGCTTTGTCAGCAGATAAAACATTTGGTGCAACAGGAGACTTGTCGTCTTGGTCCATGAAACAACTTTCTTAACCTGGCAAATTTAGGACAGCAAGCCTATCAATAACCAAAAAGCCCCTCAATAACTTGTAAACATAACACTGTAAAATGCAAACTTTTTCTAATTGCCATAGTAAGGTTCATCAATCAGTGATGGAAAAATAAGGCTTCTAGAACAGTAACAAAACTTTGCATACTGGCTAAACAGGAGTGGAAACAAACGCACACATCCCAATCCACCGACACCGTGCCAAAATTAATATTAATAGGCCCGATAATATTTAATGTTATTGGATTTATTGGAATGATGTCATAATTCCTATTATCGGACCGATAATTATTGTGCACTTCTAGATAATAGAAGTTTTTTTTTTTTTTCCGACAGCAGCAGCCACTGTAGGTAATGTAAAAACATACATGTTGTGTAGGTGGGGAACACGCCACTAATTTTCCTACTGGAAGTCCAACCTGCATCAGAGTTGGTGTAACATTAATCTGTGCAAATTTCTCAAACTCTGGGAGGAAGCTGCTTTGAGAGGAATATCCTCCTGGATGTTCTCTACTGTTAACGTTAAATAAACTAAGAAATATAGAGAACCGAGGTACCCCCTTCTCCCCAGTTTTCACTTTTATTTTATTAAACATTATTTGAAAGCATTTTTTCCTGACTTAGGTGAAAATGACCAACTTTTAGATGTATGGGCTTAATAAGAAAAAATAGTAATATTTAGAAAGAGTAAACAGAAGAATCTGACACATTCATCTGTTATCCTTTAACACTGAAGACAAGATGGAGAAAATTATTTGACAAGTTTTAAGAAAAATGATCAGATTAAGACATTTAAAAATTGCAGTGTGAATAAGTCAATACAGATTTGTTTTGCATCAATTTTTAGCCTATCAATCAGTTAGGTTCATATTGTATTGGTGAGAAATGTAGCCCTGACCCCCGTTCATCCAATCTGTTTGGTATTATTAATGTCCCGTCCCCAGCAAAAAGTGTACATGTAGGTTATGCTGTTATATCCTCTCTACCAATATTGAGACCAAACCTACGTCCTTGGCCAAACGGCATTTTGATTGCCTGCCTGGCTTGCTCACTGTGCCAGTTGAATATCTGACTCAAATTCATTGGGTTCATTAGGCTGTAAAGGCTCGACTCAAATGCTGTGCGGTCAAATCCTGTGCGCGTGTCTCCCCTCAGTGTTCGCATTGCGCCATTGCAGCACAAACCATCAGAACCCTGTTCTCCAGGTCACACACAATGCCACTGGATATTTTTTGGTCCAGTCTGACAATGGTGAAAAGAGGAAAGGGGTAAAAATGGTTGATTTTAGATTCTATTAACGTAAAACAAAAAAAAGGTCTTTGGGTGTGTATCTTGTGAAATGTGAACAAATACTTCTTGGGCACTGCCATAATGTAAACAAACTAGGGCTGTGAAATTCATCGCGTTAATGGGCGGTAATTAATTTTTCACGTTAAAATATTTAACGCATGCGCGGAACAACCCACTCACGGATTGCCGCAAACAGACTACAATGGCGCCGTATTATGTATGTTGAGAGCTAAGAGGCAGAGACAAGTGAGTGGAGTGGACACAGGCATTCATTGGGGCAGCGCTATTTAATGGCATATGCTTTGGCATCTCTTCCACAACAATTATAATTATTGTGGCGAGCGACGTGGGGAAGAATGACAGGAGATGATCTTTTTCTAATCGCCCTGTATTGATCACAACGCAGAGAAGATATACCATTTGCAGCCACCACTGACAGTCATGGTTGCCCAACTTCCCATCATGCATTTGGGCGGAACAGTTAAGTCGCTGCAGTATCATTTACTGAAAGCACAACAAAAATAATATTTCTATCTCTCCAAAAAAATAATGTTCACAAAAAGAAACGTGCTCAATGCAAAGAGTATCGGCATTTCCAATCAAAATAGCTATGCAAAATAATACTCAGACTTTGGTCAAACATTTCGTTTAGCTCAACAAATACACTAGATAGCAATATTTAGTCACAATATACAAACTATCAGAGGTCTCGTACATTGTGAAGTCAACACTCAAAGGAACGTAAGGTACAGTGAACCTGGAAAATACGGCGTCAGTCGAGGGGCAAAACGCACTAGAAAACTTGGCTAGATCTCTAATTAATTTAAAACTCACCCTTGACACCTTGTGGTGTATTTCAATCACTACCTCCCACAATGGCGAGCTATTAGTTTATTTTTTGATTGAAAATTTTACAAATTTTATTAAAATGAAAACATACAGAGGGGTTTTTAATATAAAATTACTATAACTTGTTCTCACATTCTTCTTTTAAGAATTACAAGTCTTTCTATCCGTGGATCCCTTTCACAGAAAGAATGTTAATGTTAATGCCATCTTTTGGATTTGTTATAATAAACAAATACAGTACTTACAGTGGGGAGAACAAGTATTTGATACACTGCCGATTTTGCTGGTTTTCCCACTTGCAAAGCATGTAGAGGTCTGTAATTTGTATCATAAGTTCTCTTCAACTGTGAGGGACGGAATCTAATACAAAAAAAACAGAAAATCACGGTGTATGATTTTTAAATAATAAATTTTCATTTAATTGCATGAAATAAGTATTTGATACATCACAAAAATCGAACTTAATATTTGGTACAGAAACCTTTGTTTGCTATTACAGATAACAAACGTTTCCTGTAGTCCTTGACAAGGTTTGCACACACTGCAGCAGGGATTTTGGCCCACTCCTCCATGCAGATCTTCTCCAGAGACTTCAGGTTTCGGGGCTGCTGCCGGGCAACACGGACTTTCAGCTCCCTCCATAGATTTTCTATCGGGTTCAGATCTGGTGACTGGCTAGGCCACTCCAGGACCATAAGATGCTTCTTACGGAGCCACTCTTTAGTTGCCTTGGCTGTGTGCTTTGGGTCGTTGTCATGCTGGAAGACCCAGCTACGACCCATCTTCAGGGCTCTCACTGATGGAAGGAGGTTGTCAGCCAAGATCTGGCAATACATAGCCCCATCCATCCTCCCCTCAATACGGTGCAGTCGTCCTGTACCCTTGGCAGAAAAGCAGCCCCAAAAAATGATGTTTCCTCCTCCATGTTTCACGGTTGGGATGGTGTTCTTGGGGTTGTACTCATCCTTCTTTTTCCTCCAAACACGACGAGCAGAGTTTAGACCTAAACGTTCCGTTTTGGTCTCATCCGACCACATGACCTTCTCCCATTTCTCCTCTGGATCATCCAGATGGTCAGTGGCAAACTTCAGACGTGTCTGGACATGCACTGGCTTCAGCAGCGGGACCTTGCATGCGCTGTAGGATTTTAATCTACGGCGTAATGTGTTTCCGATGGTTTTCTTCGAGACAGTGGTTCCAGCTCTCTTTAGGTCATTGACCAGGTCCTGCCGTGTAGTTCTGGGCTGATCCCTCACCTTCCTCATGATCAGTGATGCCCCACGAGGTGAGATCTTGCATGGAGCCCCAGAACGAGGCAGACTGACCGTCAACTTGAACTTCTTCCATTTTCTAATAATCGCTCCAACAGTTGTTACCTTCTCACCAAGCTGCTTGCTTGTTTTCCTGTAGCCCATCCCAGCCTTGTGCAGGTCTATTATTTTATCCCTGATGCCCTTACACAGCTCTTTGGTCTTGGCCATTGTGGAGAGGTTGGAGTTTGTTTGTTTGAGTATGTGAAGTGAACAGGTGTCTTTTATACAGGTAACAAGTTCAAACCGGTGCAGTTACTTACGGTAATGAGTGGAGAACAGGAGGGGTTCTTAAAAAAGAACTAAGAGCTGAAATATTTACTAGTTGGTAATGTATCAAATACTTATTTCATGCAGTTAAATACAAATTTATTATTTAAAGATTATACAATGTGATTTTCTGGATTTTTGTATTAGATTCCGTCCCTCACAGTTGAAGAGAACTTATGATACAAATTACAGACCTGTACATGGCTTGCAAGTGGGAAAACCAGCAAAATTGGCAGTGTATCAAATACTTGTTCTCCCCACTGTATGTACAGTACATTGAATGTATATATCTGTCTTGTTATCTTATCTTTCCATTCCAACAATAATTTACAGAAAAATATGCCATATTTTAGAGATGGTTTGAATTGCGATTAATTACGAATACGTAATTAATTTTTAAGCTGTGATTAACTTGATTAAAAATTTTAATCGTTTGACAGCCCTAAAACAAACATTAAAAAAAAAATATATATATATATATATATATATATATATACTCCATATTCATACCACCTAATTTGTTTATCATGTGTGTCTACAGAACTCTCCTGCAGCAGCTCCAAAAACTTCAATCGCTTATTTCGGGGAAAGTTATCCCGCGCACTTGTAAAATGGCCTCAACTCAAACAGGGACATGCCTTATGGTAAGTATTTTCACTTGTATTCTTCTTACCTGTGGGTTTTAATTATGCATGAATGGCTAAACATGTTATTCTCTCTGCACAGATGATGGCATTGTGTTTTGTCCTGGTGTTGGGCTCCTTTTCTCCTTGCTTCTCCCCACTCTCCTTCATCACTCACGCCTCTTCGTCCTCCCTACATACCTCTTCACCTCCATCTCACCAAGCAGAGGACCTATACACCACCAGTCAGGGTATGTTGCTTCACAATAATACGGTAACCTTTTATTTAGAATTCACTTTCCAAAGAAACGTGGTACTTTCTTGGAACGCGGGTAGATAATTAAGTTATGAAGTACATCCAGTCCTATACGTTTAAAGCATTCTCTAAACCAAAAGAATAAATCAGTCCACAGTATTTTTAAAATAAATGCAGTGGCTCATATAGTGCAGGAAATCCAAACACTCTAACTGCAATCATGCAAGATGTGAATAGACTGTATATTGTTTGTTGCCTCATTGTACATTAAAAGGACTTTTAGCTTTTTACCAGGTTTTATAAATTGATATATGTAACTCACTCTGACATTTTGCAGATATTACAGGCTACAGTGGTATGAAAAACTACAGTGCCTTGCAAAAGTATTCGGCCCCCTTGAATATTGCAACCTTCCGCCACATTTCAGGCTTCAAACATAAAGATATGAAATTTAATTTTTTTGTCAAGAATCAACAACAAGTGGGACACAATCGTGAAGTGGAACAACATTTATTGGATAATTTAAACTTTTTTAACAAATAAAAAACTGAAAAGTGGGGCGTGCAATATTATTCGGCCCCCTTGCGTTAATACTTTGTAGCGCCACCTTTTGCTCCAATTACAGCTGCAAGTCGCTTGGGGTATGTTTCTATCAGTTTTGCACATCGAGAGACTGACATTCTTGCCCATTCTTCCTTGCAAAACAGCTCGAGCTCAGTGAGGTTGGATGGAGAGTGTTTGTTAACAGCAGTCTTCAGCTCTTTCCACAGATTCTCGATTGGATTCAGGTCTGGACTTTGACTTGGCCATTCTAACACCCGGATACGTTTATTTTTGAACCATTCTATTGTAGATTTGGCTTTATGTTTTGGATCATTGTCCTGTTGGAAGATAAATCTCCGTCCCAGTCTCAGGTCTTGTGCAGATACCAACAGGTTTTCTTCCAGAATGTTCCTGTATTTGGCTGCATCCATCTTCCCGTCAATTTTAACCATCTTCCCTGTCCCTGCTGAAGAAAAGCAGGCCCAAACCATGATGCTGCCACCACCATGTTTGACAGTGGGGATGGTGTTTTCAGGGTGATGAGCTGTGTTGCTTTTACGCCAAACATATCGTTTTGCATTGTGGCCAAAAAGTTCAATTTTGGTTTCATCTAACCAGAGCACCTTCTTCCACATGTTTGGTGTGTCTCCCAGGTGGCTTGTGGCAAACTTTAAACGAGACTTTTTATGGATATATTTGAGAAATGGCTTTTTTCTTGCCACTCTTCCATAAAGGCCAGATTTGTGCAGTGTACGACTGATTGTTGTCCTATGGACAGACTCTCCCACCTCAGCTGTAGATCTCTGCAGTTCATCCAGAGTGATCATGGGCCTCTTGGCTGCATCTCTGATCAGTTTTCTCCTTGTTTGAGAAGAAAGTTTGGAAGGACGGCCGGGTCTTGGTAGATTTGCAGTGGTCTGATGCTCCTTCCATTTCAATATGATGGCTTGCACAGTGTTCCTTGAGATGTTTAAAGCTTGGGAAATCTTTTTGTATCCAAATCCGGGTTTAAACTTCTCCACAACAGTATCTCGGACCTGCCTGGTGTGTTCCTTGGTTTTCATAACGCTCTCTGCACTTTAAACAGAACCCTGAGACTATCACAGAGCAGATGCATTTATACGGAGACTTGATTACACACAGGTGGATTCTATTTATCATCATCGGTCATTTAGGACAACATTGGATCATTCAGAGATCCTCACTGAACTTCTGGAGTGAGTTTGCTGCACTGAAAGTAAAGGGGCCGAATAATATTGCACGCCCCACTTTTCAGTTTTTTATTTGTTAAAAAAGTTTAAATTATCCGATAAATGTTGTTCCACTTCACGATTGTGTCCCACTTGTTGTTGATTCTTGACAAAAAAATTAAATTTCATATCTTAATGTTTGAAGCCTGAAATGTGGCGAAAGGTTGCAAGATTCAAGGGGGCCGAATACTTTTGCAAGGCACTGTATCTGAACCTTTTGGAATTTCTCACATTTCTGCATTAAATCACCATCAAATGTGATCCAATCTTTGTCAAAATCACACGGATGAAAAAACAGTGCCTGCTTTAACTAAAACCACCCAAACATTTATAGGTTTTCATAGTTTAATGAGGATATTATGCAAACAATGACAGAAGGCGGAAAGTAAGTAAGTGAACTATCACATCTAATATTTTGTAGCCCCCCCCTTTGGCAACAATAACTTCAACCAGACGCTTCCTGTAGCTGCAGATCACTCTGGCACATCGATCAGGACTAATCTTGGCCCATTCTTCTCAACAAAACTGCTGTTGTTCAGTCAGATTCCTGTGATGTCTAGCATGAATCGCTGTCTTTACGTCATGCCACAGCATCTCAGTGGGGTTGGAGTCTGGACTTTGACTTGGCCACTCCAGAACGTGTATTTTGTTCTTCTGAAAACCTTTCTGAAGTTGATTTACTTCTGTGTTTTGGTCTCATTGTCTTGTTGCAGCATCCATCCTCTTTTTAGCTTCAATGGTCTGACAGACAGCTTTCTGTAAGTCTTTAGCAGTATCCTTTCCCAGCTTTATACAAATCAACAATCCTTGATCGCAGGTCTTCAGACAGCTCTTTTGACCGAGCCATGATACACATCAGACAATGCTTCTCATCAAGACAATTCTTACCCGGTGTGTGTTTTATAGTGGGCAGGGCAGCTTTAACTACTAATCAGTGATTGGGGACACACCTGACTTAAAATGTTTGGTTAAAAATTGGTTTTAATTGCTCTTAAGTCTCCTTAGGCGGAGGGTTCACTTATTTTTCCCCTTCTGTCATTGTTTGCACACTATCCTCATTTAAATATGACAACTTATAAATGTTTGGGAGGTTTTAGTTAAAGCAGACACTGTATTTCTTCCGTGTGAATCACATTTGATGGTGATTTTATGCAGAAATGTGAGAAATTCCAAAAGGTTCAGATACTTTTTCATACCACTGTATACTTAAAAACAGTGCTTGGTTCATTTTTAACTTGTAGCTGTCAACACCTTCCTAGACAAATGACAGTAAATTGTGTGCTTCTGTGCAGTTCGCTCCCGCAGCCTACTCTTCTTCGACGAAGGGTCTCCACTGGAGGATTCCCCTGCAACATTACTAGTGGAGAGGCTCCGGTCACAACACCACATTCAAACGAACCGCCACACAGCTGACGCCCATAGGAACCAGACAAGAGGGCCAAAGTTGGACCACAGGTGTGATTCTACCTCTACATCCTCCACAGTAATGCATGCTACAAGTTAAGTTCACTTAGCTTACATAACCTTTATTGACAATGACATGTACTTTGTCTCCTTCAGAGAAACTAAACCAAACGATGGTTCAGAATTCCTCTGACAGACAGCCTGAACCCCCCACTCCCCAACTCCAGCTGACTCTTCCCAGCGGCCCTCAACGCACCATGGCACATATTATATATATATATATACTGCATATATATCAATATGAAGATTTCCCTTTGTTACATGGAATTAATGAACTTCACGCATGTCCCTCATTCTGTAAGCGCACATTGACCTCCACTGTGGGTTTCTACTTCAACCTGTACACGCCACTGACACCTTCAATGTCGCTGCTAACAAAGTAGACGTGCTCATGTGCGCCTAAACAGGGAGAGATTCAAGTGCCTAACACTTGTATTTGAATCACTTGGCCTTATCCAGAAAGACTCAGAAGTGCCAACTGATACCCCTATGTATTCACCCCAATTCTGTCCAGTTTGATAGCCCACAAGACCAAATAATTTATGTCAGTGAGAGCTAACTGCTCTACTAACTGCTAACTGGCATCTAATTGTGGATTTCAGAGCTTTTTTACTTAACCAATCTGAATTCAGGCATTCATTTTGCACCCCAAAAATTCTAGTCATATTTTCCTTTTGGAAAGTTCCAACAGGAGAGTGAAAAACAAGAGTATTTTTATGGAATTTAAAATGATGTGTGTGTATATATAGTTGCAGCAAAAAAAGTGCATAGTTAAATTATGCAACAAAAAATATACGTATTGTTTGAAAGTTGAGAGTATACAGTTTTGCCTTTTCTATATAACATTTCAAAAAATACAAAAATAACAATAATATTGATTCATAATATATTCCGAGCATTCAAAAAGAGCATATTTATTTAATGCAACAAAAAAAAAAGTAAAGACGCGTTTATCATTCAGACCATGTACAAATTTAAATATTTCGATGTTGGAGTATAGTTCATGTGTTGTTCCTTGGGCACCAACTCGGGGTTTGTGTCTTTTTGCTGTACTGTAATTGTGTTTTGTTTCACTGTCGCCACACAAAAATTATTAATTTTTATTTTCATTTTGTCAAATAAGAGTCACTGTGCAATCAGAGCAAACAAGGAACTTTGACTAATTCACCACAAACTGCATACAAATTTGCCATCAAAGTAAAATATGCTTGCGTGTATGTATTTATTGCTGTTTGTAGAGCGTAAGCGTGTATATATAAATGGAATTACATTCCCAGATGTGAAATACCACTACTATCTTCGAAAGAACGTTAGTCAAAACATTTTCTTCACCCCAATTCTGTACATGTAAAAAATTCTACAGAATACAGGATATACAGTACAGACGAGTCCTTAGTTGTCCATACAGATGATTTGTTTCTATATGCATCTCATTGATTGTTATATTTGGTTTGATTAACCCCCCCCCCCCCCCCCCCAAAAAAAACGCCATTTTGTCATGCTTGCCTTAACAATGTCAATGCATTTGTGTACTTTCTACATAAAAACGTAAATATGGAACTAGTTGTGTATTGCAACAACACTGTTGCCTGTGGAAACATGTCTCAAAGTCCTTTAATGGGGAAAAAAATATTTAGATTAAAGGTTCAGTCCCTTTTCACCAATTCTGGATAACAATGAAACTAAATTGTTTTGGGAAGGTTGAGAATACCTAAGAAAAATCAAGTTGTGTCCACAGAGGATTGTTGTTATTGTACAGTGTCTTGCATGTTCCTCCATTTATGCCTATGTTAAAGTAGTATAGTCAATAGAGTAGCACCCAGCAAAATATTAAAAATCTGCATCAGCATCACAGTCTCTTGATTTTCTTGCTTTGAATAGAACTCTAGCCAATGTGAGCGCCACGTGTGCATTAAAATTGTCCAGCAGTCCAGGCTCACATTAGCTGAAGTGTTTAAGAATGAGCTGTTTGCGCACCTCTTCAGCCTGACTGTCACGGTCTTCAGGTCTTTGCTCTAAAGTTTCAGGCTGCTCTAGGGGGTCTGTCCTTTCCAGAGTCCAGGCATCTAATCCTGACTGCAGAGAGGCGTTGTGGAGAACACAACAAGCCAGCACGATGGATGAACTCCTTTCTGGTGAGTACTGTGCAGAACAGTGATGACAACAATGGTTAGTCAAGTGTTCATATAGTACTATATGCGTTCTTCTCATTATAAGTAAAACTAAGATACCTGCAAATATCCTTTGGTGCCATCTAAACATCTAAATCTAGTTTGGATGGCCCGAAACGTTCTATCCACAATCTCATGTGTAGCCGTATGAGCAAGATTGTATCCAAACTCTGCATGAGATTCGGGGCATTCCACCGGGGTCATCAACCATTTCTTTAAAGGATAACTGCTGTCACCTAACAAGCAGAAAACCTTAAACCTGTGTTTCACTATCACTAAACTAAACTCGGTGTTACCTGGAGAAACAAACAATCCTCACCCAGCAAATAGCCCTCCTCATTTTCCTGCAGTTCTTTGTAAAGGGCAGATCTTTCCAGTACATCTACAGCTTTAAGCCCACCGGGCCAGTGGGTTTCTGCGCTGAGTAACAAGCCTCTAGCATCACAAACAAGCTGACAGCCAATGGAGTGAAATCCCTTCTTGTTCACGTATGACGAGTCTTCGCTGTTCGGAGCCTTAATGGCGACCTGAACACGATCCAACACTCCGAGAACCCCCGTCAATCCCGCCACCCTCTGAAATTCCTGGAAGGTCTGCTCTCGAATTACTGCGTTTCTGTGGGGAGAAAGAGAATGTTTCATTAGACTTTGAAAGCCAAATGAACAATTTGAAATGTATCATATCCAGACATGTGCCGATTACAAGTTTCAGGGTATACCGTGATATGAAAACGTCAAGGTTTCATAACCACAATTTTCCGTCATACCGTCCCAATTGGTATTAGCTAATTTTTATGTCCCAAAAATGCATAGAGAAATCCCTCGCTTGCAGCTGCAAGGCTCAATCCTCCCTCACTGGTTCTTGCCCAGTGTCAGTGAGTCAGCTGTGCTACACGATGGCTTGAGGAGGTGAAACTCCGGAACTTTTCCCCCCATCCAAGAACACGAAATCACTGGTATAGGAATACTTCGACTGCAGAAAAGTTAGACTGCCGCGGCTTAGAGGAGGCGGGCCATCTGACATGTAAATTTTGTTTGCTGGCGAGGACGCAATACGCCAATATGATTTCGCATTTATACAAAATTAAAGGTTCGTAAACACTGTCATGAATGTTTCCCGCCAGTCATGACAGTTAACATCAGTGTGTTTTGTGTGTCTAGCAGTGGTAAAACATGCAGTTTTTTTTCTCTATGGCAACTTTCTGTGTTGAGAACAAGAGTGTGTGTGTGTGTGTGTATAATGTAAACATGATCCGAGTCATACACGCATGCTTTTTATGGAAAATAATTCAATTGTTGTTTTTCTGATGGTAATGTTGAGCTGTGGCTGTGGGTTTAGACTCACCTAAAGGACTGTATTTATTTTAACTTATTTTTAGATTTTCTTTTTTCAACTTAACATTATACTTATGCTCCAATTTGCTAATATGTTTTGAAAAGTAAAAATCCTGTTCAATGGAAATGGGAAAAAATGAATCCAGATATCTCAATGTAACAAATTTTAGAGCTGTAATTGCAATACCTTGATACCGTGATATTTTGGCTTAAGGTTATCATACCGTCAGAATATCATACCGGCACATGCCTAATAATACCATACCTATTCAATGTGATAAACTGGGGAGCTTTCTCAACCAAAGCTTTGGTTACATTGGACACACATCTGGACATGGATGCTTGGCTGATTCCAATAGTGTCTCCCATTGATGTTTGGTAAGAGCCTGATGTGTAGAAGCCCAACGCGGCCAGAACCTGGACCTCGGGACTGATGGCTCTAGACCTCTGTGTGCGTCTACAGAGTGACTGGTGCACAAAAATGACACAAATGGTAGATTTGGGAAATACTTAATGTCATACACTTGAAAGTGTGGAAGAAGATATGGTCACCTCTCTGAGTAATTCCACCAAGTACAAGATGAACTCTCTGGGGAAGCCAAACTGTGTAAGGAGGAAGTCATCTGATACCGAGCCCACGTCAAATCGGTCCAGTGTCTTGTGACCACGACCATGTAACAGCAAGTCACAATCCAGAATGGCAATAGAGAGCGCCATGCTGTATCTGCCTTAACAGTAATAAATACATTTTATACAAGTCATAATGTTTATTCAATATTGGTCCAGTATGTCGTTTCAATGTTTAGATGAATAGTTAAGTGTCATCCCCTTGCTAATAATAATAATAATAATAATAATTTAGATGAATTAAAAAAAAGCAAAAAAAAAAACAAGACAAAACGATGTTTACATGGAGTTACGTAGGTTGTACTGTATTACTAAAACCAAAAGGCCAACTCTCCAGCTCGGGTTGAAATTATTTAACGTGCAGGGAAACTATAGAACTAAACATGCACACAAAATCATTTTTGTAAAACAATATACAAAATGTAAATATTACTAAACATTATGCGTTCCAGAGTTTTTCTCCTTTACGATAACGATTTACCTTGAATGTCTTCAAAGCCAACCAACGGGTCTTTCAAGTAAACGTCACTTATGACACTAGCTCCCAGATTCGCCAAACTATTTTCAAAGTTATGCTTTGCATATATTATATTTGGGAAAAAAATCCCGGACATAGCTCTCTATAATACCATAGATTAACCAGGTCCATTAAAACAATTTATCTTGTTTTTATTTGTGTATTGTTTGCTGTAGGATAGAATTTCGCGAAAGTGCTGTTGGGAAAGTGCTGCCATCTAAACACGTCGACATGGGGAAGATAAACAGAAAAGTAGCACAGCAGCTGTTAACGTTGTTTACATCAGAATTTCTCTTATTTTTGATTCAGAAAAATTGAATCGAAGCCGCCCATTTATTGAATTGATTTGTACCTTGCAGAAGCCGCGCTGCTAAAGGAAAACCTCATGTAAGCTTGCTTTTTTGTGAAGGAGTTAAAGTGCGACGTTCAGCTCGCATGGTTGTCATTGTAGCATAGCCTTCTACTAGTGATTCATCAGTTCTTTTAGTGGACAACCTTTAGACTCAGTGCTGCCTTTCAAGGTTCTATCTGCGATTGAGTATATTTTAGACTGAAAGTCAATGGGTTGACGTTTCAAATATTTTTAATACATCAGATTAATCATGAGTATTGTTACAGCTACGAGGAGGCCGCATTTGGCTTAATTTATACGCCTCGGATTGTGTTATAACGTAAAAATTTTTCAAATAGACATCGCTATAACTTTTTATGTATCGTAGTTAAAATAGGAGAATTTTTTATCGAATGCATGGGAAGCACGGGGCTTCATTTGGTTATTCAAGCTACATCTGGACTGTACTGTATATTGTTAAGATTTTAATATTAGTATGTATAAATAATCGTTATTTATTCTTTATAACATTAATATATAATCACGCATGATTACAGGGTCATAACAACATGGAAAGTGACTTGAGTCCCCAGGATAAAAAAGACTTGGATAAGTTCATTAAGTTCTTTGCCTTGAAGGTGAGAAGTTGCTGTGTAGTGTACCGTAACAAAGTAATTTTTTTCCGTTTCTTCATTCACATTTTCAAAATATTGTTGATGTATTTGTAGACTGTACAGGTGATAGTCCAGGGTCGCCTCGGTGAGAAGATATGCACTCGCTCGTCTTCGTCTCCTACTGGCTCTGACTGGGTAAAATGATTTCATCTTTACAATAATTGATATGGATATATGATATTAATAATTGATATGGGCGGCAAGGGTTCAATCCCGCGCTCTGGCCTTCCTGTGTGGAGGTTGCATGTTCTCCCCGAGCCTGCGTGGATTTTCTCCGGGGACTCCGGTTTCCTCCCACATCCCAAAAACATGCGTGGTAGGCTGATTGAACACACTAAATTATCCGTAGGTATGAGTGTGTTCGTGTATGTCTCATTGTGCCCTGTGATTGGCTGGCAAGTGGCAACCAATTCAGGTTGTACCCCGCCTACTGCCCAAAGTTAGCTGGGATAGGCTCCAGCACATCCGCGACCCTCGTGAGGAAAAGCTGCATGGAAAATGAATGAATTAATGAAAAATAATTGATATGCATAGTCGGGTCTTTGAACTGCACAACCTAATAAATATTTTGTGGTCGGGGCGATTTTTTTCTTTTTGTCGAGTTCAACTTAAAAGTTGTTTGGCTTTCTTATCTTGCATCTTCAGTGCAAGTCTAATCGATTTCAAAATGTTTTATTTTCCAGTTTAATCTGGCAATCAAAGACATCCCAGAAGTAACCCATGAAGCTAAGAAAGCATTGGCTGGCCAACTGCCAGGCGTCGGACGCTCAATGTGTGTGGAGATCTCCCTCAAGACGTCGGAGGTAAAACCCACATCTCTTAGGCGCTTTGATTTCAAGTTTAAAAATTAGCTAACTAGGTTCCATCCTGCCTAAAGTTCTCTTCTACATCACAGACCTTAAACAACCCTTTAATAGCATAATTTTGTAATGTCACAATTCTAATGCTATGACATTGTTATTTATATATCTTATTATTGCAATGTGTGGAGTTAGTGAACATGGTCATTTCGTGTCCATGGTGTTCCTGCATCATCTGCCTTTCGTTCATCCAGGGGGACTCAATGGAGTTAGAGACTTGGTGCCTGGAGATGAATGAAAAGTAAGTTATTTTCCTCCTAGAAATGTATATTTTGAAAAAGGAATAATTTTCGATAGTCTTCGACAAAATGAATATAAAAGCTAATGTGCCATTTAAAATGTACGGTATTTAGAAATAGGCCCAAAGGCGGGATATAGGCATTAACCTTTTCATCTACAATTGATAATATATTATACAGGTATATTTTTAACTGTTAAATGGCACTCATTTGATGGCGCTATACTTCCAATCCATTTTTTTACTGGGAGTTTGTTCATTCGCCCCTCTCATTCAAAATGGATTAGACATCTTGGCACTGGAACACGAGCATATTCAGCCAGTCTTCCCAGTATAAACAATTGGACATCTATTGCCATCAATGGAATGCAATGAGTTTAAAATATTATGAAAAAAGAATCAATTATAGAGTGTTACTTGGGGCCGTAACCAGTGTGTATTTCTGTTTTTATTCATTTTAATTTCCTTCATTTAGTTTTGATTGACATGGTATTTTTGAATTGATTTAAAATTAAAACATATATCTAAAAAAAATAATAATAACGATAAAAAAATATATATATGACGGAAAACACTCAGGTGACTTGAAGTTCCACTCTGAGACCCCCAATTTGGCCAAATTTCAAAATTCTCCTATATGCATGTGTGATACATCATTGGAAAGCTTAAAATCTCAATTTTCTGGGGGAAGAAAATTTTTGAAAAGGAGGGCATTTTACAGAAAACATTTTTTAAACAGCAAAACCCTAACCGGAGGTGAGAGCACGCGAGAGCAGAATTAAAGACGCCATGATTTTAACGAGATATTATCGCGTACTTACCTCGTTTCGTTCCAAAAACTCCATGTAGCATGTATCATCGAGTGTAAAAACACAGATGTGAATGGCCACAGCCGGACTTTTGGGAGATTTTATGGGTGAAACATGGTAATATAACAAGGGTCACGATTCAGGAATCGCAGACATCAAGGAGTGGTCGCGATGTTCTTTTTCATGTATTTACCCTTTTAAACGTTTTTTTTTTTTTTTTCTCCCAATTTTTCTTTGTTTCGATCGATTATTTATCCAACATATGGGGAAAATGCGACAGTAACAAAAAAATCAAATTAGTTATTAGGTAGATATCTGTGACTTATTTACAGACACCATATTATTCATTGTGACGTTATTTGGTTAAAAGTTTAAAATATGCGAGTGAATTAAAAAAAAAAATTTTTTTATGCAATATTAGACATCAATTAATGATTACAAGCAAAAAATGACATTTTGAATAAGAAATATAATTACTTACCTTTTTATGGCTGAGTTGAAACAAAAGCGGTTGCGCGACGTCTGTAAACGGGGGTTTCCAGGGTAAAACGGACAAATTAAAAATCGGGGGCTTAATGCGCCATGAAACTGCTATTGCAGCATATATACATATTATTCTATCAAACAGAAGAGTTCTTTTGGCTTAAAATACAGTAGTTTATTTTAAAAAGGGGTGCAAGAGCAGAAACTACTTTTTCAGTCTTTTCTGTGTTTTCCGCCATATATTTTTTTAAATGACCAAAAATAGTCACTTGGCTTACAAAAGATTTAAAGGTTCTAAGTGTCATGTATGTATATATGAATAAATTACCAAAAAATAGTCATCGCCTTTATAAAGGGTTAAAGCTCTTAAAATGCTAATACTAGGGCTGGAACTAAAGATTTATTTTATAATTGATTATTTGGACCATTAATTAGACGATTAATCGAATAAATGTCACTTTTTTAAATTACCTTCACAATATAAGTTGTTTTAGGCATGTTGTAAATAACAATGAATACAAAATGGATGACTATTTACTTAAAAAATATTTTTATTACAGCTTCCTGACTTAAATGTAGCATATAACTGTACTGTTTTAAGTACATGAAACTTTTTTTTTTTTTTTGTGGACAAAGCGCTAATACAAATCGTGTCAATGACTCATTTATTTTCTTGAAACAAACTAAACTACAAAATCGAATGAAGAGGAGGCAGACTGTATTGAATCAGTTTTCTTTATCAAACATATCAGTTATTCATAAATAAAATCCAAATCCAATTTCAAAGCAAATTCTCTTGTATGGCAATTTACAGTTTGAATTTGAGTTTGCGTTGAAAGGAGACTCTAAGGCTAGGTTCATACTACAGGTCTTAATGCACGAATCCGATTTTTTTCGTGTTTTTCCGACTCGAGTCAGGCATTAACTTGACGGTCTGAATGGGACAAGTCAAGTGGACCATTTCAAATCCGATCTGAGTCACTTTCGTATGTGGTTCAAATCCGATCTGGGCCACATTTTGTCAGAACGTGACTGGCGGTCTGAACTGTCAAGACACCCAAATCGGAATTCATGCAGCAATTACGTCAGCAAAGAGCAAGAGGCACGGAGGACGGCAGTCATGTAGGCATTAGCGCCTAGCTTGAACTTTGCTTTTAAGCACGAAGCGGGCTTGACCACAGTCATAAAAAATCAAATGAAGAAAAGAATAAGCCTTACAATTTTCGATTTTCATTCTGTGCGCCAAATGAGCAATACTTCATTATTGCACACTTGGCAGAGTCAGGGCAAACTGACCCACCCACGTCATTTCACGCACACACGTCAAGGCTCGTGTGTGCGTGTATGCGTTCTATCAGTCTATATAAACTTTGAATATAAGACTAAACGGGGATTATTAATGTCTGTTATTTGTGTCCTCTTTTTGGAAATCAAAATATGATCACTCTGGAATGATATACAGCGAGCATGTGTAATTTGTTTTGATGCGGGTCTCTTTGCTGAGCGCATCTCGGACGGTGAATTAGTGCGCATGCGTAATACTTGAACAGTCTCAATGGACAGAGGCAGTCTGAACGGGCACTCCAAAAAAACTGATATGACAAAAAATCTGATTTGTGCATTAAGACCTGTAGTATGAACCTAGCCTAAGCCAGGGGTATCCAACTCTGGTTCTCAAGAGCCTCTTTCCAACATTTTTTCCAAGTGTCCCTCCTCCAACACACCTGACTCAAATAATCAGGATTGGTATAAGGCTCCTGCAGACCTTGCTGATGAACTGATCATTTGATTCAGGTGTGTTAAAGGAGAACAAGCTGTTTAAGCTGTTATATTAATGGGCTAATGTGTGTGGTTTCTCCATAAAAAGAAACGAGACAACTTTACTATCTATTAATAACCCAATGCTAATATGCTTCTACAAAACACAATACAAACAGAAAGTTAAGACACTGATTGGTATAATCGCTAACTAGCTCAGAACACTGTGCTAAGTAGTAACGTCTCATCAACAAAGAATACAAATAATACAATTGGCTTCATTTACTCACCTCTGATGGAGGCACACTGTTTCTGACAATACAAAAGACAATCTAAGTCATGACACTTTGTAATGTTATTGATTCAGCAACCAAACTTAGGCTACGTTCATACTACAGGTCTTAATGCACGAATCCGATTTTTTGTCATATCCGTTTTTTTGGCGTGCCCGTTCAGACTGCTTTTATCCATTGAGACCGTTCAAGTATTACGCATGCGCACTAATTCGCAGTCCGACACGGGCTAAGCAAGAAGACCCGCATGCGCAGAAGCATCAAAACAATTGACACACGTCATCCGTCATTCCAGGGATATCATGTTTTGCTTTTCAAAAGGAGGACACAAA
The DNA here is from genome assembly GCF_030265065.1 of Corythoichthys intestinalis. NCBI lineage: Eukaryota > Metazoa > Chordata > Actinopteri > Syngnathiformes > Syngnathidae > Corythoichthys > Corythoichthys intestinalis. Next base: position 36,012,014 of record NC_080396.1, read on the forward strand.
TAACAGACATAAATAATCCCCGTTTAGGCTTATATTCAAAGTTTATATGGATCGATAGCATGCACGCACTGTCCGTGCACGTCACACACATATGGGCAGTTTGCCCCGACTCTCTCTCGGCCGTGTAAGCAATGTTGAAATATTGCTCACTTGTCACAGAGAAAACTGAGCATTCTCAGGCTTATCCTCAACCCATTTTTATTTTTTATGACTGTTGTGAAGCCCAGCCCTTCCCCGAAAGCCGTGTTCACTGTAAGCTAGGCGCTAATAACGCACAGGTGCATCGCTACGGTAACGACTCTCTCGCTATTTGATGACGTAATTGCTGCATGAAATCCGATTTGCGGGACTGGACAGTACAGACCGCCGCGACAGTCTGGAAAAATGTGGCCCAGATCGGATTTAGACCACATACGAAAGTGACCCAGATCGGATTTGAAATGGTCCCGTTCTATGCGACTTGTCACGTTCAGACCGTCAAGTTAATGCCTCACTCGAGTCGGAAAAACACGAAAAAATCGGATTCGTGCATTAAGACCTGTAGTATGAACGTAGCCATAAGTGTGCCATTGAACACTCTCTCTTTCTCTCTCTCTCGCTCTAATCATTGGCTCACATGTGCAGCTTCACATTACAAGGACAAGGACCCAAACGAGACTGCTCAAAGCTGCCGGCAAAAATCAATCATCAAATTCATTGGCAACTAATTTACTAGTGATTGATTTTAATCGATTTAATCCATTAGTTGTCGCAGCCTTAGTAGTGACCAGTGTCCCTGAAAGGGTTACATCATAATAGGATCAGTTCACTCCTAAAGTGCAGAAACATTAGCGTTCATTTTTCTTCCATAGGTGCGACAAGGACATAAAAGTGTCGTATACCGTCTATGACCGTCTATCCGTCCTTCTTAAATCTCTGCTGGCGGTCACCAGAGTAACGCCTGCCTACAAACTGTCCCGAAAGCAGGGACATGACTATGTGATATTGTACAGGTGTGTCATTTTCCACATCATTTTCCACCAAATGTTCCACTTGTTCATTATTTTTCTCTCTTTTGTCTAGAATCTATTTTGGGGAGGTACAGATGAGAGGATTAGGAGAAGGTAGTTCATATTCGGTCTTGTGTTGGAGGTGGCAGCAATTTCAACCATAGGCCAAAAAAATGTTGTTTTTTTTGTCACCTCAGTTATATAGCTTTTCCTCATTGTTAAAGGTTTCCAGACGGTACGTGTTGGTGTTGTGGGAACCCCCGTTGGCACTCTCACGCTTTCTTGTGCCTATCGCACCAATTTGGCTTTAATGTCAAACAGGTAACATCAACTATTATATGAACGATTATATTATATGTCCCTTTTTTGGTAACAAATGTATCTTGGTGTTGCAGACAGTTTGAGCGATCAGTGCCCATTATGGGGATCATCGTGGACCATTTTGTGGACCCTCCCTGCGGCAGCCAGCGACCTGCAACCATGGGTCAGCCCTGCAACTACAGGTAGCCAATACACAAATTGAATCAAAATTCAAACCGCGCCACTAATTTCAGTTTTTCCCTATCCTTTAGAGCGCCAGATGACGATGATGGGGAAGCATTTGCAGGAGTTCAAGATTCACAGGAGGTTTGCACTACTTCCTTCTCCACTTCCCCTCCCTCGCAGGTAAGACCCCTCGTTTTACCCCAGAATGATTATGTCCTCAACCGTGCTTAGTAGGGATGTCCTCGATTACGTCACTTTGTCTATTCTCTCCATTCTTCTTTCCTGCCACTGGCCTGCTTTTCAGTGCATCTGCACATTGAGTCCTTCTCCTTCTAAACTGTCTAAGGCTCTTCCTCTGGACAATCCCCAATTTCCACTGGTTACCGGGATGGTCACTCACACTGTGAGTCTACACTGGGGATTTCAATCTACTGGCACTTTTGCTTCTATAAGTCTTGCACTTGCCTCTTTTCCATTACTATTTACTACTGACATTAACAACTTGATGCTTATTGGTACCAAAGTCACATTCCAGATCAAAGCTGCCTCGATGCTTTTTTTCTGTTTTGTTTTGCCATAGATGATTGCTGTCGATAATTTGAATTATACATTAAATTATAAGTACTTTATTTATTATTGCATTATTTGTTTATATATTATATATTTGAATTATTGATTCAACGTCTACTTGAAAGCAAAAACACAAGTTTAAAAAAAAATCTTAATTTTTAAAATTCAGGCGTCCACGGGTCAACTTGATCACACATCTGTTTTCATTTTTGTGTGCAAACGTACAGCTGTACGCTTCTAGGCTCTCCTATCAGCCTACTGTTCTAGCAGGGACTACTGAGCTGTGCCATACTGCCGTCAATCCAAACCAGGTAATAACATGCTTGTTGAATACAAAATTCTGTATTATGTGACTAATATTTTGAGCAGCAGATTAGGGCTACAATTAATCGAGTAATTGTCAATTAATCGATTATCAACTGAGGTGACTATTTGACAGTTAATTAATCGTTTAGACATTGTAAACCTCAATTGTCCAAACACTCTATTTTGAGTCTCTTAACTGATTAGAGGCCATTGTCAATGGGAGTGAACGCATTAGTATTAATTATTCTGTAATTGATTTTATAGTCTTAAGACTGTTTTTTTATTTTTTAAAAATCTCATTTAAAAAGTATTGGTTTATATTTATGAAAAAATAAACAAAGGAATAAAACTAATATATTATACCAGGGGTCAGCAAAGTGCCACTATCCAGCATGTTTTCCATGTCTCCCTCCATTGACACACCTGAATCAAATGATCAGCTCATCAGCAAGCTCTGCAGGAGCCTGATGACAATCAAGATTATCTGATTCAGGTGTGTTAAAGGAGGGAGACATGGAAAACAAGCTGGATAGTGGCACTCGAGGACCAGGGTTGCTGACCCCTGTATTATACTATACTATATATATGGCGGAAAACACTCAGGTGACTTGAAGTTCTGCTCTGAGACCCCCACTTTGGCCTGATTTCAAAATTGTCCTATATGCATGTGTGATACATCATTGGAAAGCTCAATCTCAATTTTCTGGGGGAAGACAAATTTTGAACAGAAGGGCATTTAAAAAAAAATTTTTTTTTTAATTAAAAAGCAAAACCCAAACTGGAGGTGAGAGTGTGAGAGGACAGAATGAAAGACGTCATTATTTTAACGAGGTATTATCGCATAATTACCTCTTTTCGACTCCATGCAACATGTATCATCGAGTGTCAGGCAGGTTTTTGGCAGATTTTATGGGGTGAAACATGGTAATATAACAAGGTTCGCGATGCAGAAATCGCAGACATCATGGAGTGGTCAAGATTTTCATATATATTTACTCTTTTAAACGTTTTTTTAAATTTTTCTTTGTTTGGATCGATTATTTATCATCTAACATATCGGAGAAAATGCGACAGTAACAAAAAAAAAATACAATTAAGCGATAGTTATGAGGTAGATATCCGTGAATTGTTTGCAGAAACAATTTTTTCATTGTGACATAATTTGTTTAAAAGTTTAAAATATGCGAGTGAATTTTTTTTTTTAAAGTCTTTTTTTTTTTTTTTTTTTTTTTTTTTAAACGAAATATTACACATCAATTAATGATTCTAAGCTAAAAATGACAGATATTTTGGATAATAAATGTAATTAATTACCTTCGTTTTATGGCTGGGTTGAAACAAAAGCGGTTGCGCGACGTCTGTAAACGGGGGTTTCCAGGGTAAAACGGACAAATTAAAAATAGTTCGGGGGCTTCATGCGCCATGAATCTGCTATGGCAGCTTATAGACATATTGTTCTATCAAACACAACAGTTCTTTTGGCTTAAAAATACAGCAGTTTATTTTAAAGAGGAGTGCAAGAGCAGAAACTGCCTTTTCAGTCTTGTCTGTGTTTTCCGCCACATACTAATATATTTTTTAAATTTAAAAATATACGGTAAATTTGAAATGAAAACCAAAAAAATAATAGAATATTCTCTCCATTTGAGCTAATTGCATGTGTTATTCTTATTAATAAAAAAAAAAAAGCAGAATAAATACAGTAAATAACGTGATTTCTTATGAACTGATTAGTCAACTATCAAAATAATTTGTGGCAGCCCTCAAGCATATGCCTCCAGTTGCATATCAGGCAAGTTCCAGACAAACATTGAAGTTTATGTTCCTAAGGCACTGCATGCTGGCAAGGACGACGGGGTTGTGTTGCATCCAGCGCAGGCCTATCATTGCCCTGATGCCCAAGTGACAGTGGAGCACATGCCCAACACGCCTGGCAGCAGGTAATTGTGTCCCCGCCTCAAACTGAAGCCAAATGACTTGGATGAAATGGATGGCACTGTATCTTCCCAGCGGTGACGATGACCTTTTGTCCCAAAGCGGAGACGGAAGGAGAAGTGCTTCTCCTTCCGACCCAGTCGCGTCTCTTAATGCTTTCACAAGGAAAGTTGGAGCCTTTGTCAATAAACCCAATACACGGGTAAGTCAAAATTGAATGAGGTGGAAATGCAATATTAACCATTTCATGCAAGAATAGAATTTTTTTCCCTAAAAGATTTTATTACAGTCATATAGGACAGTTTCTCAAACCTGCGACTTAGGAGCCAAGTGTGGCCTGCAATATTTTGTGGCCGCCATTTGACATCCAATTGCAATAGTGTTGTCCGCAAGTATTTTGCAATGGGATATAAACAAAAGTCAATAATTTTGAAATATAGGGAATTAATTAAAAGACCCATGTTGGGGGAAAATTCTACTTAAATAGTAATTAACGAAATAATTTTGAAACATGTCATTCTTAATAAAAAAAATAAAAGCTTAAAAAGACAACTGTAAAAAGTGTTTAAAAAGATAGACAAATTCAAATAAGTTTAGCCTGTGGGTATTTTGCTCTGGGATTTTTTGTTTTGTTTTATAGATTTCTTGTGATCTCACATAGTTTAATTTGTTAATTTCCATCTATTCCCAATTAGCACAACATACTCTGTGACCTCGCAGTGAATCAGTTAAGCGAATTATAACTTTTGAATAGACATTGATCACTGTCCCTGAAAGGATTAAATTCATGAAAGACCAGAAATGTTACCCCCCCCTCCCCCACTTCAATTAATGTGACCATAATTTGTACAAATCAACTGAAACAACAGATTACTGTATATGGTTCCACTAGTGGGCAGACCCTCAAAATAATTCTTAAATTTTTGTAGCCACTTCATACAAGCGTTTCATTTGTTAGGAAAAACCCAGAATCAGTATTACCCTTGTCATTGCAGCAATGTTGTCCTATGGATGCAGTTCAGCTCTACAAATTATCACATCAAAAATGTTGGAATGTCTTTAACAAGCTTTGACTCTGTCTTGATCCTTTTCCTGGTGTGTTTTTAAGCACTCCGCCACAATGGACCTGCCATTTGCGGCATTTGCTCCCCGAGGTCTAGATTCTGAAGACAATGATCCCATGGTAAGAGTGGATGCGGCAAATTGAAAATATTAGCGTTTGCGCAGATGACACGGAACTCCGTTGCACGCTTGTGTGTGTGTTTAGGTACATCCTCCGGACTCTCCTCCTTGCATGTCCCCTCTGCAGGCCAGCCTTCACTCTCAGGGCTCAGAAGAATCAGGGCAGCAAGATGACTTTGTCATGGTCGACTTTGTACGTTACTCATCTGTACTCTCTCGAGAAGCTCTTCATTTTAATTAACGGATGTTTTTACATGACATTTTTAGCGGCCGGCGTTCTCGAAAGACGACTTATTGCCAATGGATTTGGGAACGTTCTACAGAGAGTTCCAGAATCCTCCACAACTGGCCAGCCTCTCACTTCACATCAGTTCCCAATCGATGGCCGACGATCTCGTGGTACGTTTCTTTTCCTTTTTCCCAAAATGTTGAAAGGGCCATATTGGACAAAAAAACTAAAACCAAATATGTTTGGAGCCACAAAAAATAACAATGAAGGCAACACATGCTGTATGAATCTACTAGTATATTAGCCTACTATCAAAATGACTACGTTGGCTACAAGAACATGATGAGCCTTCATGATTAAATGTTTATTTTCCTTGCAGTGCATTCTATAGAGCAGTGATCCCCAACCTTTTTTGCACCATGGACCAGTGTAACAGTGGCCTTTTTTTCCTCTGTAACTCTCTATACGCTGAATCAACCTTTTTTTTAAAACAGTGGCCTCTCCTAAAACTTGACGGCAAATATCCTTGGTCGCAGGCATTATTTCTTCTTCAATTGTGAAAGGTTTCTTGGCGTTAGCAATACGATTTGCCACGAGGTATGATGCTCTCAGTGCATTTGCTTTTGTTCCCTAATTTGCTAGCTTTTAGCCATCTATTGTACAGAATTGACTTTGTTGTAGGCTCCTCTTCTGGTTCAGCAGGTGATATTTTCCCCATAAAAATGCTGTCCAAAGAAGACGTCCAGGGGTGGACAGGAACCGAAAAATGGCACTGGCATTTCTGTCCTGGGCAGCCAACCTTTTGTGTGGGTGTGTACAGGCCAAAAGTTTGGACACACCTCATTCAATGCAACACAAATGAAGGTCCCAACCCCATTGATAGAGCAATAAATTCCACTAATTAACCCTGAAAAAAAGGCATAGCTGTGAAGTAAAAAAAACATTTTAGGTTACTCCCTCTTGAAACTCATCAAGAGAATGGCAAGAGTGTACGAAAAAGTAATCAGAGCAGAGGGGGGCGACTTTGAAGATACAGTACTAGAATACTGTAATATTCGGACTATAAGCCGGTACTTTTTCCCCTCATTTTGAATCCTGCGGCTGATAGTACAGTGCAGCTTATTTGTTGATTTGGGTTAATAGGTAACACTTTAATTGACACCAGTGTCATAAGACTGCCAAAAGACGGTCATGATTATGACATGACACTATCATGGGCATTAATAAGTAATGCTTATGACAGATGTCATTAAGTGTCATCTGGCAAATTATGTCACCAAGTCCATTTATGTCCAGCTCGGATTTTTTACATCCATTCAAAAGTGAGATCATTTGCCAGATGACACAAAATGAAATCTGTCATAAGCGTTCATTAATGCTCATGGCACTGTCATTTCATAATTAGGATGGTCTTATAAGACTCGTATGGCGCCACTGTCAAATAAAGTGTTACCAAATACCATAACTAGTAATTAATGACAAAACTGGAACAGGAATTGAAGAAATAATTAGCACAGAACATGAATTTTGATATTTACATCTGCAATGCATGCTAGGAGGCATGTTGGACGACAACAGTTAGCAGCAGAGGTTGACGGCCAAAAACAAAAGCTTCCTGAAGCAGTCATGGCGGTTCATTTGGGCTTATTAAAGTCCTGTAATGCTGCTATCAAATAAGGTGTTATCGGTTAATATAATTTGGTGTTAATATCCCATAATACAGTGAAGACAGCTGCGGCTTATCTATGAACAAATGCAGTCTCAGTGTCAAATTTGGTGGGTGGCAGTTTAGAGTCAAGTGTGCCTTATAGTCCCAAAATTACAGTATACGTTTTTAGTCATTTGACCTTTTTTTTTGCTCAGTACATAATTTCACGTGTTCATTCATAGTTTTATTGCCTTCAGTGAGAATTTACAATGTAAATAGTCGTAAAAAAAAAAAGCACAAATGAGAAGGTGTGTCCAAACTTCTGGCCAGTACTGTAAGTACATTTATACATATGTACATCTCAGTTGTCCTGGAGGCGGGGTGAGCGGAGCAGAGATTTCATTGGGACCAACGAATTGGCCGTGTGTCACGGCTGAGAAACTTTAAATTATTAAACAGCCCAAAAATGTATGTCAGCCCACCGGGAAGTGCCCAGTACGCCTCATGACTAGTCCACCTCTGACGTTGCCGCCAACAGCAGCTAACATTGCGGTTTACATTGACTGATGCTGGGCTGCTATTGGTGTGCAAACATCCCAGTAATGGCAGCCAACCACTACATGTGGATGTTCCCAAATCTCAAATTAGTCTATTACTAGAGTAGACAGGCATATTGATGTTTCAAGAGGCACAGGCCAGATTGCGGTCATGAACAAGTGATTTAGGTCCCCGGCGCTTGGGGATCACTGCTATAGAGAATGACGCACCACGTGTTGTACAATGCAGCCATAAGTTTAACTTCATTACAATAATAAGGAATTAGAGGAATGTTTCTGTCATGTTTTAATATGGCTGGAGGAGGACAAAAAAAAAAAAAAAAATCCTTTCCCCATCTTCAAACATTTTTGAAAAAGCTCCAGGGAGCCACTAGGGCAGTGCTAAAGAGCCGTGGGTTGCTGACCCCCGCTATAGGCTTTCATACAACTGAGGTCTGCTAACACCAAGCTATGTGTGCAGGACTCGCTCCCGGAAAAGCTGGCCATCTACGAGAGAAACATTGATGAATTTGACGCCTTCGTGGATATGCTCCAATAGATGGTAGCAGCAAGCAAGAAGTTGTCAGATGACCTACAAGACTCCACTACAACCAAGTTTCTTTTCTGACACTCTTCCTTCATCCCCAAGCTTGTACAGAACGCTCACTTGTAAATACAATTGTCGCAACAGGCGTACGCCCACCTCCAGTATGAACAACACTGATCATGTCACTTTAAGCAACCGTGCAAATGAAAGCATGTCCACTTTAATGTGCACAAGAGGAAGTCAGGGACTCAACCGGCTACACTTGACCTAACTTCAATGGCTTTTAGCTTCACACAGTAACTATAACCAGCTGCTCAAAGTGTTCAGTCTTAAAGGACAATTTTTAAGCTCAAACTTCCCAGCTGGCCTGTGGATTTCAGTCAAGTGGATATCATTATGCTTTCCACAGATCTGTTGTGCAGTTAAAGTGCCTGTGACACACACAAAAAAACTTAAATAGCATTTTTATGTGAATTCATATTGAGATTCGAATATACTCAACAACTTGGCAAAGCACAGATGACAAGAAATGAGTCTTAATCTGCCGTTCAGCCCCGCCAGCCAGTATAGCGCTCTAGCGCCGTCATCTGGGTGATGACATCAGCAGAGTAACTATTTCAGCAGATTTAGAACTCAGCACATTGAGGGCGGACGATTCAGAACGAGGAAAATGTGACAGAGCAGCAAAATGTCATCGTTTTAATCTCTCTACTCCAATATTTTTAAAGGCTATTCTTTTTCTCTAAATATTTTTCCGGAATTGGTAATTTTATGGTCCTGAAATATTAAAAATGCATTTATTCAGTACGACAGGTTTAAATCACTGCATAATGGTAAAAACTGCTGACTTTAACCTCCCGAATGGTATTTTATGCCACCGGAGTTGGTCCGGCTTTTGTCATTTCGCTGCACCAGCTGCAGAGACGGCGGAAAAAGTGTAAACAAACCAGGAGGCGTGACAGCTAGGCGACAAGCTAACCCGAACCAAGCGGCTCTTTTAAGTCTCTTTCTCGAAAATGTAAAATGACACAAAACTACCCCGAATCACTAACACAACGGCGGCGGTGGTGGTGATAGTCTTCACGGATCAGCCAGCCCCCGGCAGCGAGTAAGTTACGGCTCGTCGTTCGCTGCGGCCCTGGCAGGCAGTCAGTGCTCGTCGCCGGGGACGCAGTGGGGAATGAACGCCGAAAAGAGCGCATTCTCGGTGGACAAACCGGCAGACGTTGGAGCGCGTGGCTGCCCGAGCCCAAGCCAAGGACCGCCTCTATAGGCGGGCACACGTAGAGGACCGAGGAGGGTGGAAGCCTACACAATCGAGAACCGGAGACTAGAGCTATGGGCTGCTCGAAGCCAAGCCGAGGAAAGAGCTTTGTAGGCGGGCACGCGAAGGGGACTGAGGGGGTGGAAGTCTACACAATCGAGAACCGGGGAGGGTTGCTCGGGGCCAAGCCGACAAAAGCACTCTGTAGGCGGGCACGCCTTTATCAGCCGGCGACCATGGTGTGCGATGAGCTGCTGGTCGTCGGCCGAGTGGCCTTCTCTGTGGCCACTTTACTCAGTCATCCGTCCGAAGTTCTCTAGATTGGGCAAAACAAGTCCGACATTCTTTGCGACGAACACCATCTTTTGGAAATCCAAAATGGCTCACACCACTCTCCCTGGTGTAGCAACGAAACCCTGCAGCACATTGGGCTGGCGTGACGCAAAAAACGAATAAATTCGCAAAATCAGCAGAACTTCTGCATACTCTAGTAATGGCTGCATTGTGAAAATCTCTACCGCTGATATCACATTCGCATTCTTCCTCAACCCGAGACTCGAGTTGGAAGTCACTCCTTTTCATGGCGAGGGATTCAAAAAATTTTGTAAATATATCGATCGCTTCCATACACATCCAAGTGGTCCATTTCGTTTAGGAGCATAGAATACCACATGTAATATGAAATTAACATGCTTTTTGTGTCACGGGCACTTTAAAACTTGTTTTATGCATCTGAGAGGCAAATTTGCTTCATTGATGCAACATTTACCATCTATACAGTCCAAATTTTGCACAACTAAGGAGAAATTAGGTGTCATCAGCCTTTTTGAAACATCGCTGCTACTTCGGTACCAAGGTCACCAGTTTGATAAACACAAGTCGTAAACTAAGCTTTAACATCTCTGTCCAACAATTTGTTTTAAGGCTTCCGTTTTGATTGTATTACGGTTGACGAATTACCACACAACAAATAAAACATTGAAAGAAGTTAGAATTGGCAAATTGAAGTTCCCAGCAAGGGTCACGGTAAATGTTCTGGTTAAAAGCTTTAATGTAAACGTTCCTTTGCTTGATGTCCCAATAAAAGCATGCAAAATGACTAGTCATTTCAGATCAAAACCTGACAGTATTCGCAAGTGGAATTTTATTTTAGGCATTTTTGAGAAATTTCACCACATACCTGCAGGGCTGTAAAGGGGTTACACCATAAAAGCGAAGAGTACGGTAGCACACATGGATACTCTACAAGCAGTTAGACATCAACTTAGTTGGCAGTAACCAACAACAGTTTGACCCCCCCATTCCTAATGCTACCTGATGTTTTGACAATCAGAAAAAAACTAGTCATTTGAACAGCAATTCGGATGGCTATAGATGTTGGTAACGCTGCGGAGTTGAGAGACTCTCCGAAGTAAAATTCACTATGTTCACTAGAGTTAGCCACTTTAAACATGCCCTTACATTAGAACAACTGCATTGAAAGTAATATGCCCAAGTGACTAACAAAACAAAAAAAAAAAGGAAAATAATTCACAGCAGACAGGCGGTGATCGCCAAGTGTTCATTTTCAACTCACCAAGCTGTGCAGTCCAATATAGAAAGTCCTGTCCTGTGCTACCCTCCCGACTAAAATGTGTTCCCCTCTGATCTTATGTTAGTGAGTTCATGTTGGGCGCAGAGGCAAGTCACACTTGAGGGAATGCTTGGAAACAAACATCTAGCTAAAGGAGAAGAGGCAGTCAGTCCTTGATGTCGGGGTCCTCCATTTTTGCTCCAGTCAATTGAGTGCAGGGAGATGGGGAGAGTGAAGCCGGCATCCTTACGCTGCAGATCAAGAGTGTTTGTCAAGAGTCAATGTTTCTTTCGGGGATTTCACAGGTGGGAGTCTGCTCAGGAAGTTCAGGCGGCAGTCAGTAAATCTTGTATGGCTTTCTGTTGAGTCTCATTTAGCGTCTCTGTACACTTGGACCACAATCCTCCCGACCCCTAGAATGACAAAATCAGCCAGCGTCTGTCACCCGAGTTCGCGTATTTGTATAACAGAGAAAAGGTGGCGCAGCGCTCACCTGCACTTGAAGGATGACGTTTGCAAGACGTTTACTGCAAGCGTCTTCAGTCTTCACCGACTCGTTTGCAACCCCGTCGGCGATGATTTGGAACAGGCTGGGCAGGTTGGAATTGTTGGGTCCGAGGACAATAGGGTTATTACTGCACAGAGCGGAGACAAATTGTGGTTAACCCTTCAAAAGCTCATATAACCCCCCCAAAAATTGGAACTTTTTCTAGCGCTGTCAAAGAAATGCAAACCTTTCAATCAAGTCGCATAAGAAATCAAAAGTGTGGACGGCCTCCTCTTTATCTTCATTGAGGGGTAAGCATCTGATCCAGAGAGGGAGGATTTCATTGACATTTGCGCACTCTGGCCGGAACCTCATGACCTTGCCGACAGCAGAGATGCAGTTTTCTGTGGCGTTGACATTCTCCTTGGAGCGGGAATCGGCCGCCTTGATGACTTGGACCAGCAAGGGAATGGCCTCTGGGAGAAAAACCAGGGACACGATCAAAGAGATCATCAACAGACCACAAATCTGGAGGGGAAGATTAGATTTTTTAAAAAAATTATGGCTTCACAATTTTGTCATCAAAAGATAAGTTTGCTAGTATCGGAGGGGGCCCAGATAGGACATTAAAATGCAGGCATCGGTATCGGCTTGTACAAAGAAATGAACAAGGGTTCATTGCCCCTCCCAGTCAAAATGGATTGGACGTCTACATCAATGGCCATTGAATGCCCTGAAAACGCCAATAAAAGGAATTTGTCTAAATTTTGGGGATACATTATTTACCTCAATTTTGTCCAAAGTTTTTTTTTTTTTTTTTTTTTAATTCATTTGATAAATATTTAACTCATCGTGTTGCCCAAGTAGATGGACATAAATGTCCCCTGAAGGAAACAGCAGCTACTCTTCTATGGCCCGCAATAAACATCAGTTTAACACTCCTGGCAAGAAATATGCTGACAAAAAGATTAGTCTTTCATTTGCCACGTTTACATGGAGCCAAATATTCCAATTACAATCGGAATATTTGTTCAAACCGAATAAATGTGTTCCATATAAACACCTCATTCGGAATGAACAGGCCCAAACCGAATGGAATTTCATTCCGATTCACAGGGGTGGAATATTCCTTTTCCCAAACCGATTACAAGTAAAATTATATCATGTAAACAGGGAAGCGGAATGGTGTCTGGTTGCGTTCTTTCTGCACATGCTCTGTGGTGACGTCACTTTGTGACGTAAGTAACGTCACTTGCAACATGGCTTCCAAGCACACGCACAGCGCACCCACACAACTTTTTAAATGAACGGCGTACCATTCTGAAGTTTTGTTTCCACTCGAAATGTTAAAACAGCAGCTGATCTGACGATCGATCTCCATGTTTTGCAACGTGACTCTTTGTTTTGATTAATCTGCGCATGTCAGACGGCAGTTGTCAAACGTCCTTTCGGAGTAAAGGCAGACACATGTAAACGCTGGATCGGAATAGATGAAGTGACATGTAAACAGCTGATGTGAAATTTCCATTCGGAATGATTTGAATCGGTATGAATAAAAGTCAGCATGTAAACGTGGCTATTGTCACCTTTATGTTGGGTACACAGATGTTGAAATTTCAGATTTTGCGTAGATGCTGCCGTAATTTTCACACTATAAGCCACTACTTTTTTCCTTCATTTTGAATCCTGCGCTTTATAGTTCAGTGAGGCTTATTTGTGTTAATAGGTGACACTTTATTTGACAGCCGTGCCCTAACACTGTCATAAGACCTTCATAATTATGACATGACACTAGCATGGGCATTACTGAATGCTTATGACAGATGTCATTAAGTGTCATCTGGCAAATTATGTCACTAACTCCATTTATGTCCAGCTTGGATCTTTTATATCCGTTCAAAAGTGAGATAATTTCCCAGATAACACTAAATGACATCTGATATAAGCATTCATAAATGTTCTTGACAGTGTCATGTCATAATTATGATTGTCTAATTAGTCATATTACGCCACTATCAAATAAGTGTTACCAAATACCATAACTAGAAATTAATAAAACTGGAAAAGTAACTGAAGAAATTAGCACAGAACATGAATTTGGATTGCTATTTACATCTGTAGTGCTGCAATGCATGCTAGGAGGCATGTTGGACAACAACAGTGTTGACAGCAGGTGGCAGCAGAGGTTGATTGTCTCTCCTAAGGGAGCAGTGATGGCCAACGGAAGCTTCTTAAAGCAATGAGGCTTTGCGGCCAATTGGTTCAAAAATGGTGGTTCATTTTGTCTTATGACAGTCGTATGATGCCACTGTCAAATAAAGTTTTACAGGTTAATATCTTTTGGTGCAAATATCCCATAATACAGTGAAAACAGCTGCGGCTTATAGTCCAGTGCGGCTTATCTATGAACAAATGCCATTTTTGTGCCAAATTTGGTGGGTAGCGGCTTATAGTCAGGTGCACCTTATAGTGCGAAAATTACGGTATGCAGGACAAAACCCGCATCCAAAGTTAAAGGACGTAGATCTGCACGGCTAGTACCTGTGCAGAACGGTCGGTAGCTCTCTCCTCCATATTGCGCCATGACACCAACACCGTAAGCGGCCGCCTGCCGAACTTCAGGGCTGGAGTCGCACAGAGACTGCAACATTGGCCGCAGGAAGAACTCCGCATACTTGAAGGAAGACGGGCTGCAGTGCTCCACCACATCATCAAAAATGCACAGCCCCCACTGTCTGTCAGCCCACGGCCTGTTGGGATACTTCGGGACAAAATCCAGTCCTTTAATGGCAAGCGGGAGCAATTCGCAATGGATTCAGTCACTGGTGATAGAACGTACAAACTTACAATGAGCTGGACAATAAGCTGCAGCAACTGTTCAAACCAAGGAAGCACTTTCTCTTTGTAACTACTAAAAACGGAGTGCAGGACATCTGACACTTTGGTCAGGATGTAAACGTCGTTCTCGTCCTATGACACGAGAGGGTATCCGTTAGAAGTGCTTTTACGCCTGCAGAATTCAATCAGCGTGAGCATTTACCTCATCTTGCAACGTTTCTTCCACTTGCTCGTCGTAGTCTTCATCCTGTCTTTTAGCTGTAAGCAGAAGTCTTGAATCAATATTCTTGATAATATGCCTGAACGATAAAGGGGTGGGGTGGGGGATGTTTTGCGATATTAAAAACTAGAAGAATGTTCACCAGATAACTTGAATAGCTCCGTTTGGGATAGGCCTGAACATTATTAGAAAAAAATTAACATTGCGATATTGCCAAGGTTCCACACACTTACTTTTTGCATTGGTTGCACTGGTGCGCCTAACTTTTTTCTAAATGTGCACCAGCACAAAATGTAGGCGCGCCCACATTTTTCATTTCAATCACCTTTAACACCTTACTTTTTATCACTCTCAATAACATCATATAATTCTAGAGCTGCAACTATCGAACATTTTAGTACTTGACTGAAAATCCTATCGATTAATAGAGTAATCGGATAAAACATTTTTTAGGTAAAAAGCAATTATAAATATACATGAGAAAACAAGACATTTCATCTAATATTGAACCATTTTCAGTCAATCAATGTCTTTATTTTCAATGTACATTGTTGAAACCAGCCAACAATTGCCTCAGATGTGACTAGAATAAAAAAATAAAATAAAAAAGACCAATTCACTGCTTTCACTCGAAAAACTTAGATCTTATGAAAATATATATTACCTAAAAATGCCATTACGCTTGATAACACAAATCACTTAAAAGTTAGGTGTTTTTCCCCACGTTTCAATTGAATTTCCATTTGTGTCAAGCTATTTTAAGTTCTAGTTAAGTTTTAAGTTAGTCTAAACTGTAAATCCTGATAGGATTTTGAGTTTTTGCAGTGCTCGAAATAAATGTATTGTAACATATCAGGTTATAATATGGCGGGGATATTTGCATGCGTTCCTGAATGCACCGCGTGACGTGCGGGGGTGAGCGAGAGACGTGCCTTCCTGTTGTTGTTGTCGTTCCACAAGTTCCCAAAAAATAAATATGATACCTGCTGTATTGGAGCACATTAGGGGCCAGTGCTACTTGGTGTTTTATCCACCAATAACTACTGAGCTAAAATTGACAGTTAGCTTGATCATGTTTTCATTTTACACCCTCCTCACTCTAAAGCGCTATGTTTCACAGATTAAATAAAGCCTGTATGTAAGATACGTTAGCCACGCATCGACAGTGGTCTTAATAGAAACCTAGCCCTCCGCAGGGCTAACGTTACGTATGTGAGCGAGTGACAGGAACGTTAATCTTATTTATTAGCGCTGAGAAGTGTACTGCTTTAAGATGGCGGCTGTTTACTAACAGCGCTGACTGTCATTTCGCATCTAGTTCAACATACATGTGATATCTATGAGACACATCAGATGCTACCGGCTACCGCCGTAGCATCATACGGGCTAGTTTTTAGCAACGTCGGCGTAGTTTGTAGCGGCTGTCGGCTGCAGAAAGGTTTTTTAAATATTTTTTTTATTGCTTCTACCTCTACGCACGTGACATCAGCGCGTTGTCCCGCATTAAAAGTAGTCCGGGCAAAAAGTGATACTTAGAGCTGGCAAAGTTAAACGATTCCTCGAGGTGAATAAACTTACTTGGATCAGTTTTTAAACTCAAGTTGCTCGAGTATTTGTTTCAGCTCTATATAATTCCTTCATCTTCTGAAACGCTTACACTCACAAGTAGGAGTGGCAACCTCTTGGTACCTCACGATAACGATACGATACGCGATACAAAAGCTCAGGATAACAATACAACGATTATTGATACATTGGTCAGGAAATCATTCTAGGATATTCTATAAACAACTAATAAACAGAAAAACAAGCTTCTGCTGTGAATTGGAATGAGTTTATCATGAGTAGACGTCCAATCCATTTGAACTGGGAGGGTGGCAGCGAATGAACGTGGCTGTCAGTGGCAGCCAATGAGGTAATTTTGGGCCATTTAACTGTTCATTTTCAGTTACTTCCTGTGTATTTGGGGGTATTTTATGGGTCTCTTCTTGTTTATTTTGAGTTACAGAACAGGAAATGACATGGAAATCACCCAAATGAATAGGCAGTGACTCAAACTCAACAGAAAATGACCTGTAAATGCCCAAAATGAACAGCAAGTGACCTGTAAACGCCCTGAAAATCTGACAGAATGACTGCGAATGCTCTGGTTTCGAATGAACAAACGTTCCCAGTCTAAATGGATTGGGCGTCGAGCACAGTCAATGCAGCCTTAGAGTCAACTGAGACACTGTTATGGTGATAGATTTTGGTAGCAACTTGTGGGTTAATTTTCATTATATATATATATATTTTTTTTAAGACATTGACACAATTTCAAAACGATATCTCGATTCTTGGCAGGAGCATATCGATAACCTTGAGGGATACAAAGTATCATGATATATCACCATTTTGATATTTTGTCACACCCCTACTCACAAGGGTCGCAGGGCACATACAGACACACACACACTCACACCTACGGACAATTTGGAGTGTTCAATCAGCATACTATGCCAATTTTTGGGGAATGTGGCAGGAACCCGGACAAAATCTCCACACCAGAAGCCAGAATTGCACCCACGATCCCAGAACTGAGGTGGATGTGCTAACCACTGTCCCACCGTGCAGCCTTCATAATGTGAACTATTTTTAAACAACATGTAAAAATGTGTCTTTATTTAATGCTTCATTGAATGAGTCCACTCAAATTTGCTCGCGCTGCAGAGCACATCCTCTCATAGAATGAGTTAGCACAGCACACTTCAGACTGGGCTACAAGTTTAACGATGATTAACGCGTTTGTGAATTTGATCGTAGGAGGCTTCTCTGGCCAGATCAAGGCTACAAACCTGTCAATCATCGTTAATGTTAAGTACCAAACGCTAGCTGCACTGGTGACTAGAGGTGGGAATCTTTGGGCACCTAACGATTCGATTATGATTACGATTAGATTATAAATCGATTATTGTTCCAAAATTGTTCAAAAATCCTCTCAGGCTAAACAAACTATTTCAGTATCAAGTTAACCGTTAAAAACAGTACATAAAATACTCAAGTCCCCATTCTGTATCAGCAGCTTTAAACTACATACAAATAATTTAATGTGAATCAACCGTTAAAGTTGTTAAAATTGCTCCCGTTATTCTATAATTTCCTTTCTGTCTACTTTCGACGTGAAAGTTTTAAAACTGTTTAATCATTTAAAGATAGATTCAAGTCAAGATTTTGCCGTTTTTTTTTGTTTTTTTTTTAAGATAAAAAGTAATTAGGTTCGCTACAACAGAGCCTTATAGAGAATTCTACTGCTTTAAGGTGCCGCCTGTTTACTAGCGCGGGAAAGCGTCATTTCGCATCTAGTTCTGGGTATATGATCCAAGACGGCTGTCGGCTGTCATTTCACTTCTAGTTCTAGATAAATGTGATATCTACCATTGCCGTATGTTGCCGTATGTTTGTAGCAACTAGCAACTGGGCGCTGTTTGTAGCGGCTGACGGGCGCAGTCAGGTATTGTTTTTTTTTTTTTTTCCTCATTGCGTCCTGAAGACCGCGTTGACTGTGTTTTATTTCCACTTTACCTGGTATAATTCATTAATCGGAATTTGGATGTTTGTGAATCGTTCTCGAATCTTCCACGGCCGAATCGCGAATAATCTAAGAATCGGAAATTTCACACGCCTCTGCTGGTGACCATGAAAAATATTTTGGTCACACTGCTTAGCAGGAGGGAGGGTGAGAAGCCGTGGCGCTGTACGAACATTAAGCTGAAAAACTTTTTCCACCACATTCCGATCCTGTGAAACATGGCACGCTTAGCTCAATATCCGATCGGGGACACCGCTAATTTATATAATGCAGTTTAATGCTGGCTTGCTGTATATAAAAGGGATCCATCATCTGCGCACTTGCTGCTTTCATGAAGTGAAAAAGTTTACATGTTAAAAAAAAACAATTGTACTTTCTAAGATGCGACTATTGCCCATGCGCACATTGCAATGGCAAAGTCCAAACGACCTACAGCGATCGCTCGTTTTTCGTGATTAATGGGGACCAGAACCTGACGTGATAAGTAAGAAAACGCGACAGTGCCCCTACAAAAAAATGTGTGTGTGTGTGTGTGTGTGTATGTTCAATGTATTTATTCAGATTTAGCATTGAAAGACATGTTTTTTTCACCCCCCCAAATTAAAAATAATATGTGTATACACGTCTTAGGAATAGTTTACCCACCCGTGGTATAGACCCTACCCTACTCACATGACGTCACAACCACGCCTCCGCGCCATGTTGTCCGTCTACTTGTCGTGTATATGCATAACCGCTACGTAAATTCCTCCTATTATGGCGTGTTTTTCTGCTCGTTAACATTAATAATCATAATGGTGAAGGCGTGTGTGGCGGTTGGTTGCAGTAACAGAAGAGAGACTGAGAGACTTGAAGTTTTACCGTATTCCGAGAGACCCGGAGAGGAGAGCGAGATGGACTGCTGCAATTCGACGAGAAAACTGGGCTCCAACCGATTACCACGGATTATGTAGTAGTCATTTTATATCTGGTAAGATGCATTTAATATATATTTAGAGGGTTTTGGGCTGACAACCACAATTTAGATCATTGCGAGGCTAATCGCCGACAACATACAGTTTCAAATTCAAGATGCTTATTTCTTCCACCATCATTACATTTTGAATAATATTTAGCTGGTACCAAGTGAAAGAAGCTGGCCTCGTCTACGGATCATCAGTTAAACAGGTGTGTCCAAACTAGGGCTGTCCCAAACGACTAACTTTCTCCCGATTAGTCAGCCGACTATTTTTACGATTAGTCGACTAATCTTATAATTTTAAAGTTTTTTACTAATTTAGCAATGACATTTTTTTTACGCTTGTCAATTCACAAAAACATTTTGGAACACTTAAATTCTTGATAAAAGTACAAATAACCAGATAAATAACAATTATAAATCACAAATAAACAATGAGTTCAAATGCTGATAGAATTAACTTGTGCAAAAGAATGGAATGTAAATAGATTCAGAACACTGACTTCACCTTTCCAAAATGATTCAAAACAATTCTTAAAAAAATACCTAGCATTAATATTATAGTATACTGTAGTACTATATATATATATATATATATATATATATATATATATATATATAGAATTTTCATAAAGGGTGTCATTTTAAAGGTATTGTTAGTGTAGAATCTGAAGTATGTGGGATTAACGCCAGAAATCGTTATTTACTTATATGACGAACATTACATGCTTTTATTACAAAAAAGCACTTTTTGTCATTGCATGTGTTGTCAGTAATAGAATTTTTTTCCTTTTGCAAATGCTGTTAACCAGCGATTTTTCATGTTTGAAGTGTCACCTTTTAACTGCAAGTTTTGGAGAAGGCTGCCTGTTTTATAGCCGGCTAAAGTAGGTCGTCTTTTTTCCCCCCCATTCACCTCAAAGTAGCAATGCTAACGTATATAGTGTTTAATATAGATGTGTTTTCTTATTTTGTATGTCTGAACTTTAATTCTACAGCGTGTTGATGAGAGAAAACCATCAGCACGCACGCACAAATGTACGCATGCACGCGCGCGCAGCGATAAAACGCAACCGTGAAAATGATCGCCCTCATTTTTATTTACCATGCGATAAATGGACTTATTGCATATCGCGACAGGCTTAGCAACTTCAATAAAACATGTCATTAGTTAGTTAGACGGACTTACAATGTCCTGTCGTTATCATTCACGGCCGACGTGCAGCCAAGCTTGGCATTGAAGAGACAGGACACAACAGTGTACCTACCCTCCTTTGTTTCTTTAAAAATAAGTCAATGTTTTGGACTCTGGTGCGCTTTTTTGGCTTTGCGCCGCTTTCCCCGCTTGCATACCAAGCGTGCGACATTCTGAACTTTCCACGCATATATTTTTTTAACCCTTCATTAGCCGTCGACGGGATGTTGTGCTCGTCGACGGATTTACGTCATCGATGACGTCGACCATGTCGACTAGTCGGGACAGCTCTAGTCCAAACCTTTTGCAAAGGGGGCCAGATTTGGTGTGGTAAAAATGCGGGGGGCTACCTTGGCTCATTTACATAGAACAATATATTTAAACAAATGTTAGCAAGCCCTTCTGTGTGTCACATTTGCTTTATTATTTCTTTTAATTCATAATTTCAACAGTCTCGTCTTTGTGGCGTTCTCTTTCGACACTCGGGCTCTTGCGAAACTGCAGTCAAGCCACCCTTCACTCGTTAAAACGAAGTCAAGCTAGCCGCCCCTCATTTTGTACATGTCACATGTCTTGTTATTATCGCGTCACATCGAACTCTTTGAAAACAGCGACTGTCTCTTTGCAAATGAGGCAGACACAGTTGTTGCGTGTTTTATTGAAGAAATAGTCCAATATCCACCTATCCTTGAAGCGTCGGCCATCGCAGTCAACTTTTTTTTTTTTTTTTTGATTGTCGCCATTTTAGAAATCACACAGGGTAATGTTGCCTAGAGTGCTGCTTTTAATGTTTTTCAAAGTTTCGTGAGAATAGGCCAAGTTTCTGTGGACAAGATAGTTGTAGATATCAGGGTAGCAGATGTCAGGCAGAGAGGGCGAAGACAGCGGGTCGAAAAATATCGATTTAGGCATCAAATATGGATCTGGCGAATGGATAGACTGAAGCTTTTCCACATAACGCCTTTTATGCAACGCATCCAATGAGTTTACCGCGTCTGAAAGCACTGGGGCTTCCATGAATTGCTCTATAAAAGTGAACGACTAATTGAAACCATTGAGAATAGGGCTAAACAGAGACGGACAATATGGCGGCCGGATACAGCGACACGTCATTCTGTGACGTCGGTGAGTAGGGTCTATTGTGCAGGCCTACTAGATAGTGAGTGGTTGGCACCGATACCATTTTTTTTTTGTCTCCCAATATCTGTGTGGTATTGGCTGATGCAGATACTGTAGCGTTATCATATTGTTGTTGGTTTTTTTTTTTTTTTTTGGGAAAAAATATACACTTTTTTTTTTTTTTTAATTATGGCATGTTACCTGCCACCCTCCCACATCAAATGGATTGATAATACTAGCGAAAAATTCCTTTAAATTAATAGAAGAATATGGCGGCAAGGCATAACTAACCACATAACATAACCAGTCCTACGTACTGCCCAATCCCAATTATGTCATTATAGTGAATAGGTGCAACACTGAAAGTGAGACAACATATGCTTGCGAGGCCTCACCTTGCCTCAACTCCTGGTTCTTAAAATGCTCCTCCAGTTTGCTTTTCAAAATGCTACCCAGCTCCTCAAAATGCTCATTGTTCAGACAGCCATCTCCCATCAGCTCAATGCACTAGACAATGAAGGGCAAAGAGAGGCCATAAGAATATCTCGAAGTTGCGTTCGTCTTTTAAGATATGACCATTTCTTACCTTGGCAAAAGAATGCATGATTTCCGACAAGACATCAGAGTCCGGCTCCGTACCGATCGCCTTAATGATGGCATCGCACATGAAGAGCCACATTTCGGTGAGGTACTCGGGCCCCCGAACGCGGGCGCACTCCAACAGAAGGGGCATAGACTCCGCGGCCGCCACGCGCACACGTGCCACAGTTAAGGACATAATAGCTATGGTAACGTTCCACTTGCTGGCTTTTTTTTTTTTCTTCCTTTTTTTTTAAAAAAGTGTTTCATTTTGCAAATTAGCCGACTTGTGGTTAATGATAAGGATATCATCGTGGAAGTAAAACTTGAGTAAAGGGACCATCAGCTTCACCACTTGCTCAGTGTATTCCACAAAACCTTCCTTCAGCTCTTTGGCATAACACACCTGAAAGACAAACGTGCAGCTCATCGATGGTGACATGTCTTGAAGTATTCATACCGCTTTTAGACATAACAAAAACCTAATTTCATATGACAACTTTATTTTTTTTATTTAGCTTAGTTCAAGACCTCTGAATTTGAAAATGATTCCCTCATTTTTACAGTTATGTTTGTATACAGTGACCATTCAGAGATTCAATTTAAACCTAAATAAATTTAAGGTCAAATAGCCCAACCCTAGGTTTTTCTTCATTAGATTCCACTCTAGTATACGATCAAGTCTTTTTTTTGGCTTTTATTTTCACAAAGAGTTACTTTGTGTTGACGCATCACAAGAAAACCTAAATTGATGTCTTCGCTCTAAAAACGTGTTACAACTACAAAAGCAAGCCACTAAACAAAGCAGATGCTTACCAGCATCTGGCAAGCAGTAGATTTCTCCTCTAAGCCAGCAGTCTTGATGCCAAAACTCTGCTGGTCTCCAAGGTTGACAAACTCCCATCCGTCATCCTCTGATATGTTCTCCATATCCTGAGCTGTAAGAAACATTGTTTGGATTACCGGTAGTCCCCGGGTTACGGACGAGTTCCATTCCTACGCTGGCAACGTAACCCGAATTGCCGCATAAATCGGAATTAACTATTTAATTACTCCTAAGTACCCTCTAAATCGCAAAACAACCATCCAAAAACCTGTATTATACATCATTGTACCGTCCTCGCCAAGAGCTAAGTCCTAGCTATAGCGAGCTAAGCTCTGAAATGACGATGTCAGACGTCCGTGTGGTTTGCTACCTTTATTCAGCTGCTTATTAGATCAACACTTGAAGAATGAAACTAAAATAAAAAATTAAATAAAATCAGTTTCATCTTCAGGAACAGCAGTTCAAATTTGATTTATGACTAGTAGGGCTGTCCCAAACAACTAATTTCCTCCCGATTAGTCAGCCGACCATTTTTACAATTAGTCGACTTTTTTTTTTTTTTTTTTAAACTAATTTAGTAATGAAATTTTTGTTGACGCTTATCAATCCACAAAAATATTTTGGAACACTTAATTTATTAAAGTACAAATAAACCCGTAAATAACAATAATAAATCACAAATAAACAATGAGTTCAAATGCTGATAGAATTAACTAGTGCAAAAGAATGGAATGTAAACATTCAGAACACTGACTTCGCCTTTCCAACATGATTCAAAACAATACTTAAAAAAAAAACAACCTAGCATTAATATTATTGGTACTATATATAATAGTCTTATAATAATTATTCATTTCCAATCAGATTTTTCATAAAGGGTGTCATTTTAAAGGTATTCTTAGAGTAGAATCTGAATTCTGAAGTATGTGGGATTAACTCCAGAAATCGTTATTTATATGACGAACATGACATGCTTTTATTTTGAAATGTTCACCAAAAGTACGCTCGCTAAACAGCTAACTTCAGCTTTACACGCCGCAAAAAAAAAAAAAAAAACTTTTTGTCATTGCATGTAGTGTCAGTAATCGATTTTTTTTTTGGTCATTTTTTTCGTTTGCAAATGCTGTTAATCAGCGATTTTTCATGTTTGAAGTGTCACCTTTTAACCGCAAGTTTGCTTTCACGACACAAACGCCAATGTTTTATAGCAGGCTAAAGTAGGTTGCCTTTTTCCCCCATTCACCTCAATGCAGCAGTACTAATGTTACAGTGTTTAATACAGATGTGTTTTCTTATTTTGTATCTCTGAACTTTAATTCTACAGCGTGTTGATAAGAGAAAGGAACTGGAGTCTCATATGCCATCAGCACGCACGCACCAATGGATGCACGCACGCACGCAGCAATAAAAGGCAGTGGTGAAAATTACCGCCCTCATTTTTATTTGCCGTGTGATAAATGGACCCATTGCATATCGCGACAGGCTTAGCAACTTCAATAAAAAATGTCGTTAGTTAGTTAGATGGACTAACAAACTGGATGACGGCGCTTTAAGTGTTTATTCATGGCCGACGTGCAGCCAAGCTTGGCATTGGAGGGACAGGACACAAGAGTGTACCCTCCTTTGTTTCTTTGAAATAAGTCAATGTTTTGGACACTCTGGTGCGCTTTTTTGGCTTTGTGCCGCTTTCCCCGCTTGCATACAGAGCGTCCGACATTGTAAACTTTCCACGCAGATATTTTTTAAACCCTTCGTTAACCGTCGGCGGGATGTTGTGCTCGTCGACGGATTTACGTCATCGATGACGTCGACTAGTTGGGACAGCTCTAATGACTAGCTGCTGATACAGCAATAACAATCCACACAAACAATTAGTATGCATCAGTTAGCGTCCGTGCATCATCAAATAATCACATAAACTCGCACCAAGTATTTGACCGCAATTGAAAACGCACAATAAACAGTACAAAAGGTGTCGCCTCTGTGGATGCTTCACAAGCAACAAATGTGTACGCAGGCTTGCAGCTGTAATCTCTCCCCTTTCTCGCTCACTCAGCTGCACGGCTTCATTGTGGGAGCTTTCACTACCCGGAAATGCGCTCTTCCTCGTGTGTACATGCGCTCTGAGTCGTGTGCCATTAGTACGACCTGCTCTACCCTTCCTGCGCCAAAAGCATGCATCGCAAAACAAAAAAAACACGTCGTAAAGTCTAAATCACGTAAATCGGATTTGTCGTAACCCAGGGACTACCTGTAATCTTAACTTAAAAGTCAAAGAGTGTGAGCATTAAGCCAACTTACTATCAAGGAGTGCCACCTCAGGTTTGATAGATGCAGTCTTCAATAAGGGGCCCATTACCACTGGAAGGTATTGCTGAAAGTCCTTCCCGAGGATCTTGCACATTCTTGCCCAGGCAGAGATCATGTATGATATCTAAGGGGAAAAATCAAATTGAAAAAATTTGCCAACCAACAGACAAACTGAAACAACTCAGGAAATGCCAAGTCCTCTCTCACCTGTGGATCATCATCTTCAAGGTCATGAAAGTTGGTCTGAGTTTTGAGAAGCAGCTGCATGACAGCGTAGGCATCCGGCATGAACTGACAGGATAGAAAGAAAAGATGCGTATGGACAAATGATTTGACAGAATCAACAACCTTCTCCAAGTACACTTTAGGTACCTTCTCCTAAGCCTGTCGCAATATGCAATAATTCCATTTATCGCACACTAAATGAAAATGAAGGCAGTAATTTTCCCGCTGCGATTTATCGCCTCAAGTGCGTGCGTACATACGTGCGCGCGTACGTGCAGCAGTGCTGTTAAAAGTTCAGCTTCCTTGTTACCAACAGCGCAATATGTTGTGATGAGGATTCAATCTGTTTTATTGACTTCTGGGTATGTTCGTTTTACACATTTTAACCTAGCAGGCTACGTTCACGTACGATGCATTAATCAGATTTTTTCGTGTTTTTCCGACTCCAGTGAGGCATTAACTTGACGGTCTGAACGTGACAAGCGCGTAGAACTGTACCATTTAAAAACCGATCTGGGTCACTTTCGTATGTGGTCTAAATCCGATCTGGGCGACATTTTTCCAGAATGTGGCTGGCGGTCTGAACTTTCAAGTCACCCGAATCGGAATTCATGCAACAATGACGTCAGCAAAGCGAAAGCGGCAGGCAGGACTGGAGCGATGTAGCTGTGCATTAGCGTCTAGCTTGAACTCTGCTTTTATGCACGAAGCGAGCTTAAACACGGTCATCTAAAAGTAAATGAAGAAAAGGATAAGCCTGACAATTTTCTATTTTTATTCTATGCGCCGAATGAGCAATATTTCAGTATTGCTTACATGGCCGAGACGGGGCAAATTGAATTTAAGATTAAACGTTTATTGTGTTTAAATGGGTGTACTTATTACTTAGTATTAATATATACTGTATTCATACTGTGTTATTGCACATTGGTTAAAAAAATAATTGGGGGGGTTCAATAATATCGCATATCGGAATAATTTATGAGAGAATTTATTGCCCACTAAAATTTGTTATCGTGAAAGGCCTACCTTCTCCTTGCCCACAGCCAGACCGATGAGGCTGATGCACTCAATAGTCTTGCCCCGAAGTAGCCGCAGCTCCTTCTGCACGGCGATTTCTACGATGTGTTTAAGCGAGGGCATGAATGAGTCGTAATACGGCACGAACTTCTCCTCTGCGGTGTCTGCCACGGATGCAATGGAGGTGACCACCTGTTCCAGGACCAGTTTGGTGCCCTTCTGGAATAACTGGTGAGGGCAAAGAAATAAACATTGAAGAACCTGAGGCCCTGGAATGAATAAAAAGGTATTTTTATCAAGACATCTACCTCCTGCAACTTGGCTGCCATGATCAGATGGAGATGCTTCACCAAATTATCCAAATGAGGAATGAGAAGCGATTTGGGGCAGTCTTCTGTGAAATTAATGAGAGCTGCAGCAGCATGCGCCTGTACTCTGGGATTACTCTGGTCATTCATGGTCTGGAGCAGTGCATTGATCACCTGGACGGGAGAAAGGCTTTACCCTTTAGTCTACAAATGAAACATCTGAACCGCTTTAAATCGGCTTTACCTTTTCATGAAATTTCTTTTGGAAAGTTGGCGCAAAATCTGTGGCCATTTGTCCAATAGCGTTGCAGGCGGCGTACCGCACCCTTGGATGCTGACAACAATTTTTGTTTCATCAGTTTACCCATATTAAGTGACTGGATGCCATTGATGCCGAAAGAAATCCAATCAGTTTTGATTGGATGTCCATCACCGTGAATGGCACTGAAACTTGATCATTCAAAAGACCTCTTACTTGGTCTGCGCAAAAGTGCAGTACAGAGAGGACGGTGTCATTCAGGATTGCCTCCATCTGCTGGTGGCAGCCTTCACCAATGGCCGACAGCGCCATTAGCCCAGCGTGGCGGTACTTCCAGTCAGCTAGAAAGCAACACTAGCTTTATTTGAGCTTCAGAAAATTCCAAAAGAATGCATCTACAAGTGACATGGTTGTTTCACTCACGGTTTTGTAACATCACCCTGATGTGCTCCTTGATCAGTGGCAAAATAATCTTTCCTCCCAGACCACAGGCGATTCTGTCCAAAGCACTTTCTCCCGCTACTGCATTACTGTCAAAATCGTCATCTTCTAGCTCATCAGCCATTGCCCAGTCCTCTTCCTCTTCCAAATCCACCATCATTGCAAGCATCTGAGGCACTGGGAATATACAGCGATTCCATATGGCAGCTGAATAATATTTACTGGTGTAAAAGCATTATCAACAATCCGATCAGCCAGCACATCTAAAACACCATTTTTTCCCCCTGGAATATAAAGCTGACTCCCCCCCCCCCCCCTCCATAGTTGGGCTGGGCCCGCAATTATTACAGGTGCAACTTGGCAACTCTCATTAACAGCCACGAGAAGGATACTCTGAGCTTGGCCTCTAGTTCCTCTAACAACCAAGTAGAAATCAGAGTTCTTTTCAGCATTTATACAGACATATATAACAATAAAAATGAAGGTTTCAACAACTAATCAATAAATTTGTTGCCAACACATTTGATTATCAGTTTTTGCCGGCAGCTATGCGCAGTCCCGTTTGGGTCGTTGACTGCGAGCCTGCGCGTGCCAGTAATTAGAGCAAGAGAGTTCGTTGCTACACTCAGGTTGAGTTGCTGAATCAATATGTCAAGAGTTGCATCGTCTTGAGACGTGTGTGTGTCATTAGATCCAGTGTGCCTCTGTCAGAAGTGAGTAAATAAAGCCAATTGTATTGCTATCTTTGTTGATGAGTCATTATTACTAAGCACAGAGTGCTAAGCTAGTTAGCAAATATGCTAATCAGTGTCTGAAGTAGAGCTGTCCCGACTAGTCGACATGGTCGACGTCATCGATGACGTAAATCCGTCGACGAGCACAACATCCCGTCGACGGCTAATGAAGGGTTAAAAAAATATATGCGTGGAAAGTTCAGAATGTCGCACGCTTGGTATGCAAGCGGGGAAAGCGGCACAAAGCCAAAAAAGCGCACTAGAGTCCAAAACATTGACTTATTTTTAAAGAAACAAAGGAGGGTAGGTACACTGTTGTGTCCTGTCTCTTCAATGCCAAGCTTGGCTGCACGTCGGCCATGAATGATAACGACAGGACATTGTAAGTCCGTCTAACTAACTAATGACATGTTTTATTGAAGTTGCTAAGCCTGTCGCGATATGCAATAAGTCCATTTATCGCATGGTAAATAAAAATGAGGGCGGTCATTTTCACGGTTGCGTTTTATCGCTGCGCGCGCGTGCGTACATTTGTGCGTGCGTGCTGATGGTTTTCTCTCATCAACACGCTGTAGAATTAAAGTTCAGACATACAAAATAAGAAAACACATCTATATTAAACACTATATACGTTAGCATTGCTACTTTGAGGTGAATGGGGAAAAAAGACGACCTACTTTAGCCGACTATAAAACAGGCAGCCTTCTCCATAACTTGCAGTTAAATGGTGACACTTCCAACATGAAAAATCGCTGGTTAACACCATTTGTAAAAGGGAAAAAAATATATTACTGACAACACATGCAATGACAAAAAGTGTTTCTCCCCCTTAAGGAAACATAAAATACAACAGCTCCCTCTGTCGCACTTGAAAATAAAAGCACTTCCTGTCAAATCTCTAGCAGTATATTAACTGTTCAGGAAATAATAATCAGAATAATTTTAGCTGTGTATTTATCACTTTTCAATGTAAATAATGTAAATAGAAACGTTTTATATTGTAACTATTTCTTTTAGCTGGTTTTACACTGAACTATTATTCATGATGAATTCAATTATGCATTTCAACCAAACATTTCACAACATTCTCCCCCCCGATGGACAATTGTTCATCACAAGGAAATAATAAGTCAAGAAATCTCCAAAGCCGAAAAATGCACAACACCGGCCGCTGCTTGCTTCGCATGCCTCCCTTTCAATAGTTGGCGCCTCGCTCGGAAATTTATTAAAAATGATCACATTCGGTTCGTCCTTCCTGACATCACAACGACTCTTGGGATAAGTAGTCTTTTGTGCTGCTTTCGCTTTTGAAAAAGGACAAGAAATGATGACAATATGGAGATGGATACATGGTCCATGCAGCGTTTTAATGCATATTTATGAGTGCAATAAAACTATAAAACTCAAATGACATTATCTCCCGTTTTTCTTGGCCGATTGACTTCACATAAAAACTGGTGTGGACATCAACTTCCGCACTTTCAAACGAGACCAACCAGCAACACGTGGGTGATGTAATTACAGCGTGACGAAGCTTCAAAGACGATATGCGTAAACGCGTCGCTGCCGACACGTTCGGTGTTAAAGGTTTAATCAAGAATTTAAGTGTTACAAAATGTTTTTGTGAATTGACAAGCGTAAAAAAAAAATTCATTGCTAAATTAGTAAAAAAAAAATTTTTTTAATTATAAGATTAGTCGACTAATCGTAAAAATAGTCGGCTGACTAATCGGGAGAAAATTAGTCGTTTGGGACAGCCCTAGTCTGAAGTGCCGATTGTATTGAGTTTCGAAAAGCACATTAGCACCAGAGTTAATTTTAGATAGTAAAGTCTTTTTTTGAAAGAAACCAAAGACAAACCCATTCATATAACAGCTTAGAGAAGTGGTCTCCAAACTATTCCACAGAGGGCCGCAGGACTTCTAATAATTAGAGATAAAGCCTAGGCAAAGTCTGAGTAAGTTTTATGTGTATTTTGCATAGCTATTTTGATTGGGAATGCCAGTTCTTTTTGCATTGAGCGCTTTCCTTTTTGTGAACTTTTTTTGAGAGACAGGAATATTATTTTTGTTGTGCTTTCACTAAATGATACTGTAGCGACTTAACTGTTCCGCCCAAATGCATGATGGGAAGTTGGGCAACCATGACTGTCAGTGGTGGCCACAAATGGTATACAGTATGTTCTGCGTTGTGTTCAATTAAGCGTGTTAAGAAAAAAAATCGCCTCCTGTCATTCTTCCCCACGTCATTTGCCACAATACATATAATTGTTGTGAAAGAGTTGCCATAGCTTAAGCCAATAACAGGTGTAGTCCGATGAACGCCTGTGTCCACTCGCATTTCTCTGCCTTTTCGCTCTCAATGTGCTAAAACGGCATCATTGTAAACTGTTTGAGGCAACGCATGAACGGGTCATTCCATGCATGCGTTAATTGCATCAAATATTTCAACATGATGAATTTTTAAAAAAATCAATTACTGCGCGTTAACGCAATAAATTTGACAGCACTCATTTGAATATTTGTTCTATCAAACTAATTGGGAGTATTAAAAAATTGGCCCTCTAATTTACACTTTTACAACAAACTCACGTTTAATAACATCAAAATAAGTTATAGTGTAGCACTGTACATTTCAGTAATCACAAATTTGATGGCAACTGAAGTTGTACATAAAACTTCAGTGAATAACGCATATCTCATTCGCATTTAGGTGGACTAGATCAGGAATTAGCTTGAAATATGATGTTATAATAACAACACAGCATATTTCAAGCCAATTACTTGCCTAGTCCACTTAAATTCAAATTTATCAAGTACAGTACTTGGTGGTAAAGGATAGCGCTTTAAAATAGGAAACTGATTGTCCGTGGCGTACGGCAATGTTAGTAAAAAGAAAAATGGTGTTGATAAAAAGCTACCTTTGAATCAGGTCGGCTCTTTTTCCCTGTCTTTTTCAGCCCTCTACACTCAAGCCATCTCTTTAACTGAATATTTGTATGTTCTTCCACATCTTTACCAGTGAATTTGGCACCAGGGACATCATTAGTAGGTTTAGCTCAGTAGCTATCTCGTTCCTACACTATAGACCTCACTCACATGACGTCACAACCACGCCTCCGTGCCATACTGTCCGTCAGCTCGTCTTCTTTACGCATTACCGCTACGTAAATTCCTCCTATTATGGCGTGTTTTTCTGCTCGTTAACATTAATAATCAAAATGGTGAAGGTGTGTGTGGCGGTTGGTTGCAGTAACAGAGAAGATAGACGGAGAGACTTGAAGTTCTACCGTATTCCGAAAGACCCGAAGAGGAGAGCGAGATGGACTGCTGCAATTCGACGAGAAAACTGGGCACCAAACGATCACCACGGATTATGTAGTAGTCATTTTATATCTGGTAAGATGCATTTAATATATATTTAGAGGGTTTTGGGCTGACAACCACAATTAAGATCATTGTGAAGCTAATCGCCGACAACATACAGTTTCAAATTCAAGATTCTTATTTCTTCCACATCGTTATTTTTTGAATAATATTTAGCTGGTACCAAGTGAAAGAAGCTGGCCTCGTCTACGGATCATCAGTTAAACAGGTGTGTCCAAACCTTTTGCAAAGGGGGCCAGATTTGGTGTGGTAAAAATGTGGGGGGCTATTTTGGCTGATTTACATAGAACAATATATTTAAGCCCTTCTGTGTGTCACATTTGCTGTGTTATTTTTTTTAAATTCATAATTTTAACAATCTCGTCTCTGTGGCGTTCTCTTTCGACACTCGAGCTCTTGCAAAATACTGCTGCTGTGAAATTAAACTAGCTTCGAGTTGCTATAATTTCTCGCTGCGTATCTTCCCTGTAATGTTGTCGTACATCGAACTCTTTGAAAACAGCGACTGTCTCTTTGCAAATGAGGCAGACACAGTTGTTGCGTGTTTTATTAAAGAAATAGGCCAATATCCACCTATCCTTGAAGCGTCGGCCATCGCAGTCAATTTTTTTTATTGTCGACATTTTAGAAAATTGAAAGTAAAGGGTCACACGGGGTAATGTTGCTTAGAGTGCTGCTCTTAAAGTTTTTCCAAACTTTCGTGAGAATAGGCTGATTTTGTGTGGACAAGATAGTTGTAGATATCAGGGTAGCAGATGTCAGGCAGAGACGCCGAAGACAGCGGGTCGAAAAATATCGATTTAGGCATCAAATATGGATCTGGCGAATGGATAGACTGAAGCTTTTCCACATAACGCCTTTTATGCAACGCAAAAATTGCACGACAAATTGAAACCATTGAAAATACGGATAAACAATGACGGACAATATGGTGGCCGGATACAGCGACACATCATTCTCTGACGTTGGTGAGTGGGGTCTATATAAGTGCGTCTAGCATGAGTGACACGGGTGAGTTTGACCCCCCCCCCCCCAGCAACAGTTGCTAGCTTCATGAAATTTAATTAGCAAAGTGTTACGTGCGGCACTCTCTTGGATTTGATTAATGAACAGCTGGTTGATAAAGAAAACTGATTCATTACAATCTCCCCCCTCATTCCATTTTGTTGTTAGTTCGTTTCAAGAAAATAAGTGCGCCCCTCTACCCAGTGGGGAAAAAAAGTCTGCGGACAAAAGGTGCATTAGTGTAGCCAACATACTGTGTAGCATAACTAATTACCCGTTTAACGCCATTATCTGTCCTAGTGTAGACGTAGCCTTACACTCCAGTGCGACCTTTGTTTATCTTTTTTTTTTTTTCGCCTTTACTGTGCATTGCTTTTGGCTGGTGCGACTTTCCTGTATATTCATTTGCTATTTACAGTCAAAAAAAATACAATACTCACCACTTTGAGCCACAATATTGATGTGTTTCCTTAACATGGCCGCCGCAGTCTCCGATAAGGTGACGATGACTTCCAGTGCCAACTGTCTCTGCATGTTGGGCAAGCTGGGATCTCCGCAGAGCTGGGGGGGGGGGGCAGCAAGGGTTCCCATCAGAACTTGAACGTCAAATTCAGTATGTTGCATGGTTTCACAAAGTCACCTTCAGGCAGAGTTGCAGAGTGGCCTCCAAGTTTGGTCTCAAAAATTTGGGAGCCGTGTCTGCAATTTCCACCAAAGATTTGAGGACTGAATCGTCTCCTTGGTAGCAGGAGTCATTCACTGCCTGAACGGAAGAAACAAAGGACAGGTGTTAACCATGCAAAGTTCATTAGTAGGCAAAAAAAATTAAAATTAAAATTAAATTTAAAAAAGACGCAACAGAGAGAAGCACAAGATTCTTCATGTAAAATCCATCTGGAAAGTTGGTGCATTTATGTCAGAAGGAAAATGTGTAGCAGTCGTACCTGCAGAATGCCTGGCAAGAGGTCAGAGAAATGCTTAAGTAGCGCCGAGTTGCTTTCGTTAGACAGGACAAAAGAGGCAGCAGCCCGGGCGGCCAGGGTTCGGATCTGAAGAACGATTGATGTATTAGAAAAACTGACTAACCGGAAATGTTTCAAATGTCAGCTGACTGGTATGACCCAAACTTTCGGCACATTTTACCTGAGGATTTGCTTGATCCTGCATGCATTGAACAAGCATACGCTTGATAACATCCATGTAATGCTGCTGCTGATTCCCAAAGATTCCCGGGAAGTTCCTGAAAACAACAGAACTTAAAGTGCCTGTGACACGAAAAAGCATATTTATTTCATAATACACGCGGTATTTTATGCTCCTGAATTATATGGACCGCTTGGATGTGTGTGGAAGCGATCGCTATATTTATTTAGTTTTTTGAATCCCGCGCCATGAAAATGAGTGACTTCCGGCTTCGGTCTTGCATTGAGGAGGAGGGCGCTGTGACGTGTACGGTAGAAGACGTCCTCTTCACGCTACAGTGTACTGTTGTGTATGAGGACGAAGGATTCAGCTGATTTTGCGGATTAATACGTTTATTTTTCGCATCACGCCAGCCAAACGGCTGCAGAAAAATCACTCTGTATGAGGGAGAGGCGTATGCGCCTTTTTGGAGTTTCAAAAGGTTCCCATTCACCGTGGATATTTACTGTGGGACCATTGGACTTCCGAGGAAGTGAATAAACATCTTGTTTTGTATCATTTCAAATACGAATACAGCGATTACAAAGTAAACACTACAAACTTGCTTTAAATGAAGGACTACTTACGTTTGATCATTGATAGGCATGTAAAAAGCTCTCCTAATGCTAATTAGCAGCAGCACGTTAGCTGCACAACAACTCCAGCCACCCTCCTCCGGGGAGCGAACTGTAAATTGCTCTCCGCCGGGCGGTTTGCCGATCCACTAAGACATTCGACAACCGGGTCGTCATGTCAAATAATCCAGGATAGCTATGTGTGATTTTCCGCTTAGAAGACTTTGAAACATCACTCGGTTCGGGTTAGCATGTCGGCTAGCTGTCACACCTTCTGGTTCGTTTACATTCTCCGAAGCCGGGGAAGGGAAATGACATATGTCCGATTTAGGTGTCATAAAATATCGTTTGGGAGGTGCGACAGTAAAGGTGAAGTCGACAGGTTTGACCATTATGGAGTAATTTTGCCATGTCGTCCTGAATAAATGCATTTTTATTATTTCATATTCCATTCAGCACAAGACCGTTATTTGTCATGACCATGCCATTTATTTAGCAATTGGGGAAAATACTTGGATAAAAAGAGTATCCTGTAAAAATATTGAAGTAAAGAGACAGAAACAATGACATTTTGCCCAGGGGTCGCGTTAACCGAATATTTTCCGTCGTTGACCGGTTTTTTAAAACAGTGACCGAAAAAACTGAAGTCCGTCCGTCATTTTGACAGGTTGCAATTCACACCCCACACCACAGGGTGGCATATTAATTAGCTATTGTCTCTCTTAATGCATGACTTCGTTGGCTATTCTGTCAGAATAATGTAGCGTCACCGTGGTCTGGCGGCAGCACCGTGATTGACACATCAACGCGAGGGTCTTATTGGTGCACCCGGTGTGCCAGCCCGTCATCCAATTGGTGGACTAGATTGTCGCCTGTGTAGAGACAAGTTTCCGAGGTGCTTCCGGTTTACTTCCTCATGTCTTCCTTCCCCTTCCGTTTCCACCTGTTTACCGTTGAAGTCAATGGCGGTGGAATCGAAGTTGGAAGGTCTTTATACAAGATCCCGGGAATGTTATTTTGATGTAGGCGGGTGGAGAACCAAGCCAAGGCCTCCATGCTTCGTACTAGAGCTGGGAATCTTTGGGCACCTAACGATTCGATTACTATTACGATTCAGAGGTTCCGATTAGATTATAAAACGATTATTGATGCACCCCCCTCCTTTTTTTTTCCTTTTTTTTTTTTTTCTTTTTTTTTTTTTTTTTATAAATAAAGTTTTGTACATTAGTTCCAAAATTGTTCAAAAATACTCTCAGGCTAAACCAAACTACTATTTCAGTATCAAGTTAACATATAGCAGTAAACAAATATACAAAAATAACATTAAATGAAAAACTCCAGTCCCCATTCTGTATCAGCAGCTTTAAACTACATTCAATTAATTTAATGTTGTGAATCAACCGTTAAAGTTGTTAAAATTGCTCCCGTTATTCCATAATTTCCCTTTTGTCTACTTTTGACATGTGAAAGTTTTAAAACTATTTTAAAGATAGATTTAAGTCAATATTTTACCGATTTAGGAGTATTTTAGATAAAAAGTTAATTAGGTTTGCTTGGAAAGTTCGCTACAACAGCATTGCAGGGAAGTTTACTGCTTTAAGATGGCGGCCGTTTACTAACGCCCGCATCTAGCTTTTTGCAGATGTGCCGCTACCGCTGCCGAGTCTATAATCCATCTAGTCCTATATAAATGATATCTACCGTAACATTATGTAGCTTAGCTGTACTTGTAGCAGCAGTCAGGTATGTTGTTGTGTTTTTTTATCTCGTGGCATGAGTTGAGCTAGAGCCGTGAGTTGAGCGTTGGCATTACCCGAGGGGCCGGTTAATGAGAAGCATAATGTTTAGCTACTCCCGCTCCATTCCGTCCCGAAGACCGCGCGGCGCGCTGAGTGTGTTGTACTTCCGCTTTACTTGGCATATTTCAATAATCGGAATTTGGATGTTTGTGAATCGTTCTCGAATCTTCCACGGCCGAATCGCGAATAATCTAAGAATCGGAAATTTTGCACACCTCTACTTCGTACCATGTCGATTTCCAAACCATGGGTGCTCGTACTCGTCATACAGGTGGGAGGGAAGGAGATGTACAAAACTGACAGCTCCTGCAGTCATGCCCCCGCTGTTATGGAAGGTAATGTGCTCTAAAAATACGTATCCTAAAATCTGGCGCATGAAACGACTTGTTGCCTTTGCTATTGATATTACGATGATGATTGTAATTACGAAGTTTTATCATTTTTACAACAACTAGCTTCTGCTACTGCTGCTAGCCGCCTGTTGCTAATCGTGTTTGAATGCACCGCATAAATCCAAGTGTTACAAGTTTTTATTCGTTTGTTTACAGCTGGGAAATGCTGTTATAAAAGAGAAGACGACTTGTACGTTGATGGACATATATCGAACATATATCGTTTGCGTTCCACAATGATGATGACAGCTCGACTCCCGGGAGAGGCCGAGAGAGGCAGGAATTGTGACAGACGGTGGTTCGCCGAGATCGCAGTGATCCAACTTCGAACTTGTGAACGGTAGCATCTTTAAATATATGCTATTGGAGCTGGAATAACCGAGGACGGGAAAAAAGCACATCTAAATGCTGCCGAGGGCCTCCGTGATGTCGCTATTTGTTCACGAGGCTCCGGAGCTCTGCGGTCTGATATCACATTCTCGTATGATATTTTTGCAATACTTTTATAAATGTGATTTATTGACCTGTTTTGGAGTGCACCAATCGTTTTAAATAAAACAAGAAATTGAATCATGTCTAAATGTTTTATTGCGATCAATGCCTGCAATAAAAAAAAGAATGACATACTATTTGTGTTTACATCATAGCACCTTGTAGCATTTCCTTGTAACAAAACAATCCATGTCAGCCCTTCTGCAGTCGGCAAATGTAATATAACTTGTAATTTCACCACATTTTGGTCACTAATGGCCGTAGTATCAATCCATTCCTCACGTTAACACAGGCTGACCGTTGTTAATAATTTTGTCCACGGATGATCAACGAAGTGACACGAACTGCCATCCAATCTCATCTACGTGTCATCTAGGTCGTGCTGAATCAATTTTTGAAGATTCCATGGGTTGCTCTGGCTTGATTTCGTAGTTTTATCGTCGTCAATACACTGCTAATACACTGCTACTCGACCAGACCGGAAGTGCGAAGCAGACATTTTCCAAGATGGCGGCACCCGTATTTCGCTCAGGAAACTTGTCTATAGACCCCAATCACATGACGTCACAACTCCGCCCCCTGACTGGAGCAGCCATATTGTCCGTCAGCTCGTCGTGTTTACACATTACCGCTACGTACATGCCTCCTATTACGGCGTGTTTTTCTGCTCGTTAACATTAATAATCAAAATGGCGAAGAAGTGTGTGGCGGTTGGTTGCAGTAACAGAGAAGATAGACGGAGAGACTTGAAGTTCTACCGTATTCTGAGAGACCCGAAGAGGAGAGCGAGCTGGACTGCTGTAATTCGACAAGAAATCTGGGCACCAAACGATCCACAGACTATGTAGTAGTCATTTTATATCTGGTAAGATGCATTTAATATATATTTAGAAGATTTTGGGCTGACAACCACAATTAAGATCATTGTGTGACGTTGGTGATTGGGGTCTATATAGTTGCCTCTTTTTCTTTGGGAGTGGAGTTGTTTTGTTGGTGTTGGCGGTAAGCAGAGTAAAAAGAGGGAGAAAAATACAACTTCCGTGTCTAATTTTTCGCCGCCAAGCAAGCGTTACAATATTGATTAAAAATGAATGAAAACTAAATACTATTGAATATGTCATCATTATCATTTTAAAAATTTAAGTGACAGGTAAAAATAGATTATGACTGGATTTTTATGACCCTGTCAGTCAAAATGACAGACAACGAAAATGTCTAGCGCAACCTCTGATTTTGCCGCTCTCTTTGTCGCGTTTTCCTCGTTGTGAATAGTTCCCCCTCGACGGGCTGACTGGTCCTTCTCAAGCCATTTATATGGCTATTGGGGAAAAATACTTGGGTAAAAAGAATATCCTGTAAAAATATTGGAGTAGAGAGACTGAACAATGACATTTTGCGGCTTTCTTCGTCGCGTTTTGCTCCTTCTGAATAATTTCCCCTCAATGGGCTGAATAGTAAAATCGATGAGCCAAGTCTACCGCTGACGTCATCCACCTGTTGGGGACGCTAAAGCCCTATAATGGTAGGCGTGGCTAACCGTCAGATTAAAAGACTAATTTCTCGTCATCTGTGCTTTGCTAAATTGTTGTATATAGTCGAATCGTCTCAAAATATGATTCTAATTCACATAATAATGCCATTTAAGACTTTTGTCGTGTCATATGCTCTTTAAGTCACCTAATGTTTTAAAGGGTATTGTAAATTCATAAACACTGATAGTGTGAACGTTTGAGATACCCTTTAACTAATTGACTCTGCTGTGGTGTCAGATCTCCATTGTAAATCGCAGCCAATTGAGTTCTATAGTCCTCAATGAAAGATCGCGGACTATAGAAATCCGAACATTTTTTTTTTTTTTTTTTTTTTTAAAGAATAAACTTTTAATTGAAAAATAAAGAGTTTTTAATTAAAATGTAAAAAATGATATGATTCCCATTTTTCTTAGAAAAACAAAAAAAGTATATATATACATATATAAAGTAAATTAAAAATGTAAAATAAAAACAAGAAAATATTTGCTATTAAGAGGCTCAAGCACGGTTTGGACAACTTTTTAATGGAAAGATTCAAGCACTTTTTAAGGACTTTCAAGACCAATTTTCCAAGTACCTTTTAAACAATATCCCAAATAGGCATGTGCCAGTATCAGTTTTTGACAGTATGATAACCTGAAGGAAAAATACTGCGGTTTCACAGTATTGCAATTATAGCTCTAAAATGTGTTATTTTGAGATGTATGGGTATAAAAATAAATAAATAATATTCAATTGAAGAGGATTTTTTGTTTTTCACAATATATTTGCAAATTGGAACATCAACATGAATATAATGTTGAATAAATAAAAATAACTCAAACATTTAAAATTGAAATCAATATAACTTGTAGACTAAACCCAGTGCTACAGCTCAAGTTGCTAAACATTAGAACAAAAATAATTATTTTCCAAAAAAAGTAGAAAACATATATACAGGTATATAAATTTGTATTTATACTGTATATTGCAGGGACTTCACTAACTTTAAAGCACCATCTCTACATTTTTCGAGCCTTGCTCCTTTTCTACATATTTCTCAGTCCAAGTTATGATGCAGGAATGAGAGTATGTTGAACTTTTTTGGGTTAATATACCACTGCTACTATTAATATTAATTAGTTGAGTATTAACGGAGAGCATGTTTATGACTCTTATCATTATACACCTCAACTCAAAGTCACCAGTGAAAAAAATACCACAGACTGTATTATGAAAATTATTTTGAACCGATGTTTACAATGGTGGAAGACTACAAAAGTACGCTTAGAGTGAGGAAACAAGCTAGCCGTCTTGGCATGCTAATGCGCCACGTTAATAGCCTCGTTAACAAGCTTACGCTATAGTATTTGTTATACCGTTGCTAGACACAAGAAGTACGCTGGAGTGAATTCTCATTGCTGGTGGGAAACGTTAATGACAGCCTTTACTTACCTTAAATTTTGTGTGAAGTGACGAATGAGGTCACGTAAATGTGAAATCATGTTGGAAGTGTTGCCTGCACATCGGATGTTTTTACCCCTCTAAGCAGAGGCAGTCTGTTTCTTTCGGTAGCCGAAATACTAATATTAATACCATACTCGTGACTGTCTTTTTTGATGGGGGGGGGGGGCTCAGGTGACGTGTCACCGACAGACACAGGACAGAGCAACAACTGGAGGGGGAGGGGTGAGCGCTGCCGTCCAAGCCATTTCTTGCTGCATTTTTGGGACATAAAAAAATAGCTAATATCATACTACTGTACAGTACTGTGTAGATTTCGAAACTCCACGGGAGGGTGCGTTCCTGACAGCAGTGAGCGTTTTGTGGCAAACTAAATGCGTCCTATAGCAGAGGTGCTGGCGTAGGTGATTGCGTGCTGCTTGGTGGCTGGAGACACACACATCATGGCTGAGGAAACCTTGGTAAAATGCACTTTCTTTGAAGTTTACCAATTGCTATGCCATGTGACACTATCTCGATGTACGTTTGTGTGGAACTGTATCACCACAAAAAACTTCAGTTCTCGCTGAAACTAGTAAAGCTCTTTACAAAACTATTACAATCTCTCCTACTCCTAAAAATAGGACTCGCTTTTTTTCTTGTGCACTAAGTGGATCGACTACAGTATCTTTGGAGGTGCAGGTTTGATTCATCAGCCACAGAGGCACAGCATTTTCAGCTTTGCCAACCACAAAGGTTGGTATATTAAACCGCCATGTACTGCTTACGTAATGACATACCAACGTTTTTCAGTGTGAGAGTTTACACACACAAAACTATCACCTTTCCAGAAGTGAGCGATGTAAATTTTAAAAGTCCTTGAAACTGAGAACGCGTCTACAGTACAATGAGTGGGCGAGGAAAAATCCTGATCAATCAAGATTCAGAGACTAGTGATGTAGAATATGATTATATTAAAGTAAATGTGTATTCCAACGATTCCTTATGCAATTACTAGTCAAAGTATAACACATCAACTGGGCTTAAAGTGACCTCTAGATGTCTCTGAACATTGAATTTCCCCATAAAAATACATTATAATTCCATTAATTCGTTCCACAGCCCAAAAACCTACACTAAATCCTTAATAAATACTGCTGGTACTATTACAAATGGCAAAAAAAAATAATTATAAATAAAATTGGAATAATAATATAATTCCTGTCATAATGTAAGGAATCTGGTTCTAATGTGCGGATGTTTTTTTTTCTGTACCTGAACGCACCCCGTGACTGACATGACAGAGGGAGCGGTGCAGTTGAGAGTTTACTTTCGCTTTCAATGTTTCTTGAGAACACAACTGCAGTGGACAGTAGGCGTTTTATGTTGGATAAGTTCTGAAATAAATGATAAAAACCTGACGAAGCTGGCGATTTCTTTGGCGATGTTACCACAATAATAATTGTCAACCTAACCTATAAAGACTGGCGGACGGTGGTCGGAGTAGGACCGTGGAGATGTATTGTTGAGCCATTTCACGGATGCGCACCCCACGCGGATATTTTTCTATAATTTGCATCTTCATTTCAATTTTTTCCTTCCTTGTTTCACCACCTGTACCAACCTTTTTGAAACTTGTGTTTTCTCTCACAGGAAAATAAGCCGTGCGTAGGTCTGCAGTGCTGTCATGTCGTCGTATTTCGAGAATGTTGTCGGATGTAAAAACAAATGGCGAGTCAAATTGTACATCGGATGTCGAAAAGATTGTGTGCCGAAGCGAACGTATGTCGAGGTAGCACTGTATTTACATATTTTGCTTTGCAGAAAATTGGTTCAAAGCATCACGTTGGTTAATTTGCTGTATGGCGCCATCAAGTGATCTTGAAGCCAAAGTCAACAGTATTGAAATTCAATGGCAATTTAAGAAAACGACATGAATGTGATTTTGTTATTATATGAACAAAATGCAACAAGTGCTACAAGCATCAATTGTTGCTCATTTTGATTTAGAAATAATGGCTTTTTCAAAGGGCTTGGTTTTAAAGCGTTTTTTTTGGGGGGGGGGGGGGGGTATGTATTTCACTAGTCGAGATAATATTTTAAGTAATACTGCCTACATGCATGCACTTGTTTTATCTATCTGGCAAATGAGAAAAGTGGGGGGGGGGGGGTGTAACGGTATGTTGTATGTCCCCTCCCCATCAAAAATAGATTATGCCATAGCATATCGCTGTCATAATACAAAATAGCCAATAGAGGATTTTTTCCCCATCGAACACCACTATCAGAGACTATGTAAATTGTTTTCGATGTTGTTGATAATTGATTAGTGTTCAATTAGTCGATTAACACACGCATCCCTTGTTGCCAGACAAAGTGATCCTAATAAGGCAGGGGTCCCCAAACTTTTCCCTTTTCTGATGAGGGGCCGGGGTCAGTTTGTAACAGAAAAAGTGTGACGATTGCAGGAGTGCCTAAATGTAAAAAATGTTTTGTTTTTCAGAAAGCCACAATCAAATAACCCTTTCTGGAACCTTCACGAAACAAAAGTCAATAAAAATAACAGTAATAAATGATAATAACACTATTAATTAAATAGATAATAACCAAATAACCCCCTCTGAGTTCCTCACAGAAAAAAGCCAGGAAATAAATAACATTATTGAGAAAAAAAATAATAATCAAAACGCTCTCTGGTATTGTTCAGGGGGCCGGACCAAATGTGGAGGCGGGCCGTATCCGGCCTAAGGGATCCACGATGTGGCCCGCAAAAATGATGAGTTTGACACGCCTGGTGAAGAATATCCACACAAGAGCGGTTTGTAGTCAATAAAGTAAAGAAAATCTCACCAGAATATATGCAAGGCAGCTTCCCGCAGGCCGACGTTGTCTGAATTGACAGATTCGAACAGGAACTTGAGTACCTCTGGCCACTGGTTGTTTCCATCATCATCTAGATTATAAATAAATACATATATATAATCTAAATCAACTCCTGATTTTGAAGAAAAGATACAAAAAAAAGTGGTGAAAATATTACCTATGAGGTTGCGGGACAGCTCCGCTGCAATATCGCAGACCTTCTTGCGGATGTTTGGTGAAGTCTCCTGTTGGATGCTGGCCAAAAGTTCTGTTTTGATGTCTGTTTGCAGCCGTCCTGAGAGCCCTGGATAGATCTCTTCAAAAGAAGATGACAGCAGCCGTCGCAAAAGCACTGCTGCCATTTGTCGGGCCTGATGAATGAAGAATAAATTCTCTTGAACATTTTTTACACCCTCTCTTTAACATTACCAATCAATTTGCCATACACATAAATCCAAGCCAGCATTCTCCCTTGAGGGAGTGCTTCTCCCGTTACAAAACTAAAAATATTAGCTTCGAGAAAGAGGCAAGCTATAGCTGCAGGGCCAAGCAGCTGGTAGACTCAGGGTAAACACAACTGCCCCAATAGCAAAGCTGTGACTCATAGCAAGCAGTTGTCATGGCCCGAAAAAGAGAACTAAAATTTCTCACCCAATTATTTAGCAAATGCATGCAGAATTCTCAGAGTGTACAGATGTGCACGCACCTCCTCTGCAGCAGATGGATCTCTGACAGCCTGAAGCAGGAACATGATCTTCGTTTGACCAGGGATTGAGTCGTAGGTCTCCTGGAAATGCAGAATGGACATAGGTTGGACTGCTTCAAGCAAGAGCAGATTTACAATGGATGGTCCAAGGGAAAATTCACATTTTTGTGTGACAACACCTACTGCTTAATATACGCCGCAGTACAGGGAAGAGATGACAGTGGCGACACGGCGCAAGATTGTCCATATTTGGCACTGAATGAAACTACAGAGGTTACAGGTAGGCTGGTGCCTTACCCCAATGTTTTGGATGTAAAGTACTTGAGGAGAAGCACATGTGAAACACTCATGGCCATATTTCAAGGTACAATTTTTATTTTTCCAATTCATTCTCTGTCATTGACAGCAATCTGTTTAAACTGGGAGGGGCTTGTAGTAGTTGTACGGGACTGCCTGTTTTTAGGAGTGTAACACACTTGTATGGTCAAATTATTTTTTGGTCTTTTCTAAGGGTACCATAATTTGACCATGTCTTTTTCATGCTTTTGCTTTTTAAATGATTCTCTTAAACCACATAACAACAGTGCCTGATTTTCATTGGTTACATTTCAATCAAGTTGTGTGTGCAGTATTTTAATTTTCTGTTCACGTGTATGAAGATGACACATTTTGTCCTTACCCAGTACTATACTTCCACATTTAAAGGCATAAAATCTGGACGTATTTTGCTCACACAGCCAACAGACATTACAAACCTAATCAGGCTTTAAGAGTGAAAACTTTTAATAGGAAAGTTAGTTTGATCCAGTGGGGCTGCCCGTCACATGCAGAACTGTATCACCTCCACCTCAATTTGGGCAAGGTAAAAACCCTAATATTCTGTACAGGAATATAATCGGACTGCACCCTTCAACATTCAGTGTAAAATCAAGCTTTGAGAATGTAAGCGGATTCAAATTTGCACAAGGTAAATCTGGAAGAACAGCGTACTCACAAAACAAATGGCATTATGGACATTTATATGCGAGTTCAT
The DNA here is from genome assembly GCF_030265065.1 of Corythoichthys intestinalis. NCBI lineage: Eukaryota > Metazoa > Chordata > Actinopteri > Syngnathiformes > Syngnathidae > Corythoichthys > Corythoichthys intestinalis. The sequence continues at coordinate 36,056,752 of NC_080396.1, forward strand.
CCTGCCACAAAGGAATATCAGAAAATTGACTCAATATTTACTCATCTTAAGCTAAATAATTTTATTTTCTAATCACAACACCAGTTTGAACTGCAGTCTTATTTATGTCTAGCAACAAAAAATACAATTAATAAAATATTCACAACCACACCGCATAACCAACAGCTGTAAAAATCAGATAAATCCAGCAACAAAAGACCCTGAAGTTGTTAGTGCAGGCTGAACGGGTTTGTGAGCCTCATCAGCACTTCTGATTTGAATTGTTTGCCATTCGCAAAATCGCAGACTGCCGTAGGGGCGGACACTTTGCACGCGGGACATCACACGCATTTGACAACAAGTTGCCATTACGTGTGGCACGTATTGAAGCGTAATTCGGTGAGCTGAGTGAGCGCCGAGGCAGAAAGTCCGCAGACAGAAAAACTTGGACACAACACTCGTAACAAAGCTTGGGTGCGACAAGCGGGTCGTCATTATACACAAAAGTGAAAGCTAGTAGGCCAGTGGAGATACGATCATAAAGCTGACAGGTGGATGATTTGAGAAGTCCCTTTATGTGAATTAGAGTGGTTCTGAGATATATTAAACATATACAACGAACATATAAACACACTTTAACCAAATCAAGGGAAATCTGTGAACGTTGCAT